>NC_140484.1:77915294-78365294 GCF_964271855.1 Acomys minous | reverse complement strand
CAGATCACATTATAGATGTTGTGAGCCACCATGTGGTTGCTGGGAATTGAACTCAGGACCTCTGGAAAAGCAGTCAGTGCTCTTAACCGCTGAGCCATCCCTCCAGCCCAGTACATACTATATTTATATGCTTATTTGAATGAGAACTATACCCCCTTGGCTCAGTTATTTAAACAACTTGCTCCCCAGGTGGCTGGAGCCTTGTTGGAGGAGGACTTCTGTCACTGGGTGGGCTTTGAGAGTTTATAGACTCACCTCACCTCCAGTTTGTTCTCTCTGCTTTCTGCATATGGTCGGATGTGATCTCTCAACCTCCTGACCCAGCCACCTGCTTGCCATGCCTTGCCACTGTGGGCTCCCCCTCTAGAACCACATGCCAAAGTAAGCTCTTTCTCCCATACACATATTTTTCAAAGACATCTAAAGCTGAGGAAATGCTCAGTGGGCCAAACAGGCATGGTGGCCAGACCCACATGTACATGGTTGGGCACATGGTGGCCCACCTGGAACCAGAGCACACTGGCTAGTGAAATTGGCTGAACTGCAGGCTCTAGGTGCAAGCAAGAGATTCTGCCTCCATATATAAGGTAGAGAATAGTGAAGGAAGGCCCTCATCATCAAACTGGGGCCTCTATATACCCACTTATACGTGAAGGAAAAAAATGTAAAGACAACTAGCTATAGAGAAGCCATAAGAATGAGAAATAATTGGCAAAGTTTCTGGAGTACTTGTTTTCAAAGCTCCTCACAACATTTTACCAAGTCCTAACATCCTAGAACAAAGATGGGATTCTCCCAATTTAGATATGAGGTCCCTGAGGCTTGAAATAGTAAGTGCCTTTGCCAAGGTCACTGGGTGAGAAAGTGACAAATCTTGGACCTGACTTCAGAACAAATGGCCTGACGTGGCTTTCCCTCTCATGACCTCATCTCACTGTGCATCCTCCACTCCTCGGTACAGCACCACGGGAAAGCATGTCTTACGCTGGATAGAAAATGCATTCCCGTAGAGGCCTGAGAAGGGAGGTGAGCGTGACGAGAGCGCTGGGCTTGAAGTTGGAGAGGGAGGGTCTAAATCCCAGCTCCTAGGCAAGCTCCTACATACCTGCACACATGCATAGTGGTTCAGTGCAGGATATGCCCCTGTTGAGAAGGGGAAATGAGATCATGTGTCCCCCAAAGGCTACCTATGACCAGCACCTCCCAGGAAAGAAGACATCTTCATGAGCTGTGGAGTAACACAGGGTCTGTGTCTATATCCCACTTGTGGATCAAAGTGAACCTGATGAGCAAGTCTCAGACACTAAGCTTCAGTCTCCTTGGCTGCAAAAGGAAGACAGCAACAACAGGCCCTTCCCAGAGTGTTACTAAGAACCAAAGGAATACAGGAACAGTGTGTAACAGATCAGTATACAAGTGGTAGCAACTGGCTGGCCCATGGGAAATTCTCAGCCAGCGTCCCATCCTCCTGCAGACTCTCTGAAGGCAGGTGGAAAGGAGGCATGGGAAAGCCACAGTCACCTGGGTGGAGTATTCCGTCACTGGCGGCAGCCCCTTTATTGATGAGGTGGCTAATCTGCAGGTAGGGCCCATTCTGGATGATGATCAGGCCCAATCCCAGGCTTCCCACCGTGAGTTTAGTCTGCTTCATTTTGTTCAAGTTGGGTACAGATGCCTTGGTCTTGAGGCTGTATCCTTTCTCTAAGAGAACAAACAAGAGGAACGTGTTTCGGTCACTTACTGAGACAAGGGTATAGCAATGGTGCCGTGGAGTTCTGAAACCGGACCTTAGGGGCACTTGCATTGTCATCCTGTTCTTCAGTTTCCTCTCTGGGAAAATGAGTGTTTTAGAGTATGTGGAAAGTAAACAGGACAGTTAAAGGGCTATTTACAGGCCTAGTGCTTCATGGATGCTCAGTGTCAGCTGTTATCATCCATCCACTTGACAAATGTCTACTGATGCAAGCGGTGTGCTGGGGCCCAGGGTTTACTGTGGTGAACCAGATGGGCTTGTTGCCCCTGTGGATCTCACGGCCTAGTAGAAGGCACAGCTATCTCTCAGCTATGTGAGCAAACTAGATGCTAACAGGAAGAAAAGGCCAGAGAGCTCTGAGGGTAAACAATAGGAACCTAAGTTTCACAGGGAGATAGGGACCAGGTTTCCCAAACTTGAATCAAGGTGAAAGGACCAGTAAGCAGCATCAGAGGGAGCAAACAGAATCAAGGTTCTAAGACAGGAGGAATCAGTATTCATGGGGACAGGAAAGAGCAGCATCCAGCAGGAGGTGAGAGGTGCACTGCCTGGCAGATGGGCTGCTGGTCAGGTTTACCTCAAGGAAATCTTGGAAGTAATTTAAGCTGGACATGCTCAGGCTGTCATTTTCTAATAAAGTCACCGTGCTGGCTGGCTCCACGTGTGGTGCGTGGGGACGAGAAATGAAAAGCAGCCTGCAGTCAACCGTGTCGCAGCCCTGACAATAGATGGACAGTGGTACAGCCACACAGCATCTGGGAGGAAATGGACCATCCCATCCCACACACACTCCAGTGAGGACCAGTGATGTGCTGGAGTTCACCAGGCCTTGGCTAAGTCTCTGTGACTGTGCCATGTCCAGGATCACTGCTGAGATGGGTTTCCCCAGCTTCCAATACCAGGCTCATCATGGCTGTTCCCAAAGCCAGTGGCCTTACTGGAACGCCCCAACTGCTTCAGTTGGAGAATTGAGGCTTAAATATACTTACAAAGTAATCTTGTTTCGAAATATATCAGTGGGGTGGACAAGATTGCAGCCAAGCCTGACAACTTGAATCCGATCTTCAGGACCCACATGGTAAGAGGAGAGAACTAACAAGTTCTCCTCACCGCCCTCTGCCCGCCCCCCCCACACACACACTAAAATTTAAAGACAGTATGGGCTGGAGAGATGGCTCAGAAGTTAAGAGCACTGGCTGCTCTTCCAGAGGTCCTGAGTTCAATTCCCAGCAACCACATGGTGGCTCACAAGCATCTATAACGAGATCTGGTGCTCTCTTCTGCCAGGCAGGCGTGCATATATGCAGGCAGCACAATGACTGTATATATAATAAATAAATCTTTAATAAAAAAATTTTAAAGACAGCAGGGTGAAAGAAATCACTCAAGCTGGGTATGGTGGCGCACGCCTTTAATTCCAGCACTGAGGACACAGAGGCAGCCAGATCTCTGTGAGTTTGAGGCCAGCCTGGTCTACCAAAGCAAGTTCAGAATAGCCAGGGTTGCACATAGAAACTCTGTTTCGGATAAACAAAACAAAACAGAAACAAAAAAGAAAGAAATCACTCTCAAAATATCTATACATGATTCCATGTTGAACCATTCTCCATGGAAAAAGCAAAATCCTAGAAAACAATAAAAGTACAAGAAATTGGGATGGAGAAAGGGCAGATGCAATGTAATTTAGGGGAGGTGAACATGCTCTCTTGATCGATTGTGGTAGTGGTTAAGAATGTTACATATTTGTGGAAACGCATAGAGATGTCCACTAAAAAAAGAGCATCTCACTACATGCAAGTTATATACTGAACAACGGTGAGAGATCCCCACATGTGACCGCTGTTTTACAGGAGAGGCAAATCTAGGAAGGCTCAGTGCCCAAGGCATATCACCCTTGTCCTATTTCCCATTTACCATTTTTGCTTTTGAGGAGGCCTTTCTGCATTGTCGTGGGCTCTCTTGATCCTCGCAGAGCCCAGGTTGGTATCTGTCCCAACTCCCAACAGTTTGGAATCCTCAAGGCACGAGATCAGGACCCTGGGCCACGGGGAAAACATTGACGCCCTATTCTCTGGATGGCCGCCAGGGGGCGCTGCAAGGCTGCGTCCCAGATTTTGGGCAGCCAGGGAGTTGCTACAAAGCTTCAGTAGACCCTGGGAAATGTGGCACAAGTGAAAACTACGCCAACGTAGAGTGTGAAAATTATATGGAAAAAGAAAGAAAGAAAGAAAATTTTCTGCAGGAATGAGAAGAGTACCTGCTTCATTCAATGAATGACAGGCTATTCATTCATTGGTGGGAACACTGGAGACAGGGCAAGCGCCCAAATGTCACCGACAACATTGCTGAGAGACCACAGACTATTCCAGAATCCATTCCCCTCTTAATGGTGGTATTCAAATATTGTTACATCAACAGCGCTCACTGCCTTGCCAGTGCAGTTTATTCATGTGTTTTAGATGAGAAGGGCCAAGAATGGCCTGAAAACAATGAGTCACTGTTAGGAGATGGATTATTGCATTCTTCGCTTTCCCAAAATAATCCTTCACGTTCACGCATACAACAAAAATTCACTGGAAGCCACTATGCGGCTTGTGGGGATGCTGAGGACATTAAAGTAGATGATACAAACAGAAACTTCACCCTCTTGGAACTTGTATTATTTTTTTTATTTATCCCCCACTCCCCCAAGACAGGGTTTCTCTGTATAGCCTGGCTGTCTTGGAACTAGCTGTGTAGACCAGGCTGGTCTCGAACTCTGGCGGGTGCTGGATTAAAGGCATGCACCATCACTACCTACTTGGAATTTGTACTTTTAGGGTGTTTTTTGTCTGTTTGTTTTTCAAGACAGGATTTTTCTGTGTAGCCTTGGCTGTCCTGGACTCACTTTGTAGACCAGGCTGGCCTCGAACTCACAGCAATCTGCCTGCCTCTGCCTCCCAAGTGCTGGGATTAAAGGCATGAGCCACCACACCCGGTGGAATTTGTATTTTCAACACAGATGGAGAGAATTTTAGGAAACCATAAATTATGGGAAACAAATTTTAGAAGAGAAACAGTATAATGAACTGGATCACCACTCTGATGGGGAAAAACAAAAAACAAAAAAACAAAAAACACCACCTTGCTCCAGGGTATCAAACCTTTTAACCAAACACCTATTGGAAGTCAGACGCTAACCAAGATTTTAGGGTGCACTTGGGTAGGTCTCAGCTTAGTCATCTGCTTCTCTAGCTCTATCCAAACAATAAGCCAGGACAGATTTTCACTGGCATGATCCCTTCTTGCAGAGCTTTGTGCAAAGGGAACCCCCTGCTGCATTTCTTGTGCTAGACCACCACTTCCCTCTCTCAGTCCAGCTGGAATCTACTCAGGGGCATTTACCACATAACTCGATCTTCCGCCCAGTGGGAGAATAGTTAGAAAATGTGGCAATAATGCACAATGGTCTCCTTTCCTTCTCAGGTGGAAAAAAAAATCTCTTTAGAGTAGATACCAAGGTCATACTGAGTAGGAGAAATGGGTGATACAAACTCAAGGACACTGCTGTCCAGGCCTCCTTTCAGAACTAAATAACTTGACCTTCCCTTCCATCTCCTGATGCTGCCCGGGCATGTCCCTAGAGCAGCTAGCATTGAGTGGCCAGTGCAGGGTCATCCTAGAGCTCCCAACAAGCCTAGCTGTGGCCCTGGCATGGCTACCCTATACCCTCTGACATCTCTGCCCAGTCCTGTTTCTTTTCCTCCACCCTCTAATATCTCCTTGCATCTCAGCCTCTTCTCTAGAGAACCAGCCCACAGCATCAAGCGCTAGAGACAGCCTAGAGTGTAGCTGCTAAAAAGGGATACGGGATCTGGACCACCAGTGGAATGAGGACCAATAGTTAGGAGGAGGATGGCACAACAGAGGAAGACAGTTTGCTGACATGGACCATGGCCACACAATATGATGTCTCTTGGGCCAGGAGTCCTCAGTAATAGCAATAGAAAAGCAGCAGACCTCTGCTACAGACAGGGGCAGGTAGCATGTTTAGCACTCAACTGATCCATCTGGTAGTCACAGCACTCTCCTGTCCTGTGTCTCACAGCAAATGGCTGACTGTAACAACTGCATCTTGAAAATTGTATAGCAATAAGGGACTTACGCAGGAAATGGGGGTCTAAGCCACCCCAACACATAAGTCATGGCAGAGGGTCTGACAACTGGTAATAAGAAAGGAAAATGATAAGATGATCAATGTGCCTCATGATAGCAGTGTTCCCATCTGGTAAGAGAGCCACCACTGTCCTGCAGGAGCTGCTCTCAGACCCTAAAAGAAGGAAATCAAAATTGAGAACTAAACCATACAAAGAAACGATAAGCTTTTTGTTTCTTTTTTGAGACAGTCTCTCTGTGCAACCCAGGCTGCTCTTAGGACTCATGGTCCTCCTGCCTCAGCCTACCAAAGACAAGGACTGCAGGCATGCCCCCCCCACACCTCCTAGCCTTCTGTATACTTCTTAGCTTGGTACACAGTTATACATCTTTAATCCCAGCATTCAGAAGGCAGAAACAGGTGGGTCCCTGTGAATTTGAAGCTAGTCTTGTCTGCACAGTGAAATTTAGGCCAGCCAGGACTATATTTCATAAAACTTTTGTGACATTTATTTATATACGTACATGTGTGGATGGATGTGCTTGTGTCATGGTCATTGTGTAGAGATTCCTAGAGGTGGTGTTTTCCTTCTACTGAGAGAGTCCTAAGACTTGAACTCAGGTCACCACGCTTCATAAACAAGCGCACGTCTACTGAGCCACCTCGCTGGCTTGCGCTTCACTGCAGTAGGAGTGTTTCATCAGCTCTGGGTAAGCATGGCCCAGGGATGAGTGATATGAAGGGATTTCAGATCACTGGATTAATGTGGCTCCTTATCCTGTGGTCAATTTTATTTGAAGATACTGAGGAGTTGAAAAATTACTAGCCAGACATGGTGCCACACACCTGTCATCCCAGCCCTCAGAAGACAGAGGCAGGTATGAATTCCATACCAGCTTGGCCACATAAGATCCTGTCAAAAGGTCGGCAGTGGTGGCTCTTGCTTTTTAAAGATCCCAACACTCAAGAAGCAGAAGAAAAGTTACAAGGAGGATCTAAGAGAGGATGATTGAATCTCAGAAAGGAAAATAAAATAGGCATTGAAGGTGGATGGAGGGAGGAAATTGGGTAGGAGAGGGGACAGCAAGGGGAGCAGCGATGGGGATAGGAGTAGGGAGGGCAGGAGAAAGAGGGCTGGGTGAGACAGAAATTAGAGGTGGTGTGTATCTCTGGGATTTTCCAGAGACCTGGGATATGAGATGCCCCAGGAGGTCTATGGGGGGTCACCCTAGCTGAGACTCCTAGCAATGGGAGTTATGAACCCTTAAGTGGCCACCTCCTGTAGCCACCCAGGACTTCCAGTGGAGAGACAAGGACACCAACCCACCCACAAAACCTTTGACCCAAAATTTGTCCTACTTACAAGATGTGCAGGAACAAAGATGGAGCAAAGATTGAGGGAATGGCCAACCAAAGATTGGCCCCACTTGAGACCCATCCCATGGGAGAGAGCCAATCCCTGACACTATTAACGCTACTCTGCTATGCTTGAAGACAGGATCCTAACATAACTTTTCTGAGAGGCTCCACCCAGCAGCTGATGGAAACAGATGTAGAGACCCACAGGCAAACATTAGACAGAGTTTGGAGAGTCCTGTAGAAGACTTAGGACAAAGATTGAGAAAGCTGCAGGGGTCAAGAACTCTACAGGAAGACCTACAGAGTCAACTATCCTGGGCCATGGGGCCACCCAGAGAATGAACCACCAACCGAAGAGCATGCATGGACTGGTCCTAGGCCCCCTACACATATGTGGCTGATGCACAGCTTTTTCTTCATGTGGGTCCCCCAGCAACTGGAGCAGGGGCCTTCTCTGACTCTGACCCCTGCCTTTGGATCCTGTTCCCCTAACTGGGCTGCCTTGTCTGGCCTCAGTGGGAGAGGATGCACCTAGTTCTGCATAGACTTAATGTGCCAGGGAGGATTGGTACCCATGGGGAACCTCCACCTTCTCTGAGGAGAAAAAGAAGGGAGAATGGGGAGAGGGGTGTGCAAGAGGGGAACTGGGAGTGGGGAGGGCTGCAATCAGGATGTAAAGTGAATAAACAAATTTTTAAAAAAAGAGGCAGAGGCAGGTAGATCTCTGAGTTTGAGCCCAGCTTGGTCCAGAGAAAGTTCCAGGACAGCCAGGGATATATAGAGGAACCCTGTCTCAAAAAACAAAAACAAAAACAAAAACAACAAACAACAAACAAAAAACACTTAATGATTACTGAGTTACAGAGTATATTGCAAAATGTACCTGTGTAGCAAATGCTGACTTGTATAGTACAGGTGCCCCCTTCTGGGAAAGAGCAACTGATCCCCAGATTATGGGGAGGGTTGTAGGTTGAGGTATCTCAGCTGTAAGTCTTTTTGTTTGTTTTTGTTTTGTTTTTTGAGAGAGATTTTTTTTTTCTGTGTAGCCTTGGTTGTCCTGGATTTACTTTGTAGACCAGGCTGGCCTTGAACTCACAGAGATCCATTTGCCTCTGCTTCCCAGAGTGCTGGGATTACAGGCATGTGCCACTGCATCTAGCTAAGCCATAGGTCTTTTAAGGGTGTTTGTGCATGTATAGGACTGAGGTCAATGACACTCAGTAAATGTTTTTATCTCCTCTGATGAGGGGTGAGATGGGAGCCATACCCAAGCTTTACTAATACATGGCTTGGGGCTGAGGCCAGAGCATTTCTATCTAACTATCCGTAGGCCCAGGGCTGGAAGCTTCCAGCCTCTGTACAATCTAGTCTTCTGCAAGCCCAGACTTTGAAGGCTTCAGCTTCCAGCCTCCATACAATCTAACCTAGGCCTAGAATGTCTTCAGCCTCTGAGACTTAACTGCTGAATAAATAAACTCACCCCTTCTAGTTCTTTCTGAACTCTGGCTGGCTGGTTCAACTCAGCTGTTCTAGCTCCAACTCCTCTCCAAGCTGACTGATTCAGATTGGCTTCTCTGGGCTTCTGACTGAATTGCTCTGCTTGGAAAAACTTCCTCTGAAGTTCACAAACTGAACTACATGAACGTAACTGAACTGAACTGCACAGAACTGTATTGCACTCCAGACTTCTACTGTGTTCATGTACTGTACTCTATTCCTCCAGTGTACTGCACTGTCTGTCCCCTCTCTGTTTGCTCTTACGTAGCTTCTGTCTCGTGAGTGTTGGGGGTATCCTATCTCTGACTCATTTTGTCAAATCTTTCTCTGATTCATCACTTTGCCTTTCAACTAGATGTCATTGTTTGGGATTAAAGGTGTGTAGGAAAGGCATGCCTTGTAGTCCAGCCAGAGGGATTAAAGCTGTGTGTTCCAGCTGGATCACACAGACCTAGGTCTTTGGATGTGATCCCTTGCCAAAGCACTCTCCACCCTTTTCCCCCCACCTCCCTAAAATAGGGACTTTCCTAGAGCCTAGAGCTCACCAATTTGGCTAGATTAGCAGGTCACCAAAACCCAGGGACCCTCCTGTCCCCAGTTTCCCCAGCAGGGAGATCATAGGTGCAGTGCCTGGGCTCACATGTGTTCTAAGCAAGACTTCATGCTTGCACAGTAAGCACCTTACTGAACGAGCCATCTCTCAGCACTCTGTTGTCTTCTTAAAGAACTGTCCTTACCTGAATAGGCTGCATTTCCCAAGATTACACCCAATTCCTGAGGTAATTAGCATCGAATGACTGGTCAGTACTAGAGCTCTTCGTCCCTTTGTCCTGACAGAACTCAAAATACCCACCTTAGACTGAGAGCTCTCTTCTACCAGTCTGCCAAAGCCTCCAGTGCCTGCAGCTGACTTCTGCCCACTTCCACTTCCTTCCTTTCCCTCACAGAAATTGGCCCAAAAAAGAGCTCCCTAATAAACTTCCTACATACCACCAATCAATAACTTTTCATCTTGGAGACGGTTCTGAGAGAGACAACCTACAAGATAAACTGCTATTTGAGGCCTGGGTATAAGCTCCCCATCTCTGGATCTGACTTTTGCCTTCTCTGACCCTAAGAATTCTGGGTATGCATATGCAACATATCTACCACTCTCTTGGCCCCCAGAGAGGAAGTCTGTTCATTATCCTGTCAGGCCAAGGAGACTCCTTCAAGTGCAGAGCAATGGCAGTTTCTTCTAGTTTTCCCTGAAGTCCCATCTGGATTCTGCCTCTTCTGAGCTGAGTCCTGCCATCTATCACAATAAAGCATGCTATATTCCCAGCTCTTTTACAGCCACAGTATGGCTATTTATGTCTTCAGCCTGCCAGCATAGCTCCCTCCTGGGGGCCTCCTATGATCTTCTGCACCCCCAAGGGCTTTCTGCCATAAGGAGCACGGTGGCTCATCTCTGAATAGAAAGAGTCCAACTGTTTTATTAATGTGAGTGATGGGAGATAGGAGAAAAAGGCCCAAAGCAAGGGCACAGATTCCTCAAGTTCAAGTCAGCAGCAGGGCTGGAATTAGAGCATACTTCTGCGTCCCTTCTGCTCTACCTCCTCCTTCTCTTCCAAGCCCCTCAGCTTTACTTCTGTTAACATCCAGGGAGAGCTGTAGAAAAAGAGAACTATTGTGTCCTATATAGTTCAGAGACATGGAACTCTGTGTTATCAGTTATATTGGAAAACACAAATATAGTGTGGGACTGAGACAGGAAATAATGGTAACTCTGTGAACAGTGTATTCTTCTGATAACTATGCTTCATCCTATAAGAAAAGATCAGGTGAGTCACTATTATGTACAATGCTATGCAGCCACTAGCCTGATGGGAAAAGATGCTTTAGTCCTTCACACACACACACACACACACACACACACACACACACACACACACTTTAATCTGAGGTCTAGAATCTTGGATGGAGAAGTATATGCCAAGACGTTCTGGCAAATACTGTTAGGGTAAAAGGAAGAATTTATACTTGTTTTGTTGTTGCTATTTTGTTTTGTTTTTTTTCCAAGACAGAGTTTCTCTGTGTAGCCTTGACTGTCCTGGACTCACTTTGTAGACCAGGCTGGCCTCGAACTCACAGTGATCCGCCTGCCTCTGCCTCCCGAGTGCTGGGATTAAAGGCATGTGCCACCATGCCCGGCTGTTTTGGTTTTTTTGAGACAGTGTTTCTCTGTGTGGCCTTGGCTGTCTTGGACTTTGTAGACCATGTTGGCCTCGAACTCACAACCATCCACCTGCCTCTGCCTCCCAAGTGCTGGGCTTAAAGGTATGCACCACCACACCCGGCTCGTTGTTGTTGTTGTTGTTGTTGTTAACAGAAGAATTAAGGTAGCATCCTTCTACAGAGCTGGAGTTAAAACAGTTGCAAAGTGTTTCAACATCTGACCTTGGCCAGTTATGAACATCAATGGGCATTAGTCAGGAATTCCCTGCTGTATAGTGACAGCTTGTTTTATTCTGGCCCATCAAAACTCCTTTAAACTTCTGCAGTCCTTAAAAAGAGAGAGTGAGGAGCTACTGGAGCTTTGGAATATAGGAATTACCTTGTGTCAGTCTCTCTGGCAGAGGAAAAAGAAATTATGTAATTAAATACACACTTAAAAAAAAATACTTGCCCCAAGAGACCAATGCTTGGGCAGAAGTCTCTAGAGCAGCAGTTAAATCCTTTCTCCCCAACAACGTACTGCCACTGATAAGCTGCACATTTCTGCAAGGATGCTAGTTTGGTGGAATTTGAAACCTGCTGAGTTTTATGTACGTGTAGGCATTCCAAAAATAGAGACAGATGTCACTCTTCTAGGTCTTTCTAGAGATAGCTTAGGTGGTACTTAGGTAGAAAAATCATCCCCAGTTGCTCTATGGATTGCTGAGAAAGAGATGGATCTAAAGTCAGGGTGATTTAGCAGACATGGTGGAAAGAAACTTCCGGGGGATAGCAAATCGTAAACAAATCCTCTATTATCATCGTAACAATTTATATAATTATTTACGGTTTGACCTTTCAAGCTAAGGCTCTTCACACACCCTCACTCTGTAAATAATATCACTATACACCTGGTTGGCGCAAACTAACATCACTTTCGGCTCTTCTTCATCTCCTTTGTTATCAGCAAATCCTTCCTTCTGCCCATTTTTCTCTATCTTAACTAACCTAGCTAACAGCCACAATTCTGTCTTAGACTACTGGCCATTTTTGGTGTCCCTGCATTCCCTGCCTCACTCCCATTATAATCCTTTTTTCGCGCTAGATCTTCTTAAATTAAATAGGGTCACGTAACTACCCTTGTTGAAAAACCCTCCGGTTCCTTCCCACTGCATCTGGAACAAAATCCAAACACACATCTGGTGCATGAACGTAAAGGCAGGATCTCACTAGTTAGCCTAGGCTGTCAAGGACCTGGTGGCTCAGCTTCTTCTTCCCCAGTGCTGGGATTTGCAGGCGCGCGCCCACCCCGAACCCCACCTCTGGCTTCTGCCTACCTTTTCTCAAACCACTCTCTAGCCATACGGGCATTTTGCAGGTCCCTGAACGTGACAATCTTTCCACTTTCTCCCCAGTAGCTGTTTCCTGTCTCTGGAATACTCTGCACCTAATCCCCACAGGGCAAATCTTTAAGATCTTAGTGGTCTCGGCCTCGAACCACCGTTGGCTCCCACATCAGACCCCAGCGCCGGGTCTGGAAGGGTCGGCAAGGCAGTCCTGGGCGCCGCCGGCCGGCGCGCGGTTTCGCTTCCGGGTGAGGGGCGGGCGGGCCAAGCAGTTCCGGGGCGGGTGGCGGCTGCGGGTCCCGGCGCGGAGGGCGCGAGCGCGCGGCGCGGGCCGAGGGCCGAGGGCGGCGGCGCGGGGACCCCGGGGCCCGGCGGCCCATGGGGCGCAAGGCGTGAGGCCGCGGCCTGCCCTGCGGTGGGGGGTGGGGGGAGCGGGGCGGGGCGATGGATAAACTGACCATCATCTCAGGATGTCTCTTTCTGGCCGCCGATATCTTCGCCATCGCCAGCATCGCCAACCCGGACTGGATCAACACCGGGGAGTCGGCGGGTGAGCGGCGTGCGCGGCCCGGGAGGGCGGTCGTCCCCTGGGTCGGCGGTCCCGAGGGTTAAAGGTCTGCGCCGGGGTGGGGGCCGGGAGAGGCTGCTTAGCTGTGGCTCCCCCCTTTCCCCTTTGAAGTATGTGTGATGATAGTCTTTGCTTTATTTTAGGCCCGGGGGCTACAATAATACTAATAATAAACTTCATTTTATGGAGCATCTTTCGTTCCAGCGCATCTCACGCACACACACGCGCGCGCTGCTGGAGCTATCTTAATAGTAGTTAGAAAATTAAATAACACATTCGAGTCGCAGGCAGCCCCAGCGGTGATGCCTGCTGGAACACCAGCTGGAGGCGGGTGTGTGTGTGTGTGTTTGTGTGTGTGGCGGGGGGTTGCCCTCACGGAAGAGACCGGCATCTTTCCGAAGGGTATCCCAGGTGAATGCGCTGCCAGGATTCTCAGCTCCAACCCTCTTTTCCCTTCTATCTTTCTCTCTTACCCAGACCTGGGAGACCAAACCTTTAATTAATGTAAAATGCTATCAGGGGAGCGGCACGGGCTTGTATTTGAACTGCTCGTTCAATGCAGGTGAAGCGAAGGGGAGTGGGAACGGCAGGACTCCCTCAGATGGTTTGTTACATATGTATCGCTATGCTGTCAAACTTCTTAGGTGTCACATAGGGTTCTCAATTTATCCAGCAATATTTTTAGCTCTTTAAAAAAAAAAAAAAGCTGTGGCTGAAACATTTGTTGCTTTCTCCTCCCGCTACTCTCTAATCTAGACCTAGTAACACAAAATCAGGATGCCGTGTTCACTGGTTTTTAAGATAAGGCTAAAGAATTCACCGTTTCTTGACTGTAGAGTTTTAGCAGAGCTGTTAATTGTAACAGGTAAAAAGGGAGTTTTGGAATCGTGTGGAAAGTGTTGCTGACAAGGTATTCAGTGCTATGTGTGACGTTTGGTTCATTACCACTGTTTTTACTCTAACCGGATGTGTAGTTGACTCCTCTGTGAGACGGTTTTCCGGGCATCACATACTTAGGAGCAAAGGTTTGCACTGTTGAGAAGTGCTTATTGGAAAAAGATTTTTAGGTGGAATCCCTGTAGGTAGTGGATGAAGTGTCCATGAGCAAGACAGATTGGAGAGGGAACTGTTTCTATACATTATATAAGAGAAGAGAGCCGTGATGGTGCAGCAGAGGCCGCTCACACTCAAGACAGAACAAAAGTGCAGTGAGTACAGTGCCTTCAGATTTAAAGTCTTTGGCTGTGAGTTGGCAACAAAGACTTCATGAAAGGGCCAGTACTCCAAAGTTTGAAGAAAGTAGAAAATATTTGAAAAGGGGAAATAGCTGCAGATGGTAGGCTTGTCCAGCTTTGTGGGTGACGGTGGCTGTGAACACATAGTGTGACAGCCTTCCTGCCCCACTGGCCTCTAGTTGTGTCCAGCTGCTTTGAGACCCGTGTAGCTTAAGCAGTGAACTTTCTAAATGCCCTTGGAAATAAAGCATCGGAAATACTAATATGAAATGTTATAGATGGCTCATTGAGCTTGGAGGATTTCATATGCCTGCAAAAAAAATGAAAACAAAGCAGCCAAGCTGTTGAGGGTATTGGCCAGAGTAACTATGTAATGATAGCTCAGAATAAATATTAAAGGTGTGTATGGTGGTGGGAGGGGCTGTGTGTGGTGGTGGGAGGGGCCGTGTATGGTGGTGGGAGGGGCAAGGCCGCAGATGGTATTTGGTCAGTGGAATTGTGGGTACAATGAGATTGAAGACCAACTTGAGAATGGTCGCTGAGCACGGTGGCAGGGGCTGGTGAGCACACGATCCCGCGTAGCAGTGAGGGTCCATGCTGAAACGGAGTGTCACACTTTAGAGATGATTCTTTTTGTCCACCTACAGTTTCCCTCACTACTTCAGGCTATCCTTCAATTAAATATTCGGGGGCTAAAGGAGAACTAATAAGCGATAATAGGAAACATTTCAGAATTCCCTTAGCTCTTACCTTAACAGGGACAGGAAATAAATCCCCTAAAAGTTAAACTTACAGGTGGGAGGGCAGGCTGTTGTTTGGTGCCTGCAGCTGGGGGGGGGGGGGGTAGGGAGGGCAGGAAGTATCTGCTAGTGTGTGCTCTCTGACAAGGCGCACTTGAGCAGTGTGTACTCAGGGTGCAGTTTGTTTTACCTGAGCAGACAGATGTAGTCATGAGTTTAAAAGCAAAGCTAAATAAATAAATAAATAAATAAGAACAATAGTTGTATCTTTCAGGTCAGTGAAACAATCACAAGAAGTACAAGAAGGTGTGGGCTGGAAGCGCTGGCCCCACTCCAAGGTTTCTACAAGAGTGATTTCACAGGGCAGCAAAAAACTAGAGTCATTTCCCTCCAATGTATTATATTCCATCCGTTCACGTTTTGTTTGTGGCATTGGATTGTGCTCTTCTTCTAAGTTTGTTTTACTTTCTGTCCATGGGTGTTTGGCTACATGTATGTCTGTGCACCGCGTGCATGCCTGGTACTGGAAGAGGCCAGAAGAGGTTGTCAGATCCCCTAAGACTGAAGTAACAGATGGTTGTGAACCACCATGTGGGTGCTGGGATCAGGTGAGGGGCCTCTGGAAGAGTAGCCAGTACTCTCAACCACCCAGCGATCTCTCCAGCCCTTTTATAGCAAATTTTCAATGGTTTTTTGTTTGGTTTTGGTTTGGGTTTTTTCAAGACAGGGTTTCTCTGTGTAGTCTTGGTTGTTCTGGACTCGCTTTGTCTGTAGACCAGGCTGGCCTCGAACTCACAGAGATTTACCTTCCCAGTGCTGGGATTACAGGTGTGTGCTACCACACCCAGCTTTAAATGATTTTTTAAAAATACATCTACAGTAGTACTCTCAGAATTAAAATGACCCCCACAATGCAGTGAGAAAGCCACTGTAGTGAACTCAGGAAAGTATCAGGGGTCAGGCAGGAGAACTGTCATTTGGTGGCCTAGTGGCATCAGCCCCTTAGCCTCATCGTGTCTGTTTTCTCCTCTGTAAAACAAGGTCATTAGCCAGCTCCCTGGCTTCTAGTGATGATTAACCACATTCGTCCACGGGAAGCATTAAGAATGATCCTTGGCGGTGTGGTGGCACACGTCTGTAATCCCAGCAACAGGAGGCAGAGGCAAGCAGATCTCTGTGAGTTCCAGCCTAGCCTGGAGTCCAGGACAGCCGAGCCTACACAGAGAAACCCTGTCTAGAAAAACCAACCAATCAATCAATAGAATGGTCCTGACGTTCTGAGCCCTGAGTACTCAGTATAAGGTACTGCCCTGTTGCTGTTTTGTAGTAAACCTTAAACTTTTACTGTGAGAAATGACGGGACTTGACTGGATGGTCTTGGAAATCTGTAAACATCCACAATAACGTATCTGAGCTTAGACAGAGTTCAATGTCTTCCCTCTTGCTGTGTGCTCGCTGTCACTTCTGTACTGTTCCTCTTGCTCCAGTCTCATCTCCATTCTCTGGCCTTGGTTCTCCTCAGCTTTTGTGTCAGATAGCAAAACCCCAGCTGATAAGCTGTGTTGCCAGAAGATTGGGGAGCACACTTTGGACTGGCATGGTTTTAACATTTGTTTTTGTTGTACTGGTCCCAATGCAGAAAAGGTACACTTTTATGTTTTTACCTGGCGCTGAGGACAGTTCTTGCATGTGTTCTGTTAGCTGTGGTTTGTGCACAAGCTTCTGCAGATGTAACGAAACAGTGTTGTGAGGGGAAGTGCCTGGGAGAGAGAGCACTAGAAGAGGGACCCTCAGTACAACCAGGAATGTTTAATGCTCGCTGGACATAATGACACAGTTACATAATTCTGCTCTGTGGGGGGTGGATTCCTGCTGGCTAGTGCACTCAGCAGCAGCAGTGCCGGTTCTGTAGTGCTGCGTGATTAGCTGAGGCCCAGGGGCTGCCACTGCTCGCTTCGATTCCTTTGTTTCATATATTTGACTGATGTGAAATTGTCTCATCAGCCTGTGTTTCATGTTGAATGTGATCCATGAGTGTCATTGTGGCAAGGTCCCACAAAGTTTTTAAACTTTGGTGGGGCTGTGCTGTAGAGGTTCTTTGGTGGTGTCTTGCCCGGTACATAGATAGGAGGTCCATGCTGAGGACTGGGAAGAAATCTTTTCCATGAAGTGCTACCTACAGTTTTCATCTGTCTTAAATGAGACTTAAGTTCTTCAGGGATTTAAAATTTTGCCAGATTGCACAATAGGGATGGGGCAGATTTGAGTTTCAGGCTTCAAATGTTGGTGTTGGGCTTCCTAGACATTTCTTAACCTTATTGTCACCCTTTTCTCTTGTCCCTAAAGAAGGAAACTTTTTGTGGGGGGAAAATGTTCTTGCTTTTAGTATGATCAACAGTTAAGCTGTTTCAGATCTCTAGATTCTGTGTGGACATATCATCCGTTTACAGCAAGGGTTTCAGTGAGTACCCTAAACAGATTGGCCCTCTCTGTGATGATTGCTGTGTTCCCCAAACTTTTTTTCCTCCTCATGTGTATAAAGAGCTTCTCGCCAGGCACACCTGTAATGCCAGCACTGGGAGAGGCAGAGGTGAGTGGAACTCTGAGTTAGAGGCCAGCCTGGTCTACAAAGTGAGTCCAGGACAGCCGAGGCTACTCAGAGAAACCCTGTCTCAAAAAAATAAATAAATAAACAAATAAATATAAAAACAAAAAAGAAAGCACTTCTCCCCTGTTTAATTGAAGTCTCCAAAGTGAGTATGAAGAAAGGGTCACTGTATTTGCTGTTGAAGGCCTTTCCATTCTTTTTGTTGAGATGGGATGTTGGTGTTTGAAGCAGGGATCAGACGCTGGCTGACACCCTTGTACCTGCTACTATTTCTGATTTTTGAGGTAGAGTCCACTTCAGTCTGGCCCTGAGCTCATTTTGTGATTTAGGGTCCTTTAAAGGAAAGAGCTGGTAGAATGTATATATGTATTATAAGCAAGGGTTTTCTAGAATGGCTTGCAAGTGTTAGGGACTGGTGTGTCCGTGCCTGTCTGTGTGTTAAAGGCTGAGAATCTGGTAGCTGCTCGGGCCAGCTGCAGCAGTAGCCTCCATCTGGATCTGAAGAGCCGGAGGTCCAGAAGAAGCTGGATTCCAGTGGCAGCAACAGCAGCAGGTAGACACTGGCAAGAAGCAAGTCCAGCAGGCAGCTCTGTTTCCCTCTGGCCTGTCTGAATGTAGGCTCTCCTCCAGGTAATACCTACCCTGGGGAGGGTTGTTCTTTCTGGAAGGCCCTTCACAGGCCAGCCCAATGATGTCCCCTTGGCTGTCTTCTAGAGCCAAGTTGATAAGATCATCACATTCACTGTGCTGCCCAGCCAGATCAACCCACTGTCCTCCTGCCTCTGCATCCTGTTACTGGGGTTATAAGGCCTGTGCCACCATGGCCACCAGCTTTTTCCCTGCTCCTATTTTAAATTCACTGAGGGGAAATAATTAGGAGCTAAAATGTGATGTTAGTGCTTACAGAAGAGAATATTGAAGACTGGCTTATTTGGGGACAAGCATTTTCCAACTATTGGGTCCCAAAATGTAGACTCAACTCTCTGGCAGCCTGTGCCTGCAGGACCTCCAGAGGAATGGAGGTGTCTTCACAGGCCAAAGTGTGGGCCTGGGCTGTGTGTGCCGTGTTTTCTCCATTCCCCCCCAGGCCCCACCCCACTCCCACCCCCTC
Organism: Acomys minous; assembly: GCF_964271855.1. NCBI lineage: Eukaryota > Metazoa > Chordata > Mammalia > Rodentia > Muridae > Acomys > Acomys minous. The sequence goes on along the minus strand of NC_140484.1, from coordinate 78,346,746 downwards.
CCCCTCTCTGGTTTTTGAAGACAGGTTTTCTTTGTGTAGCCTTGGCTGTCCTGTACTTGACTTGTAGACCAAGTTTGCCTCAACTCACAGAGATGCACCTGCCTTCCTGAGTGCTGGGATTACAGGTGTGCGCCGCCATGCCCAGCTCTCGTTTTTGTCTGTTATACGAACAGATGAAGTCACTCAATCCTTTCTCCCTGCCCTTGCTGCTGCCTTTGGCTTTTGTAGGTAGAATCTTCCCTGTTTATACTTACACAATGTTTGACATTTCGTAAGGATAATTTACTTTTTTTCTCAAGTCTAAAGATTGAGAGATACTTGGGGAATAGAGAGACTTGGGGAAAGAAGTATCATTTACCGTCTGGTTGCTGCCATCTTCCCCGAAGGAAGCAGTCCCACCTAGGTGATTATCCACACATAGATCCTGGCCTATACACTGGTTTAAAACATTAAAGCACACCTGCCTCCGTGACCGGAAAATTATTATTGAATAGTAATAGCAAAGCCTTTCCTCTAAGCTTCCGTAACGCCAGTGTTCACAGCCATGTAGCAGGCAGCAGCTCTGTGACATGAGCCAGCCTACGCAACTTGTTCTGTTACTCCCATGGGAGTGACGTGTAGAATGGGACCAGGTCTGGTTCCCAAGAGGGCAGAAGCCTTGAGACTGTATCCTCTGGGTCAGGAACAGGGTTCCTGGGGTTATAAGGCCTGTGCCACCATGGCCACCAGCTTTTTCCTTGTTCCTATTTTAAATTCATTGAGGGGAAATAATTAGGAGCTAAAATGTGATGTTAGTGCTTACAGAATGATATTTCTTCATGAGTCTTTTGAGTCTATCTCAAATAAAATTCCTTTTCAACAACTTAACTGAGATATAATTTACATCATATAATACTCAATTTGTGTATGCAATTCAGTGTTTTTTCATTTATTCACAAAGTTGTATACCAGCATTGCCCCATCAGTTTTAGAGTGTTTACATTATCCCAGAAGCATGTACATATCTCTTAGCCATCATCCTGAACTCCTGAGGTTTACGCAGCCACTAGCCTTTCTGCTAGAAAGCTACAGGCTCTGGGCATTTTAGTTAAGTGGAACTTTGCGATTGCTTTTTTCATTTATATTTTTAAAGTTCATCCATATTGGACTTTTAAAATACTTTTTGTTCCTGAGTAAAATTCATTGCAACAATAAACTAATTTTTATTTATCCATTTATCCATTGATAGAAGAAAATTTTGTGCTGATAAAATAGGCCACCAATGTTCTTTTAAAAAGTAACATTGGTGGAGCTGGAACGATGGCTCAGTGGTGATGAACACCTGCTGTTTTCGTGGAAGATGCAAGTTCAGTTCCCAGCACCTATATCAGGTGGCTCACACTACTTGTAACTCTAATTTCAGGGGATCCAACACCTTCCTTTGGCCCCTGCAGGCACCTGTACTCATGAACACAAACCAACACACAGATATACACATACGTAAAAAGAATTTTAAAAAAAAAAATGACATTATCAGAACTTAAACATATCAAATAATGAGAACTTGGGGTAAAATTCAGACAAGTCTTTTATAGTAGTCAAAGGATATGCTCAAAGCTTGAAGTCATTTGATACTGAATTTTACAGTGTACACCAGATTTCCTAGTATGAGATTACAGTTCCTGAGCAAAGCATTGATTTTTTTCCCCTCTGTAGTCTTCCAGAATTCATTTTTTAAATCAGTACCAACGGAGATGTAACCAGAGATTCAGTCTAATAGGCCTGAAAGTGTTGTAGGGAAAATTGATACTAAGCACATGGACAGAAGGCAGAAATAACTAGAAATCATTACAGAGGAAATTCAGCAAAGGAAATGACCATGTGATGGGTGCCTGTGTGTTCATTAGGTTGGTGGCATCTGCCATAGTCCCTCTTAAAACTGGCTTAGTAATAGTTACAAACATCAGTCCTCCTCTGTTTAGTCTGGAGTGAGCAAAGCAGTGTCATTTAACTCTTAGCCTGATAAATGTAGGTTTGTTTAGGAGTTATCTTGTGGTGAGATAGCTGAGTAAGATTTGGAGGGAGGCAGGTTTTAATTTTGGAATCTCCATTGCTTGAGGTATATAACTATCCCTTAGCTGTAAAATAAAGGTAATGTGCTTAGTTCAAAAGATGATTATTAGCTGGCCAAGGTGGCACACGCCTTTAACCCCGGCACTGGGGAGGCAGAGATGGGTGGATCTCTGTGAGTTTGAGGCCAGCCAGGGTTACACAGAGAAACCCTGTCTCTAAATAACAAAACAACAAAAAGATGATTGTTTTTTAAAAATGTAGTATGTGAGGGATCAGCACACTGATACATCGTACATGCCTGGATACTAGTCATTATGTAGAAAGCCAAAACACCTGGCTTTTTGAGGGGTTTTCTTTTGCTTTATGTGTTTTATTTGTTTACTAATCCCTGCCTTGTTCCAAAGAGATTTAAGGCAGCATGGTGTGTCTATAGTGAATATTTGTGAAACCCAGCTGGATCCAATCTGGGCAGAAGGACTGCACAGGGAGTGTAGTGGCAATATAAACTTAATGGGACACATGCAAGTACGCAAACCACGAATGCCTTGGGTTTTTGTGTATCTGGGAGAGAGTAAAGAATTTTCTAAGTGAGAGGCAGCCAAGCATTGTGGGAAGGGTGCACAGGTTTGGAACAAAGTAACATGTAGTTGTATCCCATTGTCACTATTAGTCCTGCCATTGTTTTTAGACAGATTGCAGACTTTTGGGTTTTGTTCATTTGTTTCATTGATTGATTGTTTAAAGAAAGGGTCTCGTGTATTCCAAGCTGAGTGCCTCCCAAGTGCTGAGATTACAGGTATGGCCGTCACTGGCTGAGATAGTTCTAGAGATTTCTTTTGGTTGTCTATAGCTCACTTCACTGCATATACTTAACCAATGGGCATGGTATATCACATTAGAGAGGACGTTTGGACAAATGTTGCTATTGGTGAAATTGTTATTGCATTATAAATCAGAACTTAAGGGACACCATGGATAATTTTTTAATATACTAGCCTTATGCTATCCCCTCTGTTCCTCAGGATCTCAGGCCACACAGTGGCAGCGTTGTAGGTGTCAGTTCTTACTCACACGTGTAGGTATCAACTTGACACTCACAGCTTTACCTGCTCATGATACTTTTGTTATCAAAATGTTTGCAAACTTGTGCTACTGGTGTTTTTGTTTGTTTTTTAAAGTACTTCATAGAATTCCTTTGTCCTGCTAAGCAGCTAGCCCCTAAAAAGCTTAATAAATACCGAAGCCATTCCGCGTTGTAACAGCAAATGGGGGCAATTTCATGTTTGACCATAGTCTAATAAAGAAGTGCCCGGATCGGGGTTGTGCTTCAGTGCTGTTCCTTCCTATTCCGACCTTGCTGTGCGCTCCGTTGTTTACAGGAGGTTACACCGAGTCCTTGCCAGCTTTTCATCAAGCACGTAGAGTAGGATGTTCCTCTGAGACTGACTGCTTCAGCGTTGACAGCTAGAGGCCGTATCTGAGTGTGCATGTCTCTGTGAGTACGCACTAACCATGCGTGGTTCGCCTCTGTGAAGTCTCAGTATATGACTCCAGTTCAGTTTTGAGGCAGACATTTCTTTGAGTTACTGCTTTAATTGATTCATTTTTAATTAGAAACGGGCTGCACTTTTTTAATGTGACTCAGCTATAAATAAAATGTCACATTTGGCATTTTGACACTTGCTGCTCTATATATTGAGCAGAAAAGCAGCTGCTGACTTTTAATATAGATCTGTTTAACCACGGACCACATCCTATGGTCAGAGATTAAACAAGAGTAAAAAAAAAAATGCAGTTGGAGGAGTCAAACAAGAAAGTGAAGAGCATTTTGTCACTAGCTTTTTGTTTGTGTGATATTGTTTGCCTTGTAGCATCATTGGGTCAGCTTTCAACTGTGATGATAGAACTTCTCTTCAAAGTAGACCGTGTTCAGATCAGTTATTTTAAACAGTTCACTAACTTGGAGTGGCAAGTCTCAGAGGCCTCTTAGATTATAAAAAATGTGACCATTTCCTTTATAAACTGACATCCTTTCCATAAAGCAGGTCTTTATCTTCCATGAATGTCCCTGTCCCCGTGGGTAGTCCCTGAGTCCCTGCTCTTACTCCCATCCTCACAACAAAGGCTATTGAAGAGTTTGTGGTTTAAAAGGAACTTGTACTGAATATTCAGAAGGATTTTTTAGTTAAGATTTTTTTAACTTGTTGTATGTGTATGGGTGTTTTGCATGTGTGTATTTGTGTGCCTTGTGTGTGCCTAGATTTGTGGAGGCTAGAGGAGGGCGCTGGATCCCCTGGGACTGTGAGCTGCCATGTGGGGCTGAGACTCAAACCCAGGGCCTCTCCAAGAGGAAGCAGTGTTCTTTTTTCTTTCTATCTTTTTTTTATTATTATTTAATTAATTTATTCAGATTACAACTCAATTGTTATCCCATCACTTGTATCCTCTCGTTCCTCCCTCCCTCCTGCTTTCACCCTATTCCCCTCTCCTAGGTCTAAGACCAAGGGGGACCTCCTGCCCCACTATATGGTCATAGGCTATCAAGTCTCATCTTGGTAGCCTGCTTATTCTTTCTTTGAGTGCCACCAGGCCTCCCCACCAAGGGGAGGTGGTCAAATATGGGGCACCAGAGTTCATGTCAGAGTCAGTCCCCACTCTCCACACAGCTGTGGAGAATGTGCTGTCCATTGGGCAGATCAGAGTAGGGGTTCAATGTTTACTACTTGTGTTGTCCTTGGTTAGTGCAATAGTTTGAGCAGACCCCCTGCGCCCCGATCAACCCGTCACGATGTTCTTGTAGGTTTCTAGGACCCTCTAAGGCCTTCTATTTCCCTATCTCCTGTATTTCTGCAAGCATTTCTCCAGCTCTGAATATTTTTTTTTTAGATTCATTTACTCTTTGATGCATGTGTTTTGCCTGCATCTTTTCATGTGCACCACTTGCATGGCTAATGCCTACAGAGGTCAGAAGAGGACTCCAGATACACTGGAACTGGAGTTGCAGTGTTGTGAGCCATCATGTGGCTGCTAGGAATTGAACTCAGGTCTTGCATGAACATCAGGTGCTTTCTATCTAGAAGGATTACATTTAAGCACAGAGAAAAAAAAATATCCTTGAAGTACCTGTATTCTGCAAGGGCAAAAAGGCCAATGGTCAGAAAGGAGGTGTGGTTTGAATAACAAGTGATCCGTTTAATAGTAACTATGTAAATAAATAACCAAGAGGTCTTCTACAGTGCTTGTCCTTGGAGACGGAACTACTTGAGTAAAGGCAGTACAGCAAAGAAATTTCCATTCCAGTCCATTCTCCACATTTCTGCTAAATTTATCTTTTCAAAGTACAAGTATAATCATAGTAAATACTTAACATAGCACTTTGTGACGATACTGTTCCAGGCTTTATCTGTGTTAACCAATTTAAGCCTCACAATATCCTTATGTAAGTGTAGAGAGATGGAAGAGTTACGTGACTTGCCCACAGAGTTCATCTTGGCCTTTAGCTACTACTTGAAGAGACACCACGAGTGCTTCGTCTACATCCATGAAGCAAAAGGCAGTCAGTGGTTATCAGAGTGTGGCTCCACTTCCCTTTCAATTCTGGGTCCCCTTTTCTCCTTGAGGAGCTCTGTATTGTAACCACACTTCATTACTGTGTGCTAAGTACAACTTTCTTATCTTCGCTTATGTTTTCTCAGCCTACAAAGCCCTCATGCTCACGCTGGTGCCTATTTTATCCACATCCTGCCCATCTGTCAAGTGTCTTCAACTGCCATCTTTATAAAGCCAGAGGGATTTCACCTTATTAACAACTCATGTCTGTGTCATAGTTATTTGTTTCTTGCAATATGTTTTTAGTATATATTTTTCTTGTTCTGATTTTTTTTTGAGGTCTTACACAATAGCCCTGTAAATCACTATGTACCCCAAGCTGGACTTGAACTCACTCTAATTCTCCCTCCTCAGCTTGCCTCGTGCTGAGATTTCAGATGTGAGCCACCACACGCATCTATTATAGTACAGAATTTATTTTTAAAGTTTCTTGAGAAAGGGGATATAATGTGTTATTCTTTGTATATTAGGTAATGTTCAGCTTAAGCTTGCAGATGGCAGGAAAAAAGAAAATGGCATGGTTGACACAAAGGTTTTGAACCAGGCTTGGAGAATAGGAATGGTGTTGCAGAGAGCCATGACTGTGAGTGAGAAGTTTGTTTTAGATGTTTTCGTGAAGGAAGAGCACCCAAGGGGCAAGGGGCTAGAATCCAGGAGAGAGGCCTTTAGCACTCTCAGTCTAAACTCATTTGTACAAAAATGTTAGGGTGTTTCATATATATGCATCTATATTAAGTTATTCAGTAGTTGTGTATCCATAGATTTTAGCCTAATTCTTTTTAGATACAGTTTTCACTTGGAAAATAAGGTATAGCTACCCTGTAGTCATTTGCAACTTTGAAACAGTGTAAGATGAAAACTGATAGCTTGATAGGTCATTTTGATCAGTACTAGTTAAGATTCCTATACTAGCCCTTCAGATCTGTAAACAAATACAGTATAATGCTTTACACCCTCCCCTCCCCTCCGTTTCCCCCAATGTCAGACAGGGATTGTGCTAACATCCTAACAAGGTTTGTGAGAGAGTCACATGTCTTACAGTGGCATAAGCATCCAATGTTCATTTTTGTTTTTGGTTTTTTCGAGACAGGATTTCTGTGTCACCCTGGCTGCCCTGGACTCACTTAGTAGACTAGGCTGTCCTCGAACTCAGAGATCCACCTGCCTACGCCTCCCAAGTGCTGGGATTAAAAGTGTGCACCAGCACACCTGGTGTTCCAATGTTCACCCTTATAAACCAAAAAGGAGTCACTTTAGCTTTTTTTAAAATAGGGGAAAGTAGCCTGCTTGTCTTTGGTTTATTCTCTATAATCCACTTGTTTGATTTCAGAGCTTAAAAACTTTTGTTCTCTGTGGTACATATATATCCTTCACTGAGATTTTGGTTTGGTTTGGTTGGTTTTTGTTTTCCAGCCAGGATCTCACTATGTAGCTCTGGCTGTCCTGGAATTTACTATGTAGACCAGGCTGGGCTTGAACTCACAGATCTGCAATGCCTTTGCTTCTCAAGTGCCGGGATTAAAGGCGTGCACTACTATACCTGGCTTGAGGTTTTTTTTGTTGTTGTTTTTGTTTTTTGTTGTTGTTGTTTTAGGTTAAACCATACCACATTACTTATGTTTTTAGAGACAAGGTATCATGTAACCCAGCTTGGTCTTAGACAAGCTCTTTGTTAGAAAATATTTTATTTTTAACTATGTATATTGTGGGTATGTGCACACAAGTGCAGGTGCCTGTGAAGATCAGAGGCACTAGGTCCCCCTGGACCTGGAGTTAGTGATGGTTATCTCAACTTGAGCCTTCTGCAAAAATAGTACATGCTTTTATCCTCCAAGCTGTCTCTCCAGCCCCGTAATGACACTTATGGACCAGCAGACTGGGCATCTTTTGGAATTCCACTCTAGAGAAGACTAATGGATTTTGGGTCAGGAGACAAGCCTCCCTTGTATGTCAGATGGCACTGGGAAGCTGAATGGACTGTTTCTAGTATCTGCCTGTAACCATTTACAATCACAGCGGTACTCAATGTACAGTGTCTGCTTTAAATGAACCAACTTGCACTTAAGCTTTAAGACTCTCGGTGTGAATACCTTCCCAACTATCAGGGATGGTAGGCACATTGCAGGTTTCCCCCTACTGTGCTATTTCTTTTATTTATTTTTTGCCTCTGGAAGTGGTTTACGATACCTTTGTCCCTTTGTAGCTCAGAGTTAACTAAAATAGCGTGTTGCTACCTATCATCCCTCACTGTTGCCTGCCCTTAAGAGCCAGTTGCAGCAAGTTCCCAACCTAACTATTTAAGCAGCTCATACCCAGTTGGCCAGTGCCGTTCTCAGTGCTTAGTTCCCGCTGGCTTGATGCACAGCCTGCTCCTGCACTTGGCTGCTGTTTTTCTGACCTGGTGCTTTTACTGCCTGTTTTTGGAGAACCCGTTTACTCCTGTAATAAAAGTGGCCATCTTTTTTGCTTGTGTTAATACAGACTACAGGGACAATAAGCCCCTTCCTGTGAGCCTGCTTCTCTTCTAGACATCCCAGAAACTCGGGGGCTATTTGACAAGACCTTGTCCTTTTCCCACACTGCTACAGAGGTCTAACTTGGTCTGTCTGAATTTTCTGTCACTTAATGAGGTCTGAAGGAAGGCTTTTTAATAAACGCAATAGAATTTATTGGCTTATGCAGTTGATTTGGATTAACATTCATACATGTATTCACACATATGAAATTCAGTGCGTATTTATCTAGTATCTTTGAAATTGTTGTTTATCATGGTAAAGTTTGATAGAGTAAGTTTCCTAAGGGATGCATATTTCTTAGTTGTATCATACAAGGTTTATGTTTTGTGATACCCGTTTATAGCAAGAACGTGTATGTGGGTAGCTAAGAATGCAAGGGAAAGGCATGGCAGATCACACTGCAGTCCCAGCATGTGGGCTCATGGCAAGGCGGAGCAGTACAAGTTAGAGGCCACCATGGTCTGCACAGTTCAGACCAACTAGAGGTTCAGAGCAAGACCCTGTATTGGGGGGAGGCGGATTACTGGTGTTTACACTCAAAGAGTGATGTCTTATAGCAACGCTTATAGCCTGTTGCTCCCAGACCCCACATATATTAGGTGTATTAGTTACCTTTTCTCATCGCTTTAACAAAATACCTGGCAAAAGCAGGTACCTGAGAAGGGAGAGGCTTGTTTTAACGTAGAGTTTCATCGTGGTGGGGAAGGCATGGCACCGGGCGTGCGAAGCAGCTATTCACATTCCATCTGCAGGCAGATAGAGGTGGGGGCGGGGTGAGCTCCAGTTCTCAGCTCGCCTTTTTATTCAGTCAGAGACCTTTGTCTATGGAATGGTGTCACCCACATCTAGGTCAACCCAATGGAAAACTGCTGATGGACATGACTAGAGGATTGTCTCATAGGTGAGTCTAGATTCTGTCAGGAAGACAGTAAGTAGAGCATCACACACAGTAGGTGATGGAAGAAGTATGCAAATTAAATACTGGCTTATAATTAGGCAAATTATTCTAAGATTTATTCATTTAAAAAAGGGGGGGCCTGTGGGTGTGTGCTCGCCCGCGCGCCCATAGGGACCAGAAGAGACTGTGGGATCCCATGGAGCTGGAGTTACAGGCAGTTGTGAGCTGTCCAACAGGGGTGCTGGAAACTACACTAGGGGCCTCTTCTTTCTAAAGACAAAGCAAATTTACATACTGGTAAGAAGGATGTACTTGTTTAATTTACATGAAAAATTCAGTCTTGGCTGAATATTTGCTGCTGTAAGGCATAGAGCATCAACAACATTTTTCGTTGATCAATATTTTGGTTTGATGATTGTCATGCTGAGACTGCGACTTCACATAAATACATAGTACAAAATGGAAGAAGAAGGTTTAAGGCCATTTCAGGATTGGTTGGCAATTCTGTCCTAATCCTAAGCCAAAATTCATTTAATGGTTTTTCTTTAATGAAACTGAAGTCAGCAACTCAAACAGTTTTTAAAATCAAACATTCTGACACAGTGTAATCCAAAGAGAACTTATTTGATAAATGCTGAAGAATGATAACAGGAAACACTGAAAGTCTTTGTTCTCCATGATGTTCAGAAATGTCTGTGTGTACAATAAAAGCTACAGTTCATAGCGTAGAGGGGTCTCAAACCTGAGCTGCGGTGTCTGAGGCAGTCTTCTTTGCTTTGCACGGAAAGATGGCATTCAGTGCAAAATCCAAGTGTGTTTGGAACCCAGGGTGCAGGGAAATCCTGCAGCGCACAGCCCAGCACAGCTGGAAACACCTCGGCTTTGTTATGTTTGATTTCGTGTTGATTTTTGTTTACTGGATTTTCAGAAACCTTCTGCTGCCAGGTGATGGAGGGTTATACTTTTAGTCCCAGCACTCAGGAGGCAGAGGCAGGCAATCTCTGTGACTTTGAGGTCCACAAAGTGAGTTCCAGGACAGCCAGGCCTGTGGAGAGAGACCTTGTTGCAACAAACAAAACCTTTATTGCAAGTATTTATTGCATTGGTGTATGGGGATGGTGCCCATGTGGAAATCAGAGGGCAGCCCTTGGTGGTCAGTTCTCTCCTGATACAACAGGGTTTCTCTCTGTAGCCCAGTGTGTCCTGAAACTTGCTCTGTTTCAGGCTGGCCTCGAACTCATAGAAATGCAACTGTCTCTGCTTCCCAAGTGCTGGGATTAAAGGTATGTGCCACCACTGCTGGGCATGGAACCACATTTTTTGAAGTTTCCCTTAAGGGTCTCCTTTCCTTTATGAATTTCATTCCCCTAGCTGGGCATGGTAGCCCCCACCTTTAATCCCAGCACTGGGGAGGCAGAGGCAAGTGGATCTCTGAGTTCAAAGTCAACCTGGTCTACAGAGTAAGTTCCAGGACAGCCAGCGCTACTCAGAAAACTCTGCCCCCCTACACAACCCCCCAAAAGAATTTCATTCCCTGCAATCATGCCCACATTTTAAAACTCTGCCTTCCCAAATTAAAGAGCATTTGACAAACTCTAAGGTGACCTGACAGTTTTTGCTCTATATTCTCATTCCTTCTACTTTACCAACAGTTTCCTGAGCTTTAGCTGGTGCCAAAATCACTTAACTTAGATAGTCCGCTATCAGTAACTAAGTGAATGTATGTGTGATGGAGCTGCGTTCTCATAGACGCTGGTTTATTGACGATTGGGGATACTTTGTGATTGTGTGGGACAACATAGAGATAGAAGGAAGAGAGTGGCAAAGAGTACACTTGGCTGACCTGTGCTTTTACACGAGAGATTGCGGGAATGTGTTACAGTATGAGCAGACTTTGAGGTGGTTCACCCAGCAAGGAAGGCAAATAAAAATAGTCGTGAAATAAAGGTGTAAAAACCAGTTGTTAGTGAATTCTGTGTCCTGTGAGAAGGAACTAAGGAGAGTAGGCAAATAACTTAGGTAGCCAGGCAGCTGCTGGAGATTGTACAGAGTAAATTGATGAGAGGAACAGTTAAGAAATTTGGTTGGCTGTTTCTTAAAGTATTTTATGTGATAAGTCTCCAAACAATTTTTTAACATTACATCATTTTGAAAAAAAAATCTCTTCCTTAATTAGAATCAAATGGAATTCCACTTTTTGTGTTTGTTTTTTGAGACAGGGTTTCTCTGTGTGGCCCTGGCTGTCCTAGACTCACTTTGTAGACCAGGCTGGCCTTGAACTCACAGCAATCCACCTGCCTCTGCCTCCTGAGTGCTGGGATTAAAGGTGTGCACCACCAAGCCTGGCACCCCTGAGACATCATTGCAGTGTCTGGCTTTAAAATGTAATGTTATGTAATATATCAGATAAATTGTTATGAAGGTCTAGGGCCAAGATTTTGAAACAACTTTAAAAAGAAGATTGGCAACTGGATTAATTTGAAAATGTGCTTTTTATCAGAACTGAAACTATTCATAGTATTATAGTATAGTATTATGTTTCTTTTTTTAGGTTGCCTTTTAAAGATTACTTTAGAATTTTCTGTCCAAAATAGTCCTTTATGGGAATTCTCCTACTTGCTTGTGAATGTCAGTGATGATGAAACATCTTTGTTAGAGTTTCTGAGATTTTGACTCTGGATAAATTTTCCAGAAAAATCAAACTGTTCTGCCCAGATAGTCTTAAATAATAAACTCTGAGCACAGCTGTGGAAACAGACCTGGTACATTTCCTAACCAGTTCTTTCTACCTAGCACCTAGGTATTTAACTTGCGTCCTGTCCCTTGTTCAGTTGTTTTGAGACTGTAGATGAGCCTATGTGAAACACTTCATACTGTGGCTCTAAGGAAGCACTCGGTATAATAACAACTGCTGTGCCCGTCTCTCCAGATCTGAGAGTGATTTATGGGTGCCCTTTATTTTCTTTATATGCACATGTGTATATGGGTGTTTGTGTGTGTGCAGGTGTGTTTGTGTACCTGTGCATGTGAGACCTGCGCCTGAAGTTGGAAGTCTTCTTCAATACCTGCCCACCCTGTGTTTCACCTGAACCCAGAGAGCTTCCATACAGTCTCTCTAGCCATCTTGCTCCTGGGATCCCCGTCTTTCCCTTCCCAGTGCTGGAATTACAGGTTGGCCACTGCGTCTGCATGACACTGAATGCCCCGCTCTTACGCTTGCTTGCGCAGAAAGTGCTTTAACCACTGAGGCACCTTCCCAGCCTGGGTGGCCTTTATTTCATATTCGTGTTTTAAGGTGGAGTTGAGGACAAAACTGGTTGTTTTTTTTTTTTTTCTGAACCAAAATACTTGCGATCCCATTTGGGAGGTGAGAAAGAAAACTGCTAAACACCTACTCCCCTTGTGCAACTCAGGAGGACTGAATCTCTAATTTGTTTCCTGCTCTAGTCCTTGCCTGCAGCAACTCTGCCTCAGTATGGAAATGTCTCTGTCCCTTTGGGGATACGTGCCAGACTGAGCCAACAGATCGTCTCCAGGGTCTTTATTACGGCTATTTAACCATAACCTTTGGGTAGGTCATCTGAATACAGTTTTCCTTTTGAAGTCATTATATCTTCATGTTTCTAGATTTCACAGTGAGGTGTTATTTTCCTAGGTCTTACCATCCAATTTAAGAAATGTATGGTCAGGGCTGGAGAGATGGCTCAGTGGTTAAGAGCACTATCTGCTCTTCCAGAGGTCTTGAGTTCAATTCCCAGCAACCACATGGTGGCTCACAACCATCTATACCCTGTAACGCCTTCTTCCAGTGGACAGGTGTACATGCAGATAGAGCGCTCATATACATAAAATAAATAAATAAAATCTTTAAAAAAAAAAAAGAAATGTATGGTCTTTTATCCAGAAAGCAGAAAGCATATATAGATGATAATCAATAAAAACTATTACTTTTAATTAAACTATTCAGATTTTCCCTTCTTGCTTTCAAGTTTTGAGAATGGGGTCATTATAGTAGGCGCTTTTGCACATGTGTTTATGCGCTCACTTTTCAGTGTCTATGAATGATTGGGTTCAGGAGCCACAGCGATGATGCACAAGTCCGTTAAGTAAAACTGCTTATATACCAGACCATTCTTCTGTTTGCTTTTTGTTTGTTTGTTTGTTTGTTTGTTTGTTTGTTTTTTCATGGCAGGCTTTCTCTATGCAATCTTGGCTGTCCTGGACTCACTTTGTAGACCAGGCTGGCCTCAAACTCACAGAGATCCACCTGCCCCTCCCTCCCGAGTGCTGGGATTAAAGGCATGTGCCACTACACCCAGCTTGTTGGCTTTTTAAAATCTCAGTTATTTATGTTTAATACAGAGGAAATGCTGTATAAATAGTTATACGTTGTATTGTTTTAGGGATTGTGGCAAGGAAAAATATAAGCCTTCAGTACAGGTACAGTTTTTCCCTCATACTTGGATATTTTCAATATGGGGTTGATTGCATCTAAGGATATGGAACATGTGGATACTGTGTACAGCCAACTATATGCAGTGCATATAAAAGTACCTTCTTTTATTGTAATTAGTCAGTTGCCTATAGTAGAAGTTCTAATATATATGTTGTAATCATTGCAGCCCTATCATTGATAAGTTGCAGAACACTGGGATTCAGAAAGGATTTTTTTTTTAACATCAGAAGCACGTAATTAAATACTCTAAAAATCCCAAAGGCTGTTTTCGGCTTTTTTCTGAAACAACGGCTTCCTTCTTTAATTGTCCTCTTAGCAAACTTAGTATTTTTGGAATTATTATGTATAATTTACTTAGTGGTATTTCTTTTCATCTTGCTTTTTCAAAAACCTTGCTTTTCATAAGGCTGTAGATCACACACAGCTCGTGCTCTGTGTCTGCCCTGCACTTGGCTCTCCCTCCCCGTGAACTTGAGTGAGCATATGTCAGCAGAGCATTTTTCTTCTCCTGCCCTTCTGTAGTGTTCATGCTTTAAAAAGTCACAAAGGCAGATTGTTTAATGCACATTCTTGACATTTTAATACCTCCTATTTGAAAGCATTCTTTCTCTGAGCTGTTAGACCCAAGTATGATTCATTAAATGAAACAGGGTTCCTGTAGTTCCTCCTCCACTGAGCCTTCTGGCCCTGTCGTCTGTCTGGTGCTGAGAAATTGGCTCTCCTTAACATGGTACATATTAGGTCTGTGATTTAAGGAAATGCACTTTGCTGTAGTTTAGAACTCTTCTGTTTTAAATTTTTACTTTTCCATTGATTTTTTTTTCAGAATATGATTTAGCCATCAATGGACCTAGAACTCTAGACACTGAAATCTGCTTGAAAGGAAAATGCTGTTGCATTTTTTAAAGCCTTTTAGGTAGATATTTGGATGTCTGGTAAGAAATCAATCTCCCCCCCCCCCACACCCCATTGCTCAGCCACTCTCAGAAGCTCTGTGCCACCCTTGTTACCCCAGCACACCTTTCAGGCCAGGCTTCCAGTGGAGCGATTCTGAATCTCTTAATGATCAAATTGCTAAATATCACAAAAATTGGTGGTAGTGTAAAGACTATTTCCTCGGCTTTCTCTTGCTATAAGCCCATGCCTCTCTGTGCTACCCCTAAATCCTGAAAATTTCCTGGCAAAAAGCTTTCCAAATCCATTAAATTTTAAGAAAATCCATACAGAGGCCATCACATGTTATCTCAGACTCTAGATGAAATCTATACTAACTGTCCTGTTCATCATTGGGAAGAATATCCCTGGCTAGTATTCCCTTGTGTTTAATTTTGTAGACTTTCTCGTAAATAGATATTTACAAGCTGTCATGCATGCATCACTGCAGGAGAAGACTCAAATGTGAAAAAGTATCTGAAAATCAAAACTGTACCTTCCATAGCTGGGCGTGGTGATACACACCTTTAGTCCCAGCACTCAGGGGGCATAGCAGGCAGATCTCTGAGTTTGAGACTAGCCTGGGTTACCAAGTGAGTCCAGGACAGCCAGGGCTACACAGAGAAACTCTGTCTCAAAAAAACCAAAACACCAACCGACCAACCAACCAAACCAAAAACCCCCTATACTTTCCTGCTGTCTTTTGGGAATGACACAACCGCTGCTACTGTGGCTACTACACAGGACCAGTCAGCATCCAGCAACTCAGTGATCACAATACAGGGAGGGAGCTTGGTGGCATGGTCATGAGAGGGCAGAGGTAGGAGAGTGGGACTGGGGAGACCAGAGTGGATGTGATCCAGATACGTTGTGTGGGGTGGTGGGTTAAAAGACAGTGGCCCCCATAGGCCCATAAGGGAGGCGTGGCCTTGTTGGAGGAAGTGTGTCATTGGGGGTGGGCTTTGAAGCTCCATATAGTCAAGCCAGGCCCAGTGGCTCCAAATGTAGATCCAGATCTTCTGCAGTAGCAGCGAGTGCTGCAGTTGCTCTGCCACCCCTGTAGCTGCTAAAGACTTACGTAAGGCCTGAGGCCTAGTGGCCCTAAGTTGCTACAGGTAGGAGCTCTGTGATGACATGAAAGGTATGGAAGTGTCCTGGGGCCCTGGGATTGGACACAGTCTCTTAGTGATATCTGTGTTCTGGGCTGTGGCCCTCACAAGTGCTTCCTGCCCCCATCTGAGTCAGGACGCTAGAAAGGTTGGTATTTGGTTAAGGTTTTTTAAATAATTTATTTATTTATTATGTATACAATGTGTCTGCATGTGCATGCCAGAAGAAGGAACCAGATCTCATTATAGATGGTTTTGAGCTACCGCGTGGTTGCTGGGAATTTAACTCAAGATCTCTGGAAGAGCAGCCGGTGCTCTTAACTTGTAAGCCATCTCTCCAGCCCAAAGTACCTTCTTTTATTTATTTATTTTTAAGTACCTTCTTTTATGAGATGGATGTCTAGTTGGGTTCTGGTAAAATGGTTTCTTTTCAGCCAGGTTTTTTTTTTCTCTTTTGGTTTTTCGAGTCAGGGTATTATCTCTGTGTAGCCTTGGCTATCCTGGACTCACTTTGTAGACCAGGTTGACATTGAACTCATAGAGATCTGCCTGTCTCTCTCCCAGAGTGCTAGGATTACCATGCATGACCTCAGCTAGTTGTGGATTTTTGTTGTTGTTGTTGTTGTTGTTTTGTTTGTTTTGTTTTTAAAGAACTCATGTTCTGGGCTTATTTCAAAACAGCTACTTTGCCCTTTTACCAGTTGGCTGCTTGAGGCAATCTCTTCTTGATCATCACTGTGAGAATCCAGTAAAGTTCCTAGAGACAGTGGGCTCCTCCCACCCGAGGCGGCCCTATTGGAATTTCCAGCTCTCAGCCTTGACCACAGCTTTCAGGAGCCTATCCAGGTATAGCTTGGGTTTTCCTTTCCCAAAGCCAGCTTCTGGTCTAGGTTTGGTTTGTTCTGTGAAATGGGCTCTTGTCTTATAGCTCAGAACTATCTTGTGATCTGCTTGCCTCAGGCTACCTATTTCCAAGCTTTGTAGGTAGTGGTTTGCCCTGTAACCCCAGTTCTCTGAACTGACGTTTAGTTTGCTTAGACTTTTCTTGTTCTGTGAGTGAGAGACACACAGCCTTTCCATGCCTGACAGAAATGAGAAGTTACTACTAATCTTGTTAGTTTATACCTGTATGGTTTTAGTTGTGGTTTGGAGAAGTTACTGTTACACAGGCATCACGTTTTTAAGTACTGGCATATTAATTGCTAATATACAGGAATGCACTTTGACTTGTATGTTGATCTTGCTTCCTACAAACTTTATTAATTCTGGCAATATTTTAAAGGATTTAATTATCTTTCTTGAATGCTCTGGCTAGAACTTCTAGTGCACATATCCTTGTCTTACTCTTGAACATAGAAGGAGAATGTTTAGTCTCTCTCCACTAAGCATATTAGCTGTGGGTTGGTTTGTTTGTTTGAGCCAGGGTTTTGCCATGTAGCCCAGGTTGGCCTTAAGTTGTTGGTTATCCTCCTGTCTCAGTCTTTCAAGTCCCTTTTGGTTTGGTTTGTTGGGTTTTGTATAATGTTTATTTGATTAAGCAGGTTCATTTTTCTCCTAGACATAGTGGAAACAATTTTTTTTTTACGTTTGTACTCTCAGGACCACTACTGACACTGAATTTTGTTTACTTACTTTTTGAGACATGGTATCCAGGCTGTCTTGGAACTCAATATAAAGCACAAGCTGGCACTCATGCTGATCCTCCTGCCTCAGCTTCCAAATGCTAGAATTACAGGCATGAACTGCCATGTCCAGCCAATAACACTGAATATTCCAGAGTCTATTCTGAACTCTTCAATTGTGTTTGTATTCATTTCTGTTTATTATAAACTTGTACATGATTTCATCACCTTGTGTCTGCAACCACAGTAAGGATCAGACATGCATGTTGTGTCTACCCATGCTTTTATTCTTTTTGGTTCTGAGTAGAGTTCCGTTGTATAACTACGCCAGAGTTTAACCATGCACCTGTTTGTCTTCCTATGGCACCCCAGAAAAATGCTAGCACATAGAAGACTGTGTGTGTGTGTGTGTGTGTGTGTGTGTGTGTGTGTGTGTGTGTGTGTATTTGCCATTTAGTGTACATACGTAAAGATACCAGGTAAGAAATTATTTGAATAATTTCAGAATTAGGACATAGTGACCTGGATAGGAATGAGAACATCAGGAATAGGAGGGAAGAATAAATAATGAAAATTAAGAAACAAAAAAATTTTTTTAACAAATTAGAAGAGACCATGTGAGATAAGCAATAAAAGTAGCTCCAGGATTTCTAAACTGGATGACTAGGGCTGTAATTGTCCCACTGTTAGAATAGCTGCCTTCATCTTTTATAGCTTTTATGGCCAAGACTTAGAAGAAAGCCTAGAATAAAATAATGGGCATTAAATATTTGATTGAGTGATAAATGAGTGAATGAATGAAAAAAGAATAAAGGAAATCAGGAAGATATATCTTAGGAGCATTGTGTATTTATAGTCATAATAAGACATTAAAGCAAACCAGGAATAGAGCTGAGATCCTGGAAAGGAGGAGGGCCCAGGCCTTGCAGGAGCTAAAAGTGGTACCTTTAGAGATGGAACAACAGAAGTGTACAGGAAAGCACAGCATTACCTCCAGGAAGTAGCCATTGGTGTAAACACTGACGAAAACGACTAGAGAAGATTGAGAGGACATGGCAGAAATTGGTAAAAATGAAACACATTACAGAATATAGATGTGACCAGTGAAGATGAGAGAGAGGCACGGTGGTAATCTGAGGGAGAATCCCTCAAGGGAAGTGTAGTTGGCCGTGCTATTTGTTGTTGTTTGTTGTTTTGTGGGGAGGGGACAATTGTGTTGATGTTTTCAAGATCATCTCAGTATATTAGAAAGTAGAAAGATTTATTAGTCTATGGTCTACAAAGCGAGTCCAGGACAACCAAGGTTACACAGAGAAACCCTGTCTTGTAAAAACAAACAAACAAACAAACAAAAGCAGGCAATTCACATTCTCACTGAGAATGGCAGTAGATTGGGAGACCCCAAATAAACAAATAATAAATACCCAAGCGATTCTGTCACAGTTAAATGCTGAGACTGCCACTAACAGTGACCCAGGGAATAAGGAGTGAGTGAGGCTAGAGGTGGGTGTGAAGGGCATTCATTTGGAAAGGTTAAAGGTGAGAGGACTAAGCTTTCGGAGAGTAAGCCTTTCCTGAAAACAGATGGGAGGAGCTGGTGCTGGAAGTTTCGAGGTGAGGCCCTGCCATCCGAAGCTTCTAGGTAAAAAAGGCAGATGAAGTGGCATCGTTTACATGGCCTTGACTTACGTCTTTCTTCCTTCTTTCTTTTTTAACTGAGGACAGGCTATCTTCTCTGGACAGCACAGGGAACCTGAAGAGCAGGAAAGGTCTAGAGCAGCTGCAGCAGACAACACAAGGAAGCCAGTAAAGGAGTCTGAGCTTGGGCAAGCTTCCGTGCATGAGCTTATGTGGACCAAATCAGCAGCCACCTGACCTTGATCATTTTACCTGGCTCTAGGCATCTGACAGTTTCCACAACAGAACTGTGCGGTTATGTGTTGATCAAGACTAAGCGGGCTCTCCCTTTCACTACAAGGCAGCTGTGTTTAGTTTGTTTTAGATTGTAGGTGATGAACGAGATACAAGTTGAGGTGGTTATCTATAGTGACTCTTGAGTTTATTGCCAAGAGACATGTTAAATTGTGTGGCCAGTTTAGGCTTGAGCCTTTCTGAAATGTCAGTCATGTAAGGAGAACTAAAGTGGAAAACAGTTGGTAGAATACAGTCCCCTGAAGGATGAAGGAGCACATGGCTGTGCCACTCCAGATTAGGTACCTGAAATATTTGGCTTGCATTGTTGGTTCAACTTATCAATATTAACAACACAGCTAGTTTTAAAAAATAAATGTGTGACAATCATTGTTCTTAGCTTTTTCACAAAGTAAATTCATTTAAAGGCTCCCAACAACCCATGAAATGGTTATTGCCATTTTATAAATAAAAAAAAATAAGGTGGAAAGGATAATTAGCTTGCCTGGGGTTATAGAGTAGATAACTGACCGTGAGTCCCAGGCCTACTTGCTATGCAGCTTGCTGTGCTCTTAGCCACTGTTTTTGCTGCCTTTCACTAGTCCTTGTGTTAAGGATAACTTCAAACAGCTTGGCAAGCTGTTCCCACATCATCTGATGAGTGTGTATAAGAACAAATATATAACCAAGTAAAAGGAAAGAGTCCACTCTGATATGATTGTAGTTAATTCATAGTATGACATTTAGGTATTTTAGGAAACATGCTTTCTAATGCTGCTTCAAAAGAGGAAAATGCATAAGAAAGATAGCTTTATGGGATGCTGAGGAGATGGCTAAGCCGGTTAGGTGCCTGCTGCACAAACTTGAGGACCTGAGCTTGGTCTCCAACACCCACATAAAAAGCTGGGCATTGTGGTGTATGTCTTTAACCCTTCTGCTGTAAGCCATGCAGACAGGGGGATGCCTAAAGCTCACTAGCCAGCGCTGACCTTGGTATCCATGAGCCAATGAGTTCAATGAGATGTTGTTCCGCATCCAACAAGAAGTGCACACTCTGGGCAGAAACAGTGAAGTGCAAAGGTCAAAGGAGCTCAGGCCTCCGAAACCCAGGCCAGGAGGCAACAAAGGCCAGACCTGGGCGAGTTGGTGGCTGCTCCTTGAGCAGCCTGTAATGGAGGCTTGCGCACCAGATAAAATTGCTGCTTTGGGAACAGCCAGCCGGCCACTTGCTCCCACAGAAGGGCACTGCGCTAGAAAGATGGAGGCAGCAATCCTCACTGACATAGCAGCCAGGAGCACGTGGCTGGCTGATGACAGCCAAGCCCCAGGGGTCCAGCAATGAATTCTTAGGAGAGGAGGGGAGCCCTTCCTTCTCCAGAATAAATGACAAGTATCAGATGATCTTTGGTGAAACAGATGATGCTGGCTCCCTTATTTCGTGTGAAACAGGGACTTCTAAGCCTTGGGCGAGGAGAGGGGGTTTGAGAGTGGATGTGTTTCATTCACTGGGGCTAGGGGTGCCAGAGATACTTGACTTACATATAGTAACACAGTCCTATCGTAAGAGGCAGAACACAGTACTTAATTATCCTACCGGTTGGGGAAGGACTCCAGGTGTGGATAAAGGTCAGTGCTTGAAAGCCAAGACACCAAGAGATCTCATTAGCATAGGGTGGGTGTGTCCAGGAGTCCCTAGATGCTTGCTGAAGGGGTTTCTTACCAGGAAAGGTGTGGGCTTGTAATCTCCCTGAAGGGTTACATGATGTTCCTTAGAAGATCTGGGGTTTCCCAGGTCAGGTAGAGAAGGAACCCAGCTAAGAAAGGGAGTCTGTTATTTTATACCAAACTCAGAGGTTATCCAGAAATGCCAGACTTTGGCTCTAACAGAAGGGTCCACAATGAGAGACTCAGTTTCAAAAAAATAAGGTGGAAAACAATGAAGACACTCAGCATCTATCTCTGGCCTCCATGTGCACACACACAAACAAGCATGTATGTTCTCTACTGTATAAATGCACATGCAGCCATTAACTGCCAACAGCTCCTCACCTAGGAGAGGGATATCATGTTAGACCTCAATGGTTCTTATCAATTTCTCTGTTGTTGGCCATGAGCCATCATGGATAGAAAAACATCTGTGAATAAAGATGATTAGGTTTAGATCCTGAAAATAATAATAATGTGGTCTACATTTGTTAAGATTTCTTTGCCACAGTTAACCCTGATATTAAAGGGGTTTTACTGCATCGTAGTTACTGTTCTTGTTGCTGTGATAAAATACTCTGAAAAGCAACTTAAGGAAGGAAGGACTATTTTGGCTTACAGTTGGAGGTTCCCGCCCCCCCATCACGGGAAAGTCGTGATAGCAGGAGTTTGAGGCAGCTGGTCACATAGATCTAAAACGAAGCAAAGCAAGACAGGATGCTGTGCTCAGCTTACTTTCTTATACAGTCCAGAATCCCGGCCTGTGAAATGGTGCCAGCCACATTCAGGGTGAGCCTTCCTACCTCAGTTAATCAAGAAAATATCTTGAAAATATCAGCATTCTCCAATCTAAATAATCCTTCACAAGCATCCTTGGAGGCTTGTCTCTCAGGTGTCCCTAGATCCTGCCATGCTGACAATCAATATAATTTATTCCACATACTCCATAATCGTGTTTACTTACAGAATTTTTCTTCAGTATATGTCTGGTTTTCAGGGGAATCATGGATAGCAGTAATTCTGAACCTGTGAGTCACAATCCCCTGACAAACCTCTACCCCAATATTTACATTACACTCATAATAGTCATGAAAATTACAGTTATGAAGTAGTGACTAAGATAATGTTGCAGTTGGGGGTCACCACAACATGAGGAGCTGTATTAAAGGGTCGCAGCATTAGGAAGGTTGAGAACCACTGATGTGCAGAATGAAAGTCTTATAGGATAAGCGCAGGGATCGGCAGTAAGTTGTCCTGATCATCCTAGGCCACTGCTGTGTTCTCCAGAGATCACATCTCCCACAAATGTAAGATAATTAATGAGCGATTGATTTCTTCTGCAAAAGTTTTATGTTTTCTGCTGTGGAAAATTAAAGGTGTTATCGTCTTAAATTTCAATGTGACGCCAAATATAACCGCAGTAAAAGCAGAGGTTCCTCTTTAAGATTAAATGGAAGAGCTGTCAGAATTAGAACGTGCAGCTTTCAAGCTCTCTACTCTAAAAGAGCTGCGCATTCTAATTCTCAGAGCTCTTTGCAGAACTCAATCCCTTTCTCACATCAATCTTTAATCAAGAAAACACCCCACAGGCTTACCTCCAGCTGGCCATGTGGAAGTATTTTTCTCAATTAAGAGTTTCTCTTCTTTGCTAGGTGATGGTGGTACATGCCTTTATTTTTTATTTTTTAATTTATATATACACTTTACATCCCGATTGCAGCCCCTCTCGGCCCCTCGCTCCCACTCTCTTTCCCCTGTCCCCGTCCTCTAGTCAGCATAAAAGGGGAGCCCCCTCCCACCAGCCCACCCCAACAGCTCATCAAGTCACATCAGGATTGAGCTCCTCCTCATCCACTGAGGCCAGGCAAGGCAGCAGGGTTAGGGCAAAGTGATCGAAAGCAGGCAACACAGTCCATGTCATAGACAGCACATGCTCAGCTTACTAGGGGACCCACATGAAGATCAAAGTGCCCATTGGTTACACATATGTAGGGGCCTGGTGTTAGTCAGTACACACTCTTTGGTTGGTGCTTCTGTCTCTGTAGATGCTCCCCCGCCCCATGGATTAGGTTAGTTGACTCTGTTGGTCTTCTTGCTACCTTCTCGACCCCTCCAGGTCCTTCTGTCCTTCCCCCAACTCTTCCACAAGACTGCTTGAGCTCCACCCAAGTTTAGTTATGAATCTCAGCTGCAGAATGGAGCCTCTCAAAAGACGGTTATGCTAGGATCCTGTCTGTAAACATATTGTGGTTTTTTGTTTGTTTGTTTTTCGAGACAGGGTTTCTCTGTGTAGCCTTGGCTGTCCTGGACTTGCTTTGTAGACCAGGCTGACCTCGAACTCACAGCGATCCACCTGCCTCTGCCTCCCAAGTGCTGGGATTAAAGGCGTGCGATACCACACCCAGCTGAGTAGCAGAGTATTGTTAACGGTGTCGGGTTGGCTTTCTCCCATTGAGGTGGTGGTGGTGGTGGTGGTGGCGGTGGTGGCATCTCAGGTTGGGCCAGGCATTGGTTGGTCATTCCCTTAGTCTCCACTCCATCTCTGCACATCTTGTAAGCAGGGTGAATTTTGGTTTGAAGGTTTTGTTGGTGGATTGCTGTTCCCCTCCCACCACTATAGATCCTGCCTGGCTAGAAAGTGGCCTCCTCCGTCTTGTGTCCCCCACTGCTAGGAGGCTCAGCTGCAGACATCCTCCCTGCAGCCTGCCCTGCTGCAGGTCTCCAGCTTGTCTTGGTGATGCTCCCACACTCACTTTCCCTTTTCTCTCCAGGCCCTAAGACCTTCCTTCCTCACTCTCTGATCCGCCCCCTCTTGTCTCCCTCCGCACACCCTCACCTATCCAGTTTCCTCTCTTGGGGCTCCTTGTTACTTAGCTTCTTTGGGTCCGTGATTTGTAGTATGGTTATCCTGTAATCATGTCTTTCTGGGCCTGGGCTACTTCACTCAGTTCCATCCACTTACCTGCAAGTTTCATGATTTCTGTTTTTAATAGCTGAGTAGTATTCCATTGCATAAATGTTATTCCATTGCATAAATGTACCTACTTACCTTCCTTCCTTTTTTTTTTTTTTTGGTTTGTTTGTTTGAAACAGGGTTTCTTTGTATAGCCTTGGCTGTGTTGGACTCCCTTTGTAGACAAGGCTGCCCTTGAACTCACAGAGATCCAGCTGCCTCTGCTTCCCGGAGTGCTGTGATTACAGGCGTGCACCACTGCACCCAGCTATTTTCTTTATCTCTATTCTTTGGTTAAGTTGTTTCCAGTTTCTGGCTATTATGGATAAAGCAGCTATGAATGTAGTTGGGCAAATGTCCTTGTGGTATGGAGGAGCATCTTTTAGGTATATGCCCAGGAGTGGTATAACTGGGTCTTAAGGCAGTACTATTTCCAGTTTTCTGAGAAAGCACCAGATTGATTTCCAAAGTGGTTGTACAAGTTTGCAGTCCCACCAGCAAACTTTCAGTCACCATAAATGGAAAAAACAAGTTGCACGCCTTTAATCCCAGCACTCAGGAGGCAAAGACAGGTGAGTCTTTGTTGTGAGTTCGAGGCCCACCTTGTCTACAGAGTGAGTTCCGGGGCAGTTAGGGCTACACATACATAGAAACCCTGTCTCAGAAAAAAGAAGAGGAGGAAGAGGAGGATTCCCTCTTTTCAGATGACTTTAGGTTGTGTCAAGTTGACAAAAAGCCTAGCCAGCACAATGTATAACATAGATATTGCATTTAGGGCTAAGCACTCAATAGTCACTTGTTCTCAGCACTGCCCTCCTACAAGACATTCCTCTGAGCAAGGTTGAAAGCATGCTAATCTCTGGTTGTTATAAACACAGTACATTCCTTTTTGAGGAGAAGGTAGTCCACAGCCTGTGGACTGCTGAAATTAAGGCAAATGCAAATACCCATTGGTGTTGGAGATAGAACAAGGACATGAAGCTGATCCAAGGAATCTTTGTTCTTGAGGTAATTATATACAAGTGTTCTTGAAGGAAAAAGAAACTGGACTGTGGGCTTTAGCCATTTGTGAGGAAGAGGGGATAGAGTAGGGGGACACATTTCAGAGAATGGAGCACAGAGAAGTCGCTCCTGTGAGAGAAACCCCACACACAGCCTTCCTCTTAATGTACTGTGTTTTTCACTCCCAGTGAGTGCTTCTGTCATAGTCACTATCACTGCACTAACAAAGCTGCTCTGTCTGCTCTGGTGGCGCACGCCTGTAGTCCCAGAACTCAGGAGGCAGAGGCAGGCAGATCTCTGTGAGTTGGAGGCCAGCTTGGTCTACAAAGCAAGTCCAGGACAGCCAAGGCTACAGGAGAAACCCTGTCTCAAGGGGCGTGGGGTCTGCTCTGGTAGAAATCTGAGTGTTCCTGGGGATGTTTTTAGGGCTCCTGACTCAATGATAGTATTCTTAAAAGTTAGTAACATGTGGTAGGGATTATTTTGAAGTAGTTGATTAAAAGCCTTATTTTCAGGGGTATGGGCTAGGGACCAGAGAAATACCTCAGTAGTTAAGAGTGTGTAGTGCTCTTACAGAAGACCTGAGTTCAGTTCCCAGCATCCACATTGGGCAGCTTCTGTGTAACAGCCCTGGCTGTCCTGGACTCTCTTTGTAGACCAGGCTGCCACAAACTCAGAGATCCACCTGCCTCTGCCTCCTAAGTGCTGGGATTTAAAGGCGTGTGCGCCACTGGGCTTTTACTCTCATTGTCAGCATCACTGGTCTTAAACCAGCTCAGTCTTACATAGAAGTTATTCATTTAGATGAATCAAATGAATTACTTCTGTCAAATTTATCTAAAGCAAGTATACAGTGTGATCTTTATTCAGAGCTGTCTCAAGATGCCATATAAACACTATAATTTAAATTCTACCTTTCTATCTGAATAACTTCAGCTTAGTCTTATTTCTACGTGTGTTTATAATTTCTCTACTTTTTCTGTTTTTCCTTTTGTACTCATAATTTCTTCTAGATCCACAGCATCTGTTCAAATCCATGCATAATTAGAACATTTCACATTATATAGTATAAATATAATTTAGTGCATTTTACTTCAATTTGCAATACTTTATGCACATTTTAGAAGCTTAAAATATTAGACAAGTACTTTTTGTCTACAGGTAAAATTGTGTGAATATATCTACATTTAGATAATACAGCATAAAAAAAATTTGTTAACTCACTGCCCACATTACCACTCAGTCTATTGAGCCAGAATAAGCTATCCTTAGAAAAACGACCAGCATCCTTGCACGTATTTTACATACATTGTATGAGCTCTGGAGACACTGAGCTAAGCCTTTCTTTAGTGAGTTCTTTTGTGTGTTACATGGCAGGAGCTTCAGGGCCTGGCCCTTGTCAGTGAAGACAGGCTCTCATCCGTGCTATATACTGGGAACGCAGGTTCTATTCATATTTATTGAATGGTTTCAGTTTATTTTGATGCCATGAGCTCATGAGCTTTAACCTCATTGATCAGGCAGCTCAGGGCTTTTCTCCCTTTGGTAATAGGACTTTGCTGATGAGAGAACCAAAATTGTATCAGCTTTTCCTACATGTTCAAATATGCATATGTTTGATGAAGTCAGCTCCCCATTTCTTTCCTACAGTTCCTTCCCCACCTGCCTCATAACACCTCCAGTGTTGTGTCTTCCCCTCTGTAGGCTCTGAACCTTTTCAGACCTACTTTATTTGGTGTTCCTTAATGCCTGTACTTCCCTTCCTACCCACCTACCCTAGCTAGGAGAGAAAAGAGGTTAATGAGAACAGGAGAAGTAGACCTTCTTAGACTCAGTTCCTTGGCGCGATTCCACTGTTTGTCGTCAGGATTCCAGCAGGCCAGCAATTCAGCAAGGTAACTGCAGCTGCAGCAGCTGGAACCTGGAGCAGCAGCTGGAATCTGAAACCTCGAAGCATTCTCCAGAGCGGTTCATTTGAGGAGCATCTCAAAGTGGAGCAATGAACAGCCAAATGATAGGAAGTGATGCCAAAGCCAGAAGCCCAGCCTCTATGTGTGTGTGTGTGTGTATGTATGTATGTATGTATGTATATATGTATGTATGTATGTATGCGCTCACGCCCACACA
This sequence comes from Acomys minous, assembly GCF_964271855.1. Taxonomy (NCBI): domain Eukaryota; kingdom Metazoa; phylum Chordata; class Mammalia; order Rodentia; family Muridae; genus Acomys; species Acomys minous. The sequence continues at coordinate 78,319,854 of NC_140484.1, read as the reverse complement.
CACACAGGCTCTCAGAATCTGCACTAGGATGTTTAGCAGCTGGCAAAGACCATGCCCTCACAAGAGACAGTCCCTCTTCTCACAGACAAACACCAGTGTCCTCCCACAAGTCTGTTTCACATCCCACACTTGAGATCAAAACAAAAACATGTTTACATTCACTACACCCCTTCTTTGAAAACTTCACCTTTCCCTGTTGCTGTTTACTAGTTTCTTGACTTCTAAGCTGGCATCCTCAGATGAGAGAAAACATTTCTGGGTCAGAATCAACTCTAGTTCCATCCACTTATTTGTTAATTTCACTTTTTTCTTAACACCTGAATAATAACCTATTATATAGATGTATATATAAATAATCTATTATATAAACGACATTTTCCATTTTCGTTTTCCAATTATCAGGTGATTGACATCTAAGCTATTGGCATTATCTGGCTATTGTAAATACAGCAGCAATGAGCACGGGGAAACAGGCATCTCTGTCGTAGGATGTAGAGTCCTTTGGGTACGTGCTCAAGAGTGATATAACTAGATCACATGGTAGGCCTATTTCTAGCTTTTTGAGACACCTCCACACTGATTTTCATATTGGCTGCACCAGTCTGCAATCCCACTAGCAGCTAGTAATTCCCCTTTCTCTACAACCACACACTAGCATTTGTTGTCATTTGTTTTGTTTTGTTTTGTTTTTAATCTTAGCCATTCTGACCATTGTAAAATCACATAAAGTAATTATAACTTGCATTTCCTTCTGGTTAAGTATGTTGAAATTTTTGTTGTTGTTGCTGTTTTTACTTTTCTCAGACATCTCTATTTCTTCTTTTGAGAACTCCATTTAGTTCTGTGCCCCAAGACTTAATTGGGTTGTTTATTTTCTTGATGTTTAATTTTTGAGGTCTTTTAATATTTTAGACACTAATCCTCTGTCAGATAAATGGCTGGTAAAGATTTTTTTCCCCATTGTGTTGGCTGCCTCTTCACTTGAGTGATGGTTTCCTTTGCTGTATAGTTTTGTTTTTTGTGGGGGTGGTTGTTTTTGTTTTTTCATGAGGTCCCATTTATTACAGAGTCCTGTTTGGAAAGTCATTTCCTATGTCTACAAATAGAATTAACAATTCTGGAACTTTAGTTTCTTTAAAAAACACAGTATAAGAATATGTTTTTATTTTAATCCTAGGTGTAGGCATATGGGGCTGCTTCTCAGCAATTGGCTACGATTGGCCTCATGCTCTACCAGAGGTGTGGCTTTGCCTACTGCAGATAGTTTCTGCTATTGTGTAACATTTGGGATTCTGGGGACTTTTCAGATAGTATATAAATGCTAGAGCCCTGAGGTTGGGTTGTTGGTTGGTTTTTGATGTTTGGTTGGTTGGTTGGTTGGTGGTTGCTGTTGGTCAGTTTGATAAGTAATTATGTACAAAAAAGAAACAACAAGAAGAAATTAGATATCTTGAGGCAAAGATCAAACTTGCCCCAATGAACTTGACACCCCTAATCTGCAGGTAGTAGTCTAAGGATAATGTTGCCCCCCTTCCAACCCCTGACTTTATTCAGGGATCTCTTTCCTTTTCTCTCTTTTTTTCTCTCTTATCTAGTGTTAGGGCGTTGGAAGGGAAGAAGAAAGAGGATGAAGAAGGGTGGAAGAAAGAAGAACCTATAGAGTAGCAGATGCCAGCTGCAGGGCCCTGGCAGAGCCAGTGCATCAGGTCTTACTTATATTGAGGTCCTTGACCATTTGGAATTCAGTTTCATTCTTTGTGAATTTAACCAGAACCATTTGTTGAAAATTCTATGGGGTTTTGTTTTTATTTTTGTTTTTTCGGTGTATACTTTTTATTTCTTTGTCGAACACTTGGTTGTTGTAGTGGAAGTATGGGCTTATCCTTGGGTCCTCAGTTCTGTTTCATTGGTCGGTGCGTCTGTTTGATGCCAGCTGTGTGCTGGTTTTATTCTTACTGTGCTGTAGTATAACTTGAAACCCGGGATGGTGATACCTCAGCATTGTTACTGTTCAGGATTATTTTGGCTATCCTTGTGTTTCCATAAGAATTTAAGATTATTGCTTCAATTTCTGTAAAGAATTGTTTTGGGAGTTTGATGGGATAGTGCTGAATCTTAGATTGCTTTTGGTAGGATGGCCATTATCACAATATTAGTCCTCCCAATTACGAGCATGAGAAATCTTTCCGCTTTCTGTAATCTTTTAGTGTATTCTCCATTTTCTTTCTCCAATGTTTAAAAAAAAATCGTACAATTCTTTCACATCCTCAGTTAGGTTTATCACAAGTTTGGGGGTTTTGGATTTTTTTTTTTTTTGGAATGTATTTTTCCCCTGTTGTTCGTTGCCAGTTTATAGAAAGACTGCTGGTTTTTGTAAGGTAATTTTTTACAAAGTAATCCTGATACTTTGCTCAATGTGTTTTATCAGATGTAACAGTTTTCTGATGGAGTCTTGAGGGTCTTTTATTTGTAGAATCATATCTGCAAATAAGGATAATTTGACTTCTTTATTTCCAACCTATATTCCCTTTTATCACCTTTACTTGTTGTTATTGTTCAAGTGCTATATTAAGCAAGAGAGAAGATTTTTCTTGATTTTTTTTTCTTGATTTAAAAATTCTTGATTTTAGTAGAAATGCTTTGAGTTTTTCTCTGTTTAGCATGATGTTGGCTGTGAATTTGTGAGATGCTGGTGATAAAATTTATTCCCTTGGAAAACGAACACTACCTACCTGTTCCTCCTACAATCCCAGTGACAAACCAAGGTTTAAGTTCATCAAAGTTTACTCTGGGTTAGGCTTACTTGCACAAAGGGCAGTCAGTGGCTTAGAGGTTTGCAGTAGGAGCTAGGGTGACTTTAGAGCAGCCGCAGTAGGAGGTGTCCACCCAGCGTGGAGGTTGACTCTCCCGTGCTATGTAAATGGAGCCCCCTCCCCTAATCCTTACCTGCCTGTATCATCCAGCCCTGGTTGTTCCTGATCATTCCGTCATAGCCACGAGCCCAGCTGGGATGTTCTTTGGAGAACAGACCCAACTGAACTCCTCAAGGTGGTAACAGTTTGGCTCCGAGAATAGTCCTGTTTGACAGTCACCTTTATTATGAGATATGTCTCCTGTATTCCTAGATTCTCCAAGACTTTAATCATGAGGGATGTTAAATTTTGTCAAAGGCCTTTTCTGCATCTTGTCTTGAGCTGTCTCTGGGATGAAACTGACTTGATCATAGTGGATGATCTTCTTAATCTGTGCTTGAATTTGTCTTGCAAGTATTTTATTGAGAATTTTTGTGTCTATGTTCATCAAAGAGATAGGCCTATAATTTTTTTGTTTGTTTGGTCTTTCTCTGGTTTTGCAATCAGGGTAAAACTAGTTTTATAAAAAGACTTTTCAACTGTCCCTTTTCTGTTTTTCGGAGTAATTTGAGGACTGTTGGTGTTAGTTCTTCTTGGAGGGTCTGGTAGAATTCTGTGCTGAAGCAATCTGGTCCTGCATTTTTTTTAAAGTTAGGTGTTTGTGTGTGTGTGTGTGTGTGTGTGTGTGTGTGTGTGTGTGTACATGCACAGCACACATTGCCATGAGGAAACTGGAGTTACACACCATTGTGAACTGTTGTGTGTGTGCTGGGAATTGAACCTGGGTCCTCTGTAAGAACAGCCAGTGCTCTTAACTGTTGAGCTATCTCTCCAGCCCTAGTTGGAAGACTTTTTAAAAAATATTTATTCATTTTTTTATGTACATAGGTGTTTTGCCTATATGAATGTCTGTGTGATGGTGTCAGATCATGAAGTTACAGACAGGTATGAGCTGCCATGTGGGTGCTGGGAATTGAACCTTGGTCCTCTGGAAAAGCAGTCAGTGCTCTTTTCCACTGGGCCGTCTCTCTAGCCCTAGTTGGGAGATTTTTAATTACTGCTTCTACCTCATTGGTTGTTATGAGTCTGTTTAAATTACCACTTCATATTGATTTAGCTTTGGCTGGTCATATATATCTAGAAATTCATCCATTTCTCTTATAGAGATTCGTTTTGTTGAGACAGGGTCTCACTTTGCAGCCTTGGATGACCTTGAACACGCAGAGATCACCTGCCCCTTACCTTCTGAGTGCTGAGGTTAAGGGTGTGCACCACCTTGCCTGGCCTTGGAACAGAGTCGATGTTGTTTTTAATTGTCTTTATGATTCTCTGAAGGCCATAACTGTCTGTTGTGATGGCTTCTATTTCACCTCTAATTTCATTAGTTAGTTTGACTGAAGGTTTGTTAATCTTGCTTATATTTTAACAGAACCAACTCTTTGTTTCATTGCCTCTTTGTATTGTTTTTGTTTGTTTGTTGTTTCTATTTTACTAATTTGAGGCCTGATTTTAGTTATCTCTTTCTATCATCTGTTTTGGGATGTTGTTCTTGTTTTCTCAGAATTGGAGATATCTCCAAAAATTTAAAAAGATTTATTTATTTTAATTTTGTGTATTTTAAGTGCTTTGCCTGCATGTTTTTATGTGCACCACATGTGTGTCTGCTGCCTGCAGAGGTCAGAAAAATGGGGTTGGATCTTCTGGACCTGGAGTTACAGACAGTTGTGAGCTGCCATGTGGGTGCTGGGAGCCGAAGAGTCTTCTTCAGGGACTGCAGAGATGGCTCAGAGGTTAAGAGCTCTGACTGCTCTTCCAAAGGTCATGAATTCAATTCCCAGCAACCACATGGTGGTTCACAACCATCTATAATGTGATCTGCTGCCCTCTTCTGGCTTGTAGGTGTACATGCATTGTATACATAGTAAATAAATAAATCTTTTTTTAAAAAAGTCTTCAAGAGTAACCAGTGTTCTTAACTGCTGAGCTGTCTCTCTAGCCCTTCAAATTTTTTTTGATGTAGACAGTATTATAAATTTCCTCTTAAAATACCTTCATTGTGTCCCATCAGTTTTTCATATATTGTCCTTTCATTTTCATTTATTTCTAAAATTTCCTTCCTCCTTTCTCTCTTGATGCAAGAATCCGTCTTTAGGATTTTTTTTTTCCTGGATGACCTGTCTATTGATGAAAGTGGGTATTGGAGTCACTCACTGTCAATTTGTTGAAGTTAGTTTGAGGTTTTAAATGAAGTTGTACTTATTTAATAGAATTTGGTGTACTTGTGCCTGGCACATCTAAGTTTAGACTCTCATATCCTCTTGGTGGTTTTGTTTTTCTTTAATGAGTATGTAGTGATGTCCTCTCCTGACTACTTTTTTATTTGTGTGTATTTTGTCAGATACTAGAATAGTTATGCCCATTTCCTTGGAATACCTTTTTCCATCCTTTACCCCAAGGTGATATCTATCATTGATGGTGAGGTATGTTTCTTGGAGGAAGGAAAAAAAATGGGCTCTGTTTCCTTAGCCACTCTGTCAGTCTGTGTCTCTTTATTGGGGAATTGGGACCATTATTATTAAGAGTTATTATTGAACAGTATATATTAAATCACATCATTTTGTTGTTTTGTAGTATTCTCTCTCTCTCTCTCTCTCTCTCTCTCTCTCTCTCTCTCTCTCTCTCTCTCTCTCTCCCTCTCCCCCCCTCTCTCTCTTGGTTTTTTCAGACAGGTTCTCTGTGAAGCTGTCCTGGACTCACTTTGTAGACCAGGCTGGCCTCGAACTCACAGAGATCCACCTGCCTCTGCCTCTCAAGTGCTGGGATTACAGCCGCTGCACCCAGCTTCTCTTGCACCTTTCAAAGTCCTTTGTTTGTTATGTACATTTAATGTTTTGAATGTTATATGAAGTGGGGAGTTTCTTTTCTGGTCTTTCCTATTTGGTGTTCTGTATGCCTCTTGCATCTTGATAGGTATCTGATTCCTTAGATTTTGGGATATTTTCCTAAAAATATTTTCTGTGGCTTTGGGTTTCTACTCCTGCTTCTATATTTGTGATTCGTGGTCTTTTAATGGTGTCCCAGAGTTTCTGCACATTCCATTAAAAGGTTTTGTTGTTGGCCTTATTTTTGATTTAACATGTTCTTTGGCTAAGTGATCCAAATCCTTTACTTATCTTCAAACCCTAACACTCTCTCTTCCGCTTGATTCATCCATGCTATTGGTGAGTCTTTCCATTGAGCTTATAGTTTGACTTACTCAATTTTCACTTTATGCTTTATTTCTGTTTGGCTTGACTTCAAAGATTCTTTTTATAAAACTATTTTCTTAACTTGAGTTGTTTTATTTCATTCAGCTGCTTTTGATTTTGTCCTCTTCATCCCAGCATGTATTCATATCCTCTTTGAATTCCTTGAACATGATTAGAATTGCTATTTTGAAATAATTGTTATGTGCAGCATCTAGGCTGCTTTTCTTGGGGACGATTACTATGGAACTAATATTTGGAGGAGACATATTGTCTTAGTTATTCATGTAATTTGTTTTATTGCAGTAGGACCTAGGCACTGGAGTTAGGTCCTTAGAAGTGTTTCATGGGGTGGATATCTATCCCAGCTTTGTGTGGGTATTTGGATCTCTGTTTGCTGTTACCCCAGCTTGTCAGGTTATAGGCCAGATAAATGGTGATTGGAGGTTAGTCTTGGAATGGGAATGGGGCATCAGATGTAGTCCCAGCTCAACTGGGGCTATGTAAAGCTTGTGAGCAAGAGTTAGAAGATTCTTGATGCAAATCTTCAGGAGTCAGTGGAAGGCTCACAGGGTTCTACAGTGTTCCGTAAGTAGCCAGGCTGGGGTTGCAGCAAAAATAGGAGGTGCTACTTGGGCTCAGGACTGGAGGTCCTCAAGCAGGAGGAGTTCCTGTCTGGAAGAGGTGCAAAGAAGGCACAGTCCCCAAGCAGCAAGTGTGAAGCTGGGTTAGAAGTGGGAGGTCCCTACCTGGAGGAAGTGGCAGGGCACATGGTCCTCAGGAACGTAAGCAAAGCACATTTTAAATAGAGACTACTAGTTCTTAGTGTTTTTACAGTGTTAGATCCAAGGCCAGTCTAGGGAATAAGAGCTGAAGAATTCCTTATAATGAGAGCACAGAGTTGAGGATGATATAAGCAAGTGTCAGTTAGATACAACCTGTGAGCTACAGTATTGCTTACAGATGGCTGGTGGTGAGGAGGGGCGGAGAGACTGCCTGAGCCAGAGAAACCGGGAGTCTGCTGTGAACCTGTGTCTCCTCGGAATCTCAGAAAACCTCACCAACATGACTGCCTAAACAGGAGCTGAGCAAAGACAGCATTACACAGTGCTGAAGTGGCAGGGGTAGGAGGAGCCCAGGAAGCTCAGCTCTACACAGAGAACTATAGACAAGAAGAAATGCAGCGAAGTGGAAGAAATAGCCTTCCCCAGGGACGTGCACACCAATTCGCTATCCAGCACTTTGCACATGATCAGCCCTAAAAACACACAAGTAACATCACAGACAAAGCAGGTAGTAATTATGTATTTAGGAATATATGTGTATATACATAAATACACGTAGGAGCACATTTGTAGATATAAAACAGTTCATGAAAAAAGAGGCCATGAATTTGAAAAGGAGCATGGAGGATTATATAGGAGGGTTTCAAGGAAGGGAAGAGAAGGGGGAAATGTTTTAAGATCTCCAAAAAGAAAAAAGAAAGAAAGAAATCATAATAAAGATGGAAGCTAGCAATATGATTCAGAGGTTCATGACAATGTACCTAGCTTGGTGGCCTGGGTTTGACCTTAGGATCCCATAAGATGGCAGACAAGACTGACTCCCAAGACTCCTCTCATACACCATGGCACTCGTACCCCACCCCCACCCGAAGGCAAGCAGAACACACATGTAATTCATTAATTAAAAATATAAGATTAGAGGAAACAGCAAGCTACAAAGAAAAGGAAGTCAGACTTAAAGGGTAATGTTTTTGTTGTGTTCTTAAACTCGCTACCCAACAGCAATCTCAAGCATCTAGCCTATTGTTTCTAGAAAGTCCCTGCCTGGAGCTTTTATTGCAGCAAGTCTGACCTTGACTTGTGAGTGTAGTCTTCAACCCAAATAACACGGTGGAGGAGGTAGGATAGGAGTATAGCTGGGTTCTTAAGAAAACCACTATGTTAAATTAGGATGTCTGCTACCATCTTATTTGTGGTGCCTGTGTGTGTGTGTGTGTGTGTGTGTGTGTGTGTGTGTGTGTGTGTGTGTGTGGTCAGAGGACAACTCTCTGGAGTTGTGACTGCTTACCATTTTGTGTGATTAAACTCAGGTCTTCAGGCCCATGGATATGTATGTAAGTCTTTGAGCTGAACCATCTCCTTGGCCCTGGACTTGAAGCTTTAAGCAATCCTCCAAGTGCTGAGAGGCTGGGGGAAGGAATGAGTATGTTTTCCACTGTGTGCAAGCCAGTCATATCATGCTAAGTGGAATTATGATCTTGTTAGTGTCTGTACTTGGAGATTAATATGACTTAAGGAGATTGTTTTCTTAAAGAGTGGACTTTGGACAGCTAAGCATGGTAACAACTTGATCTGACTGAGAGCCACCTAGGTCAGTAAAGCACACCTCTGGGTCCATGTGTGAGGGCAGCTTCAGAGACAAGTAGATCATGAGAGTTCTAATCAATGGCTGGATCTGAAAGATTTTTTAAAGTTTTATTTTAGTGTACTAGTAGTTTGGTTTTTTTGTTTTGTTTTGTTTTGTTTTTGAGATGAGATTTCTCTGTGTAGCCTTGACTGTCCTGGACTCACTTTGTAGACCAGGCTGGCCATGAACTCACAAAATTCCTCCTGTCTCTACCTCCTGAGTGCTGGGATTAAAGGTGTGCACCACCACCGCCCGGCTAGTGTACGAGTGTTTTGCCTGCATGTATGTCTGTGTACCATATAATCACATGTGTGCATGGTAACCACGGAGGTCATAAGGCATGGATCCCCTAAGAATTAGTTACAGAGGGTTGTGAGCTATCATGTGGGTCCTGGGAGTTGAATTCAGGCCTTCAGGAAGAACAGCTAGTGCTCTTAACCACTGAGCCATCTTTCCAGGTCCTGAACTATATTCACTTTAAAAAGGTGATTTTTACCCCAGTCTAGTTTGAACTACTATTAAATTCAACAGCATGTCAGAGCCCTGTGTATTTCCTCTACAGCTTCTGCACTACTACTAGCCAAATCCTGTAAAGTCACCAACAGTTTTAATATTGCCTTATTTAAAGAGGAAAGTTGGGGTTGTGGAGATGGCTCAGGGATCCCTCTTCCAGAGAGCCATAGTTAGGCTCTCAGCACCCACCACCAGGTAGCTCACAACCACCTGTAACCCCAGCTCCAGAGAACCTGACGCTTTCAGCTTCCCCGGGTTCTCCCAAGAGCACAGCATCTCCTCCTGCTTGGCTGTGACTGCCTGCTTTGAGAGAAATCAGTCTTTAACAGGGTCCCTTGCATGTGAGAAATCTGTTTTCCTGCTACTTTCAAGATTCTCTTTATGTCTTTGGCTTTTAACTGTTTAGGATGTGTTTAGGTGTGGATGATCTTAAATTGGTCTTATTTTGCGTTTGTTGAAGTCTTCAATATGCAGAATTACTCAAGTTAGGGATCATTCCCCCATTATTTCCCTAGTGCTCTTGTAGCTTCTTTCTTTCTGGAGTTCCCATTATGGGTACCCAACATGTGATACTATCACACTTGTCTCTAATGCGCTGTTCATTTTCATTATCTTTATTTCTGTCCCTTGCATTGGAAAATCACAGTCAACATACTTTGCTGATACTTTCTTCTGTTGATTTTTCATTTCAGTTACTAAGTGGCTCTCAATCTTGCTAATGCTGCAATCCTTTAATACAGTTTCTCATGTTGTTGTGACCCCCAATCTGTATCTTTTGTCATGTGTGCCCTTTGAAGTCTCTGATTCATTAAACCCTTAAATATTAGCAAAGAGATCTTAGCCTGTGCTGAGGACTCTGTGTACAAAATTGTAATTTACAATTCTGCCTAAACCTTCACTTCTTGCTTGAGCAAAAGCAGAAAGTCAGCTGGAATTGAACAATGTGACGTGCCTTCTACACCTCCTCTCTGGGCACATGGACATCCTGGCGATGCTTGTGGCCTTCTATATTCAGAGGAATATGTAAGAGCTCCTCCGACTCCTGCGGACACGGCTTCCCGTTTTCTCTTCAGCCTGTCTGTCTCTCTTTTCTGTCAGCCTTCTGCGATCTTCAACCGGTCACAGAGCTCTAGGTCCTGCCTGTGTTTTATAAAACTTAGCTGATGATTATAGTTAACAAATGCCATGTGGTCAGATAAAGATAAACCCTGAAAATGGAATTACTCAGCGAGGCACTAGACAAATCAAAACGGTAGCAGGTCCCTGGAGAGGGGTCTTTAAGTGTGACAAATCCTAAGCTCTCTCAGTGGAATAGAGGGCTGTTATTTTCACAGCTGTGGGGATGTGAGGCTACTGGCTTTTACAGCTGACAGAGGATGGGAGCGCTCAATTTAAACTGCCACAGAGTTTGCTGTTCTTACAGAATAAGTCCTTTTTGGATTGTTTCAAAACGTTAATGTCCAGAGTTCTAAAACTGACATTTTAAGTATTTTAACCATTGGCCTTATTTATGCAGAGGAACAGCTTTTTGGAGGCCCTTAAAACCAGCTGGCCACAATTTGAACATAAGTTTTGCCATCAACTTGGGCAAATTATTTAATGTTTCTAACCCTCCGTGCTGCGCGCCACCCACCCACCCCCACCCCCCGCGCCCCCAATGTCCTGGACTTGCTTTGTAGACCAGGCTGGCTTTGAACTCACAGAGATCTGCATACCTCTGCCTCCCTGAGTGCTGAGATTACAGGAGTGTACCACTGCACCTGGCTTCTAACCCTGCTTTTGCAGCAAAGGAACACAGCTTACCATTCAGTTTGGGTGAGAATCAAATAACAAATAATACCTGTGAAGCAAATGGAACTATAAATACTGAAAACTTATTGGGAAAGAGAATTAGATAAACTTGTTTGGGTTAACACATATTTTATACATGCCCGCGCGCGCACGCGCGCGCATACACACACACACACACACACACACACACAGGCACCACAAATAAGATGGTAGCAGACATCCTAATTTAACATAGTGGTTTTCTTAAGAACCCAGCTATACACACATTTCCAAGAAACAGTGACACAGAGTTAGTATCCATTCCCAGGGCCTCCAGGATGTGGAAGGGCATAGCGGCAGAGACGGAAACTCAGCAGGACAAGTATTAAACCATAGCTTTGAGCATGGTGAGGACTTGGCAGCCCCACCAATGTGGGCAATTTGGTCACAGCCACATGGCCTCTCTGCTGGGCAAGTTGTCGTTTTCTGTGGCTTTCCTAGGCAGACATTCTGTGTTCCTGCGTTCTACAACTTCCTGTGGCTTCTGTGTCATCTTCAGCTTCATTGTCACTGTTTCGGGTGCCCTCCCAAAAGTTTCCCAGGATCTGACCTTGCTACACGTTGGCAGGTCTCCCAGGATTTCTTTTAAAACCCAAATGGAAGTACCAGTACTCCTGTAATTGTCGCCGTTTTACATGCCTGCAAAATCAGCATCTCACGGGCAGCACTAAGCTAAGGAGTAGTGTGGCTCCTTGGTATAAAGCTGCAGTGGTTTCTGGGTGCCTGAACTTGAGGAAATAGTTCCTTAGGCAATCTTATATAAGCAGTGCTCTCTTAAGGAAAGACTTCCAGCTGTTTATATTTTGATACCCATCACCCGTGGTGGGTGTACATACTAGTTCCTGAGATACCATCAAGGGCTTTTCTTCCAGAACCATAGCTAGCATTCATTTTCAGTCTGCTACTTCTGTGTTTACACTAGGACACAAGTTTATTATAAAAAGCAAATAGGCCAAAGAGATATATTAACAAACAACATATTAGTCTATCTGAAATCGTGAGTAACAGGATGGAGGGGCTAAGCTGTGTCTGTTGTGGTGTCCTCGGCCAGATCCTTGAGCTCCCTGGCATGGGTGCTGGGGACTGAACTCTTGTTGGCAAGTGTTTAGTTTCTCTGCCTGTGTCTCCACCTCGTTCAGCATATGAGCTGTCAGGACAGAAGGGGTAAAGAAGTCACCCAGTAGGAAGTGGGGGATGTGACAGGCGGGAAGAAAGTTCAGGGTTTAGAGACTAAAAGCACCAGAGACAGGAGGGCACACTGTCTGATCCATACCTGCCTTGGGACCTTCCCTCTTCCAAACCTGCCCTGCGTTCTTTTAAGTTTCCTCAGCCGAGCTTTATGTAAAATGAGACTCTCCATTGTTTCCGTTAAATTGGAGCATTGTCACTTGCCTACACACCTCTGCTGTTGGAAGGGCAGAAATTGAACCTTTATCAGTCATTAAGACATTTGTGGTGAAGCATTTGTTTGGTGTGAGTAACCAATAAACATCTTGCCAAGAAAGGTAGAAAGGAAAGCCAGAAATCCACACTGATGGCAAGGATCGGGTCCAGACTAGTGGGCATGTCACATGATTTGCCCATGACAGGCTGTGGTGGGTGTGGGCGCCGCTTCATAGCCCTGGGTTACAGATTTTCTGTGGCAGTGCCTTTAACATAGTGGTGACATGCCTCCTAGTCATCACCGCTGTGGCAGCAGACGTGCTCAGACTAGCTGTCCTAAGCATTGCAGAGTGTCTGGATCTGTAGGTGACGAGCTTCAGAAGCCTCCACACCCAGCAGAGTGGGACAAGCCTGACTTTTCTGTGTGGAACGGTGCACAGGTGCAATCCTGTGAGGCATGTGGGAGGCTGTAGCCTCTAGTTTGGTTTCTTTTTTTCTATTGTGTATAAATCTTTTATTTGGATGGATTGGTTACCTAGGCAACAGCTGCAGGGTAAAGATAGATTGACTGCTTGGGGAATGCAGTCACAGGCCTCTTCAAAAGGCAAAAGCCTGTCATGTAAAACAAAAATTAGTGAATGCTTGGGCTTTTGCTTAACTGGTGTGCTGCAAGATACCACACTGAGCAACAGTTTTTCAAGAGAGCCTCTGGAATGCAGTGTGATGCTAATTGTAGCTTGTTTTTAATTCATTTCATTCCTACTGTATATCCACTGCTACAGGCCATTTGAGGGTTTTCCAATGAAGTGCAAAGTTCCTTCTCAGAAAAGATGGCATTCTGATTGTTTGTGGGGATTTTTTGTTTTGTTGTGGTTTTTGGTTTTTCAAGACAGTTTTTTGTAGCCCTGGCTCTCCTGGAACTTACTTTTTAGACCAGACTGGCCTCAGAGATTCACTTGCCATTGCCGCCCCTCCCGAGTGCCTGGACTAAAGACTGTGCCACCGTGCCCAGCTGTCCTGTTAAATTTCAATTCCCAAGCAATTGACTATGCATAGTCTCTCAGTTGGCCTATAGAATACATGTGGCCACATCATAAATGTTATCAAATTGCAGTTTTACTCCAGAGGGCAAAGTATAACAGCATTAGCTGACCACTGACCACTGCGGACACTGCCCCTTCTCTGTCTCATGAAGCACGAGAGTATTGTTTCAGTAATGGCTCTAACAGTGCTAAGTATTTGAGAACCTTGCAGTAATTTTCTCTGGGATGTTATAGATTGAACCTGGAGCCTCATGCATTTGAGCACACACCACTGACCACAAACCCAGCATGCAGTAAAATATTTGGGTGTTAGTTTTCTTCTATATGGCACCCTCTAGTTGCCAGTTAAAAAAATTAGCTGCCCTTTCTTGCAGAGCAGCTACAGGGTAGCATGAGCGACATTATTATAAACATGTGCTTGTTTTGCCTGTCTGCTTCCCTTCAGAGGTGCTGAGGATTCAGTCTTGCTTTGTGTGATAAGGAATTTTACGCATCCTGGAGCAGAAACCCATCTATAGCTAAACACCCATCAGGTTTTCTCCAATTTCCTTAGAGCTATCATTTTAATTTTCTTGCTTGTTCTGTTGGTATTTGCTTGCTGTGGTTTGCTAGGCAGGAGGGGCAACAAAAAGAAATCTTGACGTTCAGCAGGCACAGCGAGCGTCCTCATCCTGTCCTTAGCCAGAGTCAGAGGGGAGCATGGGAGTGCTCAGAAATACTGTGAAGGGGAGAGCTTCCAATCTCATGCACTGGGTAGGAGGTTAGTATTGGAGGCACACGATAATCCTCCGTGCAATCTCATGAGCAGGTGGGGAAGTTGCCAGTCAGGTTTCCTTTGTATGAAGATAGGTTGCCTCCTCCGGGCTATAAATCCACAGCGTGCGTGCTGTGCAAGTGTGCTCCGTCATGACAGTTGCAGTTTACAAATGAGCCACAACTACAAGAAGGTGGTTTGTTAGACGTTGGGAGCGGTTTCCAGTTCAGAGTTCCTGGACACTGCTGTGAATGCCTCCTTTATTTCCAGAAGGACACACAGAATGCTTTATCACGGTAAGGCTTTGCCGTGCCTCGAGTTATCATTGAGGCAAGACTCTTGCTGCCTCAGAAGTCCTGTAGTCCCCTGGGGCCTACTTGTAGTAAGTCTCTAGACTCCAAGCAGCAGCTGGGAACATAGTGGACGGCAGTGCTGTAAAGGCTTGCTCCCTTTAGCCTATGTGCTGCGTGTGACAGTCCCCATAGTGTGCCTGTGTTGCTTGCACCTGTGGACCTAATTATTTGATTTGAAAAAAAAAACATACTTAGTTTATCTTCTCAAGAGTTCTGGTCAAATAGAATATTATTGGAGAGCAGAGGAGACTATAGCCCATTTTGGGGAGAACTTTTTCATCACTTTTTCTTTTTCTTTTTTTCAAGAAGGGTTTCTGTATAGCCATGCCTGTCTTGGACTCACTATGTAGACCAGGCTAGCCTCGAACTCATAGAGCTCCACCTGCCTCTGCCTCCCTTAGTGCGGAGATTACAGGCCTGGGCCACCACACCCAGCCACTTTTTGTTTCTTAATCTGTTTTAATGTTTTGTTTGGCTTTAATTATATATATGGTACTGGGAGGGTGTATTTGTGTTTTCTGACAGGATCTTTCACTGAAGTACACAGATTCAGCTAGCCTGTGGCCAGCAAGACACCAGAATCCTCTGGTCTCCACCTCCCACTAGGATTGCAGGCTGGTATTGTTTTATCCAGCTTTTTGAAGTGGGTGCTGGGTCCCCTCCCAAAACGTGTGTGTGTGTGTGTGTGTGTGTGTTGCAATTATCCACAGAGGGCAGAAGAGGGCTCCAGGTCCTGAAGCTGGCGTCTCAGGCAGCCCTGAGCCACCCTGGAGTGGGCGCTCTGGAAGAACAGTGCTCTTGAAACTACTGAACTGAGCCGTCTCCCCAGCCGAGCTTCCCTTTCTTGTTATTTCTAAAACTGGGTCGAAGGAGAGATGCAGCTGTACAGAGCACCTCTTTCCCAAGCCCACTCCCACACCTGCTGCTCCCACTCTGCTGCCTGCTCTCAAGAAGGCCCTGGTCCTGCCAAATGCTCTGATTCTGAGGGGGCGTCACTGTGGGGTGTGGGGAGGGGATTGTCCATAGTGGAAAGAGGCAGGAATCTGCTGGCCCCAGCAGCTCTTCAGGTTTATACTTGTGTTTTGTTTTGGTGGCTGCTCCTGATTTGCAGTCACTCTTGCAGAGGGGACAACTTTTATTTGGGAGTAAATGTGAATTCTTTGAGTGGAAAAGGAGAACATAGTCTCTTGTCTTCTTAGCGTGGCTTTCTCTAAGATAATTCACTCCATATTGAATAAAGATGGGTACCTAGAGCTTCACAGACGTCAGTTCACTTGTCCAAGTGGGAAGGTCTGAGGTAAAGCCCATCACGCAGGCTGGAGCACATGAGAGTGAACCCTGCGACCCAGGTAAAAATACAGAGGAAGAAAGCCAACTCCATAAAGCTGACCTGTACCCTGCATGCCCACATGCACACACATCACTTTCACATTGCCATACAGATTAATAATAATAATAATAATGTTTTGAAAAGTAATTAACACAAGGTTACTTTACAGCTTGCCTTCATAACCTGTGTTTTCCTGTTGACACATTCCAGTAACGGTGTGATAGTGTTAACTCTTGTATACTGAGCCAGACCTTTTATTTTTGATAACTTTCACTTTAGTGTTATGTAATTTTATTATTATTAGGTATAGTTCAAATTTGTGTTTAATTTCCTAAACATACTTCTTCCTCAGCCAAAATAAGGAGCTATATAATGAGTCTTGAATCAATCAGCAGTGTGCAAGCTTAGGAAGGACAGGAGCCCAGCCAACGGCTTTGCTAGTGTCACTGGAGCCCAATCAGTGCCTGACACAAGTATTCTGAAAAACCATTTGGAGGCCAACTCCTGCATGTGTCCAACTAACATGGCCTTTAGTCCATGTAGAAAGATTATCATGACAGAAAGAAATGCATTTGTTCAATCAGTGACTGAATTGTCTATCTTTTATGGGTTTTGAGGCTTGTTCTTGTGGCTTATGTTCATTTTTTTTACATTAATTCAAGCATTGTCACATTAGCAGACTGCTGAAGAGAACTCCTGAATTAAATGTTTAGATTAACCACACAGATACCAACGAGATCTAAGTGTGGAAGGGTTTTGCTGGGGAGCATTCCCTGAGTGTGTCAGACTTACTAACACATTCCCCTGCTTTTGCGTCTTCCCAGGAGCTCTCACCGTGGGCCTAGTGCGACAGTGTCAAACAATCCATGGACGAGACCGGACCTGCATCCCTCCCCGGCTTCCCCCAGAGTGGGTCACCACCCTGTTTTTTATCATCATGGGAATCATTTCCTTGACTGTCACATGTGGTTTGCTGGTGGCTTCCCACTGGCGAAGAGAAGCTACAAAATACGCTCGATGGATAGCTTTCACTGGAAGTAAGTAGTCTGCTAACTAAGTTGTAGAAGGCACGCGTGTGCACGAAGATTACCAAGATCAGTCCTAAGGACTCCGATAAATCTTCCCGGAGCATCTCTCCCATGGCATGAGATAGACCGCACAGTCCCATCAGCTCTTCAGCGTTCTCCCTGCAGGACCAGGACGCCCTCAGCCATTACTGCTTTGTGTGAATGCTCTTTTATGAGGCTTTTTTTTTAAACTGTCTGTAACATAAGTGTTTCAGGTTTGTGATTCAGAGCTGCCACTAGTCTAAGTGCTTTCCACTTCTTGAAAGTACTGGTACCCTCTGTCAAAATAAAGAAAAATCTAGGCAAACATATAACATAGATGAAGGTGATCATTTGCTTTCTAATAGTGTTGATTTTTGTTTCAGCTGGGTTGAATGACCATTGAAAACCAATACATTTAGTTTTTCCAGTAATTGTTTATCAAAGTTTCTTACTCTACTAAGCTAGTCTCAGTGGTGTCATAAATTTATATATTACATATAATATTCACTTGTAATTTGCAAAAATGTTTTAATTCCTGAATACTTCAGAAGCTTATCCCAAGCTTAAGGAAAACGAATATACACACATGCAAGAACAGTTCTGTAATTCTGCTTTCTTTGTCTCTAAAGTAATTTTCTTCACAACAGGGCACACTTGGCAATACTTGGAAACACATTGGTCAGGAGTGCTGCTAAACATCCTCCCGCAGAGGGAACTGTCCGGTGTACAGTAGCAGTGGCCACTGCTCTACAGACACGCGATAAAGCCATGTATGCAGAGCACTAAGGTCTTCAGTGCAGTGCCGTAGGCTCAGCTGAGGTTGCACACATTTCTAAAGATAATTCTATCACATCTCACTTCTGCTTGAGGTTTTTATTTATTACTATTTTAACAAATGAAGGATAGCCTCAAGTATCCCTATTGACATTTTAAAACTCATGTATCTCAGCTGGACACATAGCTGAGTCAGAACAGTGCCTGGTGGTATGTGAAGGAAGGCCTTAGGTTCTGTCCCTACCACCGGAGGACACTAAATAAAAGGACTCAGAGTGGCCTTAGATGCTGCGGGATAGTGCTAGTCTTCAGGAGACCCTGTCACCCCAGCTTTCTATGGAACTTTGTTTCTGACTTTATTTTTGTTGCCTCCATATCTCCCTTATTAGTAAAATTCAGACAAGTTGCCTTTGAGGTCAGCTCCTCATAAGCTCCTCGCCCTTATTTAGCAATGAGAAACAAACTGATATTTTTCTTATCTAAGACCTGAGACCACTCTTCCAGAGACTGAGGGCCAGAGCAGGAATAGAGACAAGGCTGCTAACTGAAAGCATGTTGATAAGGAACTTAAGTAAGGAGAATCTAATTCTGTACCTTCTACTCAAAGACAGTCATTTTTCAAGGTAAGATTCAGCCATTAATGAGTAAAATAACATCAAGGAGTACGAAAACCCTAAGCTGTGAGGCAACAAACTTGCCTGAGGTAAGGGCCGTAGGAAGATACTCCAGGGGCCAGGACAGGAAAAGAACTAGGGCTTATCTTGGTTTTTCATTCCCCTCCAACAAAAAAGTCTTTAAGTATGTATAGTGAACTCCAACATGCAATGTATTTTTCCTTTATTTTTGAAACTGCATTTGCATATGAGAGTGATTCAAAGTTAATGGATGGGTAACCAAATGAAGTCTCGTTCTTTGCCATCACAGCCCTCAGAACCTCTTTGCCGGAGGCACATACTATTTTTGGAAGTTTCTAAAGAGTAGTGTTGTGTACACTGAAACACATTTCTAAGCCTCCCCCCCCCCCAAAAAAAGTACCTGCTTTCTTAAAAATGTCTCCATTCTGAACTTTGCTCTTTAACTTACAATGGGTTGAAGTACATTTATTTTACATTTACTTCACTCTGCTTGGTGGGAGCAATGCAGGGAGGACTTGCGCTCCCCCTAGTGGTTCAGCCCTGGAAGAACTTGAGCCTTCCTGTATGTAGTTATTCATTAGCTAGGGTAGTAGTTTCTGTAATATTGTGAGAGGAACTTTCTAAAGGCAGATCCTGTGTCATGAGAGCCCCACATGCAAAGATGAGTCCTTCCTTTAAGTCCGACCCTATTGTTTTATCACTCTGTATGTGTGTGTGTGTCTGTCTGTCTGTCTGTCTGTCTCTGTGTGTCTGAGTGTGAGCACCCACATGTAAGTGCATGCTCATGTGGAGGCCAAAGGTTGATGTTAGATGTCCTCCCTGTCACTCTCTACCTTAATTTTTGAGATGAGATCCCTCACTGAACTGGGTGCTCACCATTTGGCTACACTGGATGGCCAGCAAGCTCTAGAGATGCATCTGTCTCCACCAGCCTCCAGCCTCACTATGGGTATAGACACATGCACATGCCCAGCTTTCTGTGTGGGTGCTGGGGACCTGAACTCACACCTGTAGCCTGCATAGTGGGTACCCCACCTACTGAGCCATCTCCAGCCCCCTTTCACCACTCTTGATTTACAGCCTCATCTACTGGGTCTCCCGTTCTTACTACCAAGAAATCTGCTCCACGGAGAAGATGAAGCTATCTTTACATGCTTACTTGGGACCAGAGTTTGATCTTCTCTTGTGATAACCGTCATAAACACTGATAACGGTTTAAGATCTGAAGTAACTTCATACTTGTTGATAGCTTAAAAGAAAAACTCCTTGGGCTGGAGAGATGGCTAAGTGGTTAAGACCACTGGCTGCTCTTCCAAAGGACCCAGGTTCAATTTCCAGCACCCACAGGGCAGTTCACAGATGTCTGTAACTCCAGTCCTAGGAGATCTGTCACCCTCATACAGACATGCATGCAGGCAGAATACCAATGTACATAAAATACAGGTAAATAAATTACTAAAAAAAAAGAAAAAGCAGGTGCTTCCTGGTGGTCTATTGGTTAGGATTTGGCACTATCACTGCCCCAGCCTGGGTTTGTTTCCCAGTCAGGGAAGCTTCTCTTCTTCTAAAAAAAGAAAAAGAAAAACTCCATCTATATAAGTCTGGACCCCAGAAAGTATAGAGAGCTGAGTTCCTAGGTCTTAAAATAAATAATGAATAGGAAGTGGCTGCTTCCTCAATTTTTAAATGAGATTTCCTAGTCAGTTTGAACAATACTCTTCAAAATATTAATTGTAGTTGCTAAATGAGTACTATCTATTGTCTATTATAAAATACAGATTTTTTTTCAGTACAAAAATGTACATATTAACAAACTAATGTTACATTTGTATATTATTAAAGTATTCTGAATTATTTTAGTGTTTTCTAAGTTACACAGCATCAGAGAAAAAATGTTTAAGAATAATCTTGCCCCCAATGGGCAAATGTGTGTGTGTGTTACTCCCAGTGTATGTGTATTGACATGGGCTCTCACTATGTGTGTAAGCTCAGGCTACCCTGCTACTTGAGATCTTGCCTGTACCTCCCAAGAGCTGGGATTGGTTCACACACAACACTCAACCTCACGGTTCCTAATAGACTGGTTTTATTTCATGCAGACTCACTGATAAGTAGATGTTTGTAGCACATCTAAAATTGTTTATTGGCAACTAGTTAATAAAACGGCCAAAATCCTAATGAAAATCTAATGCCTAAATTTACTTGTAGGTGTCACAAAGAATCTAAATTTACCTTTTTGATATTGTTTTATATAGTCATTTGTCTAAAATGAAAATAGGCTTTCTGCCTATACAGTATAGAATAAGCTCCTGCAGTGGCGCAGGGCACAGAAGAAGACTGACATGTTTCTCAAGTGATGCGTTCCTTAAGCAAGTGTTACTGTTTAACGTTTTTGGAAGTCCGTCCAGGAAAGGATTCCATTAAGTTCTTCTGATTGATCCACCCAGAACATTGTAGAGCTATTGGCAACTGAAGCATTTGTCCTGGGCTCTCTTGATAGTCCTGAGGATAGGTTTATCTTGGAAAAGGTTTCTCATTTTGTTAAGTATGGAGTTTCAGACCTTCATCCCTAGCAGATATTCATCTGTTCACAGAGAGACTTCTGCCCTAAGAAATACAAGGGCCGTGTGAGCACTTACCCACTACCTTCAAGAAGCAAAAACACCTTCTCAGAGAAGCCAGCCTCGCTGGGGCTGATGTTTACTAGGAACGTATTTCTTTGGTAGGGTAGGAAATATACTGTCTGGTAAATGGTTAGACAGGCGTTACTTTTGCCCAGACTCTGGGTGTTTTGGTATCCTTTCTAGAAACATTTTAGTGAAAAATATATTTCATTCTGTTTATATATAAAACCCAAAGACAGTTTCCCAGCCTTCTTCTCTTTGTGGTCTGTGTGTTTAGAACCTGACAGAGATGTTATTGCTCTGAGACATTGTCCTAGTTTGCTAATGTCCTGAGATCTGGCGCTCTCTCTCTCTCCAGCTAGGCAGAAATCAGGGTAAGAGAAGGGGCACTCATGTCTCTGAGCCTTTCCCTCGGTTCCTGCTCCTGCTGTCAGGAGGACAGGCAGTGACAGCACTTCTCTCAGCCCCACACTGGGCTAGGGACTTGGCACGTTCTACTTACCATCTTAGTATTCCTCCCATTTTTAGGAGAGAAACAGGCCAACTAGTAAATATTAGGGCCAGAACTTCACCCCTAACTCTGACCTTAATTATAAATGATTACAGCAGACAGGGCTGGAACTCCACCCCTAACTCTGCCTCTAGTTACTAAATGGTTAAGACAGACACGCATACACATGCACATGCACACACACCCCTTAATGCTCATAATTCAGAGTCCTCTAAAAACTTGTATAAAGACGTGTAAGCCTGCTCTCCTGTGTTTGGTTTGCTGGGCTTTGGGGATATTGTGTGACCTGTGAGGCATGTGAGCCTTTTGACAAGGGGTCGGTCCATGTTTTTACAGGTTTGACCTTGTTATCAATCCACAGACCCTCATTATAAATTGCTTTGTACCAAATTTTCATTGTTGTTTTTCTTTTCATCACCAAAGCATGTTACTAATGTTGTGTTTTGGTTTGTTTTACAGTGATCCTTTTCTGTATGGCTGCCCTAATATTTCCAATAGGATTTTACATCAATGAAGTCGGAGGTCAACCTTATAAATTACCCAACAACACAGTAGTTGGGTCGTCATATGTACTTTTTGTTTTATCGATTTTCTTCACAATAGTAGGACTTCTGTTTGCTGGCAAAGTCTGTTTACCAGGCTGACGAATGTCTAAGCGGCTTAACTCTTTTTATTTTTATTTTTTATTTTTAGAGGTTGGGAGGACAAAGAGAAGGCATCTGGGTCGTCTTCTCCCAGGAGATGCTTAGATGAACCTGATGCCGAAAAGGAAAAAAATGCTTTGATTTGTTCTCACTATGCACTTTGGATTTAAAAAAAAAAATGAGAATGAGAGCCTTTTCCATAACCAAATACAATATTGACTAAATCTCCTGAGCATATTCAGGCAGGCAGTCTGCACTGTGATAGCAACCTAGTGAAGGAGAGTGCTTTATACGGAAAGCATGTGGCCCTTGTGACTGTTGATCTGTTTTTAATGTCTAAGGATTCATTTGAGGGGGGGAAACGTCTAGTATTTATGAATCATGATGGACCAGAGTGGTGCAGGAGGTTCGTGTGGGGCTGGCCTCACCTCCTCAGACATTAGTGTTCTCAACTCCCTTGTCGTGTTATGAGCCTTTGGCACCACAACGGATTGCCGTTGCATTACTGCACCGAGAAGCCAATAGATCAAAACGTGTTTGCTAAAATGTATGTAAAAATTCTAAAGCTCCCTAATCTCTGTGTACAAAAGAAAAAACAAAACACTAAGAAACAAGTTTGGGGTGGGTGGGGGAAATCTTCCTTATATTTATATAAATATATATATAATATATATATTTTGCTGATGCAGTATACAGTGTGTATATGTGTGTGTGTGTGTATGTGTGTGTACATTTGTATATGCACACATGCAAACAGTTCCTGGAAGAGAACTCTGAATGCTTGCTAGCAAAACACTGTGGTGTGCAACCTAGAACTCAATAGACAAAGCCATTTCTCTGAAGGCTGCGTAGTGGAGTCTTCAGTTACCTCATTCTTTGTAGCAGCCCTTGATTTTACAGGTTTCTGTAATAGGTACAAATAACTCCATACTTTTCTAGGTGCAATTTTAAGTTAAGCTAAAGATTCTTTCTAGGTTTAATTTATTTGTATATGATAGTAAAGGTAAGGTCATGTCAAACCTTGTAGTTTGGGGAATCTGACACTGTTGAAATGAGTGGCAACTATCATCTATTGTATAGACATTCATTTTTTTCCACTGGCTCAGTCGGCTACAATAACAGTGCAAAGAATATGTTCAAGCACACAACTTCACATAAACATTAAGTTCACTAGCAAATATCAGCTGTTTTGGCTATTTACAACACTAATTCTACTCTACCATAAAAAATGCATTTTATCTGTAAGCATTATTAATATATCTTTACCAAACACTTGAGCAATACAGTATTTCCATTATATGCTTTACTCCTTTGTTTGCTGAAAAGCTAACATTCTTGCATTTGCTTTAAAGGCTGCATTAAGCTCATGCCCTTATGGGTTTTTCTAGAAGCAGCAGTGCAGCCAATCCTGAACTCACAAGTACTTTTGAAACACAGTTTTTCGCTCTCCACATTCCCATGCCTATGTCAACACCTAGATTTTTCCTGGTGAACACTATATAATGCCCTGTCTGAAGTTGGTCGTGAGGGTGTTTCATGGCAGTGAGGCCGAGTCTGTCTTTCTGTAGTGAATGGCCGTCCAGGTGTCCATATTGGAGGGCAGAGTACAAGGCCACTTAGCCTATGCTTCCTACACACAGGAACCACTTCTAAGAAGCTTGATTATTCCTCACAAGATGGTTCTTCAGAGATGGGGCTACCTGAATCCCAGAGTGGAGGTCTTGAGTCACTCCACACCAGCCTGTTCGTTCCTCACCTGTCTCACAGTGTTAAATTGTGAATGGAAATCCAGTGTTTGGGCTCACACAGGAACCTTGGAGGAGTGGGCCATTCTGTGTGAGAAACCTCCTGTAAATCAGAGGAAGGGCGTTTTCCACCAAGTATTATATCCAGGCAGTTCTAAGGCCACCACTAGGCATGCCCTGTGGACGTTTGGGAGTGTTTGCCTGGTCCTCAGTCACTTGGAAGGAAAGGTTTGGCGGTTGGCATTCTATCACTGATACAAAGTATTAGCAAAGTGTAGTTCAAATCAACAGACATGACCAAGAGCTTTTCTCTTTCAAAAAATGGATTTTATTGTAAATAGTTTCTCAAGATATTTTTAACTGGATCATGAGCATGGGGAGCGTTTCTCAGCTGCTATGAATTTCCCCGCTGTTTACTCCTCACAGTGGTATTACATCTAAGATTACGCAATTTTAGGTTTTATTTGTATCTATTACCCAAACCGTTAAATTGTCTTTAATTTCATCGTTGTCTTGGAGGACTAGTGCATGAAGAGCTGATGGAGGAAAGTCCCTCTAGTCGCTCAGCGCTCTACCCCAGGATTACATCCGTCCCATCAAGTAGTGTGTGAAGTCCAGTCTTTGTAAACTCTCCCAGACCAAACGCCGTTGCAGTAGACTCCTCCATACAGTCCAAGCCCTGTAAGTGGAAGGACAGCCAGCTGCCAGCAGCTGCTTCTCAAAGGTCACTATGAGTACTACATAGCACAGTATTAATTTATAGCAGGAACCATAGCTTGTAAAATGTATATAAAACACTTTTATGGTGCAATCATGGTCAGAGTCTTGTCTGTTACATTGTTCTGAGTGTGCATTCTTCTCATGCCTAAGAACATCACTGTAAAATCTGCTGAAAACTATTTTTAGGTTTTATTTGCACAAAACTGAATTAGTTTGAGTTTTTGGGAAGCTCCTACTGAACAAGCCTAAACATCTGTAAAGATAAAAATCTCCAGGTCATTAAAAGTAACCATTTCAGTACAGTTCTTTCCAAAGGTGATCCATGTTCTGTGTTGTTAGTGTGTGGGTGTGATGTTTCTGACTCTTCCATCTCTCACAGACCTATCTTCTGTCCCATCTGTTTTGGTTTTGAAGGATGCCCTTTTTTATTTTCCTTTGTAACATTCTAGATGACCAAAACACATTATTGGTTTTTACCCTTTTGCCTACAGCTTTGATTTCTCTGTGTGGTGTTCTGTGCGTTCACTGTTTAATCTCTTCAATGAAATAACAAATAGTCCTGGTGACAGGCAATCTATTGATTTAGAGGAAAGGTCCTGAAAAAAGTGTTGAAAACTAACTTTGGATCTATTCTTAGCTATTATTTTGCATCATGGGCTTTGTGAGAAGAACATGTTGCATTTATTTTGTCTTTATTAAAAGACTACTAGCCACTGGTTACTCTGGTTATAGTAACTGTTTTATCAACCCACTTTGATCTTCTTTTAAAAATTAAATTTACATTCACAAGTCAAAAGAGTAAGATGACTTTCAGAAAAATTTTGAAGGATAAAAATATATGAAGGAAGATGGTGGTCTGTGTAGGTAGAATTACCCATGCAGAGATTGTAGTTGTATTGCCTGGAGAGGTTTCAGTTTGTGGTCAAGGTCTGTATATTATCCCACACTTTATTAAGAATTGTTTTCTAATTGGTTATAACATTTTTTTCAATTAATAGTTTCAAAACAAATTGTTAATATGACTGTATAAAGTGAACATAATTTTCTTCACTTGTATTTTTGTTATTGAGCAAGTTTATCAAAATAAATTGTCTACTAAAGAAACTAAAAAGGCTTCTATCACTTTTAATACCCTTTGATTTTAAGTGTTTATTTCTAAGGATGTAGCTCTCTTGTTGATGTAATTTAGGAGAGTGTACACCAGTTCCTGTGTTTAGCCCCCAGCACTGAGAAAACCAGGTGTAGTAGTGCTTGCCTCTAACTCTAGCACTCGGGCCGGGCCGCAGAGGCAGAAGCTCAAGGTAATCCCCAGCTCCATAGGAAGCTGGAAGCCAGCCTGTCCCAAAACACTTTCATGTATCCAGAGCCTTGCCTCTGGGTTGATTTTGTTGTTAGCACTGTATGTGAGGGAGTGAGCCTCTCTCTCACCCACCACCACCACCCACCCCTGCTCTTCCAGTTCCACTCTTAGCTCACCTTTAGGCAAGAATGGTTGTGGTCTGAATGAGACTGTCCCCCATAGTCTCAGGTGTTTGAATACTTAGTCCCTAGTTGGTGGCTGTTTGGAGAGGCTTAAAAAGAGGTGTCACCACGTGAAGATATGTCACTGGAGGGTAGGCTTTGAGATTTCAAAGCCACCTGCCATTCCCAGTTCTCCTCTGCTCCATGCTTGCAGTTCAAGATGCGAGACCTCGGCTTGTACTCCAACCTTGCTGCCTGCTGCTTGCTGCCACGCTTCTCCACCATGATTGACTCTTATCCCTCTGGAACCGTGAGCCAAATAAACCTTTCTTTCTATAAGTTGCTTTAGCCATTGTGTTTCATCACAGCAACAGAAAAAAATAACTACAGTTGTCACTGATATTCCAATATACAGATTAGGCCAGTTTTCCCGTAAAGTGAATACTGTGCCCTTTTCTCTGGCACTTTTCACATTCCTTAAATATTTAGTATTAGTTGTTTAAGAGAGATCTGTTTGTTCATTAAAACAGCCTGCTCTTCTTACATTGTTGTGTTTTTTGTTTAAATGCAGTTGAAGAACCAAAGATGTTTTTTGTTATCCATAATTGTCCTGGGGTAAAACTTGTTCTGCACATCTGACAAAGATCTGACCAAGTCACCTCCTACATACTTGATTACCAACGTAGCTGGTGACTAGCAAGATGGGCTTCCTAATCAGAACGCCACCTTACACTGGCCACCCTAACACCACTGCTGGGCTCATCAGCTACTTCTTGTCCCAACTACTATTGTAAAGGCAGTTTTCACAAGTCTAGGCTGACATAAAAGGATTTTTCTTTTTAACAATAGTGTATAAGTGTGGCTGTTTAACAAACAAAACCCATGGGGACTGGAGAGGTGGCTCAGTGGTTAAGAGTACTGGCTGCTTTCGCAGGGGACCCTTGGGTTTCCAGCACCCACATCAGGCAGCTCACAAACCCTAACCCTGGAACTTCAGCTCCAAGAGATCCAGTGCCCTCTCCTGGCCTCCGTGGGCACTGTAAACATGCGTATACTCACAGGCACATACAGACATATAAATAAAAACACTTTTTTTAAAGCTCAGGAGTATTGAATATTATAAGTGCCACCCTCCCAAGAACTATTAATATCTTACTGGGCAATTTTTATGTTTTCTAGTTATTCTTTGATAATTTCTTCACATATACAATGTATTATCTTGATCCTGTCCACTTCTAACCCCTCTCACTCTCCCACACCCCTCCAAACATGTGCACCTTCCATTTTCTCATCTCCTTTGTAAATTTTTCGTAATAGCCCATCAAATCCAGTCACTGCTGCCTGGATCACAAGAGCAGCCTACCAGCAAGCACACCCCTGATGAAAGATCGCTACCCACCCCCCACAGCCATCAATTGCCTGCAACTCCTCCACTGAGATAAAGGGATTTTCTTCCTCAGATAATATTCACTAGTGTGAAAGTAGAGCCTCATGACTTAGTGGGTATTCCACAAGGCATTGTACAGTTGTTTAGCTTAACAATAAGAGGTGATATTTTACACACACACACACACACACACATTCATCAAGACTTTTTTAGGTGGTATTCCATCTTATAAATAATATCTATGTGTGCACATCATTTCCCTATGAGAGATTTGCAGGGGGAAGGGGGTTTGAGGCTTTTTTTTTTTTTTTTTTTGCTCTTATGCAGAATGCTGCTGTAAACTCAGATTACAAAAAGCTTCCCAGATGCCAGTATTTTACAGTCTACCATTCTGTTAAGACAGTTCATATTCTGTAGGGTGCTGTGGATGAATAATAATGGGATCAGTACATTTAGGGAAAGAAAGTCACAGTAAATCATGTGGGCTGTGCTCTTCTGTGTCATCGTCGCCCTCTTCCTGGGCAGAAAGAGGAGAGGCTCTAAAAACCGAGGGTCACAACAGTGAAAGCTGTCCCGGCTTTGTAAGTACTAATTGGGGTAAATTTGAGCTTCAAACCCAGGTCCCCTGACTTCAGATTTGGGACTCCTGCTGTCTGACATAGCCAGTTTTGGCTAGTCTAAAGGAATAAAAATAGCTTGTCCCAGTTGCATGGTTTCCTTGGCTCTAGCATTAGAAGCTAAATCCATGGTTTGTTTCTAGGTGTAGAATGCACAAAAGCTGGTCCCTGTCTAAAAGTCGCTTTTTATTAATAGCACCTGGTGAATATTGTCTACTTTGTTCAAAGAAAAAATGGAATAATATACTCAAATTGCCTTTAGCCTCTCAGGATTTCCTTCTGGTCAAGGCTTCTCTTTGCAGTCATTATCCACGGTAGTATATAGTGCTAGCATCCTTAATTGGTAAGACTGACAAGACCAGCCATTGGTTTCTAAGGCTTCCTCAGGATTTGAGCCCCCAGGAAAATAGCTCCAACCAGGTTGCTCCTCATTTTCCTCCAAGGGCACTTAAAAGTCAGCCACAGTCTTCTTCCCAAACCACGCATCTGTTGTCTGTCCGCACATCACTGATGACACTTGAGTTGTCACATGCCAGGTGGTACAGTGTCTTTACTGTGTCCATCTCACACATGGGGTGTGACAAACTGGTGAGCTAGGAACTCCCATGCTGTACCAAGGACCCATCTCCTTTTAGGTCTCACCATATCACCCAAGGTGTTGCTATCAAGCGTGGAACAGGTCCCTATCCTTTCTAATTTGCATATTCTGGTTTCTCAATGTCTGTTTTCTGGAGACCATCCTCTGCCTGGTGGATTCCCTCAGAGACATTTGAACCTCACACTCACTGTTAAAACACGAAGAATGAGGAGGGAAGAGTAGGCTCTGGTGAGAGCCCTTGCTGTGCAACCACAAGGACCCAAGTTCAGATCTCAGCACCCATGAAACAAACCAAGTGTGGTCTTGTGCATTTCTGTAGACGCTGGTGCTTCCAGCCTAGCCAAAAAACATGAGGCTCAAGGATAGACCCTACCTTAAACTGGAGAGTGTTAGAGGAAGACACCTGCAACCTTGATGTAGCCTCTACAGATGTGTGTGGATGCATAAGTCACAGTCACACAAAAGCAAAAAACAAAACCACCCCTTTCTCCAGACCCTGTGCCTTCATGGCTGATCCCACCTGGCTGCAGAGCTAAACAGCAGCTTGTACGGTCATACAAATGGTTCAGGGAGCATCGTGGCATGTTTTTTAAAATTAATTTTATTAATTTATTCAGATTACAACTCAATTGTTATCCCATCACTTGTAACATCCCATTCCTTCCTCCCTCCTACTTTCACCCTATTCCCCTCCCCTAAGTCTAAGACCGAGGGGGAGCATAGTGACATGTGACCAAGGAGCCACTCTTAGGACTTAGCTGGAGCTCCTAGGAAGAAAGCTCTATCAGTGTTGCTAGGTTGTGGGGGGAGAAATTGGTGCAGCTGTGTCCAGATTTTCCTGTCAAACCTGAGGAGCTTTGGTCTGAGAGAATGGAGCCATCACAGAAGAAAGGGAGCTGAGGCATAGAGAACATTAGGTGCCTGGATGTTTGTGTTACTTAAGCGGCACCTCCCCCTACCCCACCCCCTTAAGCCTGTTTGAGTTAGTTTCTGTCTCTTTTAATTGAAAGGAGCTTAATAAGCTCCCATCGTCCTCTTGACATTAAACACAGTCCTCTCCTTTAGCTTGTCACTCTCTTAGTCAGCAGTTTAAAAACAACTGACTTCCTGCTGCTTCTTAACCCCACAAGAAGCACCTGTTCTTGAGTTTGAAGTAAAGGAAAACACAAATTAACCTCTCAAAAACATATCCCGCCATAGTGTGAGGATAATGTTACCAGGTGAGAGCTCTTAAAAGAAAGATCAGAGACGGATGAATGGACCCTGACCAGCTTCGAAGAAGCAATGGTAAGAAAACAGACACACCTACCCAGGCAGTGGTACCCGGCCTGTAATCCCAGCACCTGGGAGGCAGAGGCAGGCACATCTCTAGAGTTAGAGACTAGCCTGGCCAACAGATTGAGTTCCAGACTGCTAGGACTACACAGAGAAACCCTATTTCAAAAAGCTGAGAGGGGTGGGGCTAAAGGGAGGGGAGTGAAGAGAGACAGAGAGAGCACATACCCCCTGCTGTGCTTATGAGAGCCACACTCTAAAGAGAGCTACAGAAGATGGAATGCTGAGTGTGGTGGCATGTGCTTGTAGTCCCTACAGTTGGGAGGCTGAGGCAAGAATGGCTCAACACCAAAAGCCAGTTATTTAAAGGGGGAGGGGGAGGGGGTAGCAGGATACTCACAGCTTTCTCCTCTCTGTTGGTCTCTATAAACCTTCCTCAGCTTGCTTTGTAGCACAGGCATATCCAGAATGTGCTGTGTGAGCTCAAGTAAAAGAAAGCAACAGGAGTTCTGTGTTGGATTTTCCTTGAAAAAAAAATTTTTTTTTTTAAATCAAGCCAGGCATGGTGGCACACGCCATTAATCCCAGTACTCGGGAGACAGAGGCAGGCAGATCTTTGTGAGTTTGAGGTCAGCTTGGTCTACAAAGTGAGTCTAGGACAGCCATGGCTGCACAGAGAAACTGTCTCAAAAAACAAAAACAAAAATCAAAACAAAAACATTATCTCAGAAGCAAAGGAGATAAGGGAAGGACATTATTTGTGTGGGACCCTTGTATTTTAAAAATTAATACCAAAAAATTGCCAGCTTCCATCCAGGATCCCCACTCCACCTTTTGTATAATCTCATTGTATACAAGCTGGCCTTGAACTTGAAATTCTGTAGCTGTGGCCTCCCTCCTAGGATTTCCCTCAAGGTGAGCACATGGGCCCTCTCACTCATCTTCATATCACAGGCCACTGGACACTCACAGTCCTGTGGTTCCCTCACTTCTTTCTCACCTGCCCCTTGCCTGCCTCGCTGGCGTCAGCTGAGTGCTACATGCCCTGAATTTACTCGGGGTGTGTATAGCCCAGAGAACCTGACTATCGATTAACACTTTCTATTTGGGAAGTTTGGTCATTTCTCATCTGGCCTGGAATGAACACCTGAAAGGTAAGTCACCAGGTCTCAGGAGTTCTAGCTTCTGAAACAAAAGGTTCTGGAAATGAAGACTTAAGAGTGACCGGGATCAGAAGAGCTTAGCCACTTGCTAGCTGCGGGCCCTGGGTGGATCTCCTCCTCTCAGTCAGCCTCTGTGGAAGGATTCACAGGAGTCTGACTCTATGAGCCAAGCTCTGGTTACATCACAATCACTTGAGGCCATTGTTAAAGGGTCCTGTCGCCACACTGTAGCACAGTTCTGACCCACTCTCCTAAATGAGATCCGACAACCCAGGTGATTCCTCTGCAACCCTGGGTTGGGGAACTGTTGGAGTCAAGAGCCTTAGTGGCGCCTCTCTGAGGAGTCACTGATCTGCTGACTCTGGGTGGGGCTGGCCCTTGTGTGGGTGGCTGCCAGATCTCTCTCCCAGGGCTGGTTCCTGGTTCTCTGGGGAACTAAAGAGGAAAGCTCTTGGGCTTCTCTTGTGTCTTTCCTCCACTCTTGCCAAAAGAAGGCAGCAGACAGCAGGGCTCTAGTGACCTAAACCATAGACTGGGCTGACCCAGAGGTTCAAAGAGTAGAAAAGAGGGTCATGTCCTGTCTTTATAGAGAGGGCACAAATACAGCTTGACCTGGCAGAGGGGCTTACCGCAGCCAAGGAGCCCCTTCTTCCCTGGGGTGAGCAAGCTCTTTGCTTTTCCCTGCCCCAAGCTGCCATGGTGCAGTCTGTTGCCTTGGAGACCAGCTAACACTCATCTCACAGGCAAGCTGCACTGTAAAGTTGTTTGGAGGAGCTTGGAGCAACTAGAAGTGAGAGCCAGAAGAAGAGAGGTCCCGTTGTGCCTTCTCCCAACGATGAAGACGTCCTATACATGAAGAAATGCAGATGGAGGTGAGCATCCCCAGGGTTGGCAAGTGGGAAGAGAGTGGTTACGCCTTGGCCAAATGAGAAAGATTTGTGTACTAGGTGCAGGGACTTGGTGGCAGGTACCAAGGCAACGTGATACGGGGCGGTGCAGGGAAATCAGGACTTCCAGTTCCCACTGTGGGGTTACAGGTAACACGTAGGATTCTGGGTTTCTTAACAGAGAGGGGGGGTAAAGGATGTTTGTAGATACAAATAGTAAAGTATGTGAGCAAGGGTTGCTAGGGAACAGAAAAGGGCGTGGTGAGGTGGAGAAGCAAGCAAGGAATGGGTTGTGAAGGAATGGCGAGCCTTGGGTCTCAGAGCGCCAAGGAACTTGCTAGGTTTCTGTGCAAGAGCAACGGGGGAATGTGCACATGGCTTACTCAGCTAACCGGGATTGCGTGGGAGCACTAGGAGTAACTGCAATTAGAAAACGAGGCTTGGGTGCTGGAGAAACAGCTCAGCAGGTTACGCGAGCACTGGCTGTTCTTCCAGAGGACCCGGACTCAGTTCCCAGCCCCCATGTGGCAGCTCACAACTGTCTGTAACTCTAGTTCTAAGGAATCCAATGCCCTCTTCTGGGGTCCTCCAGGACCAAGCACACACATGATGCATATACATACATGCATGCAGGCAAAATGCTCAAACACTTAAAAATAAAGCCTTGAGTCTACAGTAACAACAAAACAAGCCACAGGCCAATGAGATTGCTCAGCAGATGAAGGCACTTGCTAACCTCACAACCTAAGTTTAATTCCTGGGGCCCCACATGGTGGAAGGAAAGAACCAACTCCTCCAAGTTGTCCTCTGACCACATGTACACTGTGGCTTGTGTGTGCAGACACACACACACACACACACACACACACACACACACACGTATGCTAAATAAATACATAAATAAGTGTTAAAAGTGTAAGCCCTCCAGATGACCTTTTCATGGACAGATATGTGAAAGCATCCTACATTCTGAAATTAAGCAACTGGCAAGTTAGCTGAAGGCTTTCTTTTATCCAGTAACAATGTGCTTTGACCAAAATGCTAATCTGCCCATGGGATCAGCTCAAACATTCTCCTCTGGTCCCACTAGTCACCCAGGGCAGTACATCCCTGACACACCCCCTTTCCTGAACCCCATACCAATCACAGTGATTGGAAAATGGAAGCTAAGACTAATTGGAACCCTCAGACAATAGCCTGCTCTGGAAAAGAAAGGGATCAGCACTAGCTGGGGGACATCCAGGCCGCCCACAGAGAGAATAGGCATTTCATTAGGCTCTCAGAGGGGTCCTAGGTCCTCATGAATTATGAAGACAGCATTTTAAATTTTTATTTATTTTTCCTATGTAGCTCTGGCTGTCTTGGAACTCACTATATAAACCAGGCTAGCCTCAAACTCTGCTACCTACCTCTGCCCTCTCGATTGCTAGGATTAAAGGCATGCACCACTAATATCAGCAAGGATAGCAGTTTTTAAAAGTTTCTTCCTCATGGTTTAAAGGTATTTCTCTGCAAATTTCAGGAGCAAATTTCTGCAGAGTATTTGTTTTTAATAGCTGAGTAATATTCCATTGTATAAATGGACCACAGTTTCTTTATCCATTCTTCAACTGAGGGACATTGAGGTTGTTTCCAGATTCTGGCCATTATGAATAAGGCTGCTATGAACATGGTTGAGCATATGTTCTTGTTGTGTGGTGGCGCATCTTTCAGGTATAATCCAAGGAGTGGTATAGCTGGATCTGGAGGAAGCCCTATTCCCAGTTTTCTGAGAAAGCACCAGATTGATTTCCAAAGTGGTTGTACTAGTTTGCATTCCCACCAGCAATGAAGGAGTGTTCCTCTTTCTCCACATCCTCGCCAGCATGTGGTTTCACTTGAGTTTTTGATCTTAGCCATTCTGATGGGTGTAAGATGGAATCTCAGAGTCATTTTGATTTGCATTTCTCTGATGTCTAAGAATGTTAATCATTTCTTTAAGTGTTTCTCAGCCATTCTGTATTCCTCTGTTGAGAATTCTTTGTTTAGCCCCATTTCTCAATTGGGTTATTTGGTTTGGTGGTGTTTAATTTCTTGAGCTCTTTATATATTTTGGATATTAGACTTTTGTCAGATGTAGGGTTGTTAAAGATCTTTTCCCAGTCTGTAGGCTGTCGCTTTGTTCTTTTGACAGTGTCTCCTGCCTTACAGAAGCTTCCCAGCATCATGAGGTCCCATTTATTAATTGTTGACCTTAAGGCCTGGGCTGTTGGTGTTCTGTTCAGGAAGTTGTCTCCTGTGCCAATGAGTTCCAGGCTCTTCCTTTTTCTTCTAATAGATTTAGTGTCTCTGATTTTATGTTGAGGTCTTGGACTTGACTTTTGTGCATGGTGATAAATATGAATCTACTTGCGTCTTTCTACATGTAGACATTCAGTTAGACCAGCACCATTTGTTGAAGATGCTTTCCTGAATAGATAAATAGATGGAACTAGAAATGATCATCCTGAGGGAGTTAACACAGACCCAGAAAGATACACATGGTATATACTCACTTATAATTGGACACTAGCCCAACTGGGATGCCCCTGAAAGTCTTCATTTATCAAGAGACTGGGATAGATAATTAGGACTTCCTGTTGGGACTCTTAGGTGAGGGAGGTAAGGGAGAATGAAGAAATAGGAGGATCCAAGGGTCCTAGAAACCTACAAGAAGACCAATAAGGCTGATGGATCTGGACCCAGGGGGTCCGGCTCAAACTACCGTACAACCAAGGATAATGCATACAGTAAACCTAGAACTCCTATTCAGATCTAGCCAATGGACAGCATATTCTCCACAGTTGTGTGGAGAGCAGGAACTGACTCTGACATGAACTTTGGTGCCTCCTACTTAACCACCTCCCCTGGGTGGAGGTGGCCTGGTGGCACTCAGAGGAGGAGTAAGCAGGCTACCAGGATGAGACCTGATGGGCTGTCATCATATGATGGGGGAGGAGATCCCCTTCTGTCACAGACCTATGGGAGATGAATAAGATGAAAGGGGGAGGGAACAGGAAGATACAAGTGAGGGGATAACAACTGAAATGTAATCTGAATAAATTACTTAAATAAAAAAGATTGTAATTCCATTAAAAATATAAATAAATAAAGGTATTTTCTCATAAAAGGTACACCTGAGTGGCTAATTTGTCCTTGAGGACATCCTGGCATTCTCCTGTATTTAGTGACCTTTCTCCTTGGAATAAGATTTAGAGGCAAGGGACAGGTACATTGCATACATCAACAGCAAGAGAACCCAGAAGTCCAGTGGGTAGCAGCATGCTCTGTGGACTGTGGTGAGACCCCATCACCTCATCCTCACCAGCTCTCTGTTGGTGCTACCCTCCCCGCATTGATTCAGTGACTCTCATTGAGCAGCTGCTGTGCTCTAGGTGGTGTTTTCATGCACCATAGTCGCGTGGTGTGCATCCTTGCCCTCAGGTGTCTTTAATGAGAGGAAAGGGGCAGACAGTAAACACAGAAAAGGTGAGCTACAGCCGGAAATGCAGAGGCAGACAAGTTTGCATTTGTAACCAGGCCTCAAGGGAAGGCTGCATCTTGTTCACACACACACACACACACACACACACACACAGACACACACACAGACACAGACACACACACACACACACACACACACACACACACACACACACGTCTCTCCCAGGAGCGGCACCCTCCCAAGAGGCACATTATAAAAATACATGGATGGATTACTGCCTCCCGTCCATACTGAGGTGCTTGAAGGTGCATGCTGGAGGAATCTGACACAAACCCCAGTTACTTGGGGAAAGGGAGCCTCGATTGAAAAAAATGCCTCCATCAGATTGGCCTGTGGGACACTATCTTGATTAATGAGTTATGTGGGAGGCCCCGCCCACTGTGGGTGGTGCCACTTCTGGCAGGTGGTCCTGGCTTGTGTAAGAGAGGCTGAATAAGCCTTGGGGAGCAAGCCAGTGAGCAGTGTTCCTCTGTCTCTGCGTCAGCTCCTGCCCGGGTTCCTGCCCTGGCTTCCCGGTAAATGAGCCCCTAAAATGAGCCCTTTCCTTCCCCAAGTTGTTTTTGGTTAGTGTTTTGTTGTATGTGGGGGGTGGGGTACAGTAGGGTGTTAGTTAATTTGAATGAAAAATGAAATTATTTCCTCTCTTATTACAATATAACTTAAACACAGTTTCCCTTCCTCTCCTATCAGTGTTTTTTCAGAGCAACAGAGGAACTAAGACAGTAGTTGTCTACATTTTTGTCATACTTGGCCGGCATTTGGCAGAGCATTTTCACAAGGTTTTTTGTTTTGTTTTGTTTTGTTTTTTTAAGCTTTTGACAGTGGAGTTAGTGGGCAGGGTGGTGAGTTACAATTCCCATACTGAAAAATCAGAAGTCCAGGCTCTTTCTAGCACATGGCATTGTTAGTTTTATCTAGTCAGCCCTCATCTATTTGCTCACACAAGTCACCCCAGAACCTACTAGCTTAGGCCTATTAATTCACTGCAAACTGTTGATGACTCCCCAAGGAAAAGGGATGAAGACACTGGGGGTTGCTGATGGGTTCCAGTGTTCTGGGATGTTTTCAAATCCATGCCATAGGGATGGTCTCCAGTAGATCTCGCTGAGGAGAAGCCATTTGTCCTGGCACTTCGCCACAGATGAGCAAACCCCCAGTGAAAGTTAAAAGCCCCCGAAGGAACTGACAAGCTAAGGAGCAGAGAGTTCACGGTGAAGCCACAATCTGGTTCAGCCACTCCAGCCTATTTCTTGGAATTTGGTGAGGAGGGAGGGAAGGATGCAAGTGACAAGAAATGTAATTAGTCAGCTTGCTTACTTGGAAGGTAGGGAAATTTAGGGAATGGCATATCTCATAGAACCTAAAAGCAGGAACCGGGTAAGTCCTACAAGTGCCTGGGATAAACAGAAATCCAAGAAGCAAGACTTCCTGTCTCTTTCTTCCTCAAAAATGTCTGTTTTCCATGGAGATGGTGCCACGTGCCTGGAATCCCAGCACTCAGAAGGCCAGGGCAGGAAAAATTGCACTTTCAGTGCTAGACTGGGCTATGTCACATGACTCTTATCTCCAAAACACCAAGCACAATTCTTGTCTCTCAGCATCCACTGTCAGGCAACTTATGATATAAAGGGAATGATGCCAGTTTTTAAACTGTCATACTGGTTACAGTAAATCCTAGCTCAAGTGAACATCCACAAGAGAAGAGACATAGGTACATGAAAACCCACATAAGGGAAGGAGTCTGAGCTAGAGAGGAAGGCTGCAGAGCTCACTAGAGGCTGTGATGGTGTAGCTGAAACATCAAAGACAAATAGTGTGGGGACAGGAGAGTGCTCCAGAGCACAGGCACAAACACATGAAAAGGTCCTGCATCTAAAGGAGCCATATAGAATTGCAGGACCCCCTCTGGCTACAGCAGGAAAACAGTGCTTTGGGGGATCCAGGGGGGCTAGCAGCCCAACCCTGTGGGCTCTGGGAGGCCATCTTGTGGGCATTGAACCCCACCCTAGAAAGAGAGGAACACCTTTGAACAATGAGGACAGGAACTAATAGTTTATATTCTTAAATGAGCTCTGTACCTAATAGAGTGAATCAATTAGGTAAACTGAGGGCCAGTCACCATATCCTGCAGCTGTCTATGGCAAGAGACATCAGAGGACCTCCAAGCTCAAGGAACATCGCAAAAGAGGAGGCAAAAAGAAAAAAAAAGCTGGAGGAGATGGGGAGGGTTGTGGAAGATTTTCTCAAAGGCGTGACGTGCCTATTGCAATCTTGAACTCTGCAGCTGTACTTA
Organism: Acomys minous; assembly: GCF_964271855.1. NCBI lineage: Eukaryota > Metazoa > Chordata > Mammalia > Rodentia > Muridae > Acomys > Acomys minous. Next base: position 78,282,233 of record NC_140484.1, on the reverse strand, counting down.
TTAGTACAAGACTCCACGAGCTAAGATCGACGAGATTAGAGGATGAATTAGACATTAGGAATGGACATCAAGAACAGGTGGTGGCTTCACTAAGCCAGAGGGCAGAGGATGGAAGACAGGTCTGTATGGAACTGCAGGAATTCTGCCGCTGGAGCAGCAGCAGCCAGATCAAGGCCACCGCCGCAGCTCCTGTGGTAGCCACAGCCTCAGCCAGAGCAAAGTGGATGGGCTTTGGAGACACACACACTCACACGCACTGACTCATGTAAGATTTCTCTGCTGATGCTGCCTCAGTGGCCTGCTGCTGTCCACTGCCCTGCACGCGCGCGCGCACACACACACACACACACACACACACACACACACACACACACACTGTGACAGAATACCTTCCCCAAGCTTCAGGGAGCCCACTCCCCACTCACCTCTTAGTCCTTCAGCCCAGAGTCACTAACGCTGTCACCACTCACAAGAGCTATGGTGCTCTTGAACATCCCACCACTAAAATTTAAAGTGACTCTCTGTCAGTCTTCCTTCCCGATTCAGGCCAATTAGCCCCCTCCTTCCCACCCTAAGGCTGTGAAAACAGGGAGACAAAATGGCAGCAGCTCCCATCAGTGCCTTAGAGGGCACTGCCTTCACAATGGACTCTGTGAATTTTGGACACATTGTTATCTTTATTACCCCTCAAGGCAGAAAATTGGCCTGACCTCTTCTGGGAAAGCTCCAGCAGCCCAGCCACCCTGACGCCCTCTCCTGACCTCTGTAACTGCTGTCTCTAGCCCCTCAGTAGGACTCATTCCCAGATTATGCTAATTTGGGATGAGAAGTCTGGACAAAAAACCACCAGTCCCTGAGCTTCCCCTAGCTCAGGCTTGAAATCCCACCAATCCACACTCTTGAAATCCCTGCCCCAGGAAGCTCCGCCCCCTAAGAAACCCTATATAAAGGCTGTGTCTGCCCAGTTTTCTGCTGTCTCCTCCCCGGAGCAGAGGATTTGTCTCTGCAATAAATCTCTTTTAAGAGATTTACTGACTACTGCGACTCTTATCAGAAAGAGGAGGAGGAGGAGAAGGAAGAAGAAGAAGAAGAAGAAGAAGAAGAAGAAGAAGAAGAAGAAGAAGAAGAAGAAGAAGAAGAAGAAGAAGAAAAATGAAGAAACAGAGCTCAGACTCCAAGGCTTTGGAGACACAAACTCTCACACACACTCATATAGGGATTTCTCCACTGCTGCTGCCCACTGCCCCCCTCAATTCCTCAGGTTTAGGGGTAGCCTAAATGTATAGTAAGCTTTATTATATGTGCACAACACAGCTTGTCTGGCAACTGCCTCGCCATATATGCAGGATTTGAAAACTCAGCCCCAAACATAGGAGAAATAGGATTTTTATAGCCCCAAAACTGCAAGGCTAGGAGTAGTTTCCAAGGATTGGAGGATTTTCAGAAGAATTTGGTTATATAGGAGCTTTGGCAGAATATCTCAAAAATTATTTGGTAGACATTTATTTGAAGGTCAGGATATAGTCAGGGAGTGAGTCAATTCCAGAAAATTATCAAGACATGGTCAAACTTTTTGTTTTGTTTTGTTTTGTTTTTGTTTTTTGAGACAGGGTTTCTCTGTGTAGCCTTGCCTGTCCTGGACTCACTTTGTAGACCAGGCCTGCCTTGACCTTGCAGAGATCTGCCTGCCTCTGCCTCCCAAGTGCTGGGATTAAAGGTATGTGCCACCACCACCCAGCTCCATGGCCAAACTTTTTACAGAAAACAGGAATGAACTTATTTTGACTTTGTAACACGATGGCTTCCAATCTTAAAATGAAGTTAGGCTGGCCCATCAGGTAGAAATCTTTTACTGCATTATAAAAGGTTTGCTTGGTAGATGAAAGAACGTTAGGTCAGACACAGTGAAAAATTATGTGAACCAAAAACTTGCCAGAGCTGAGAGTGGTGGCACACGCCTTTGATCCCAGGCACTTGGGAGGCAGAGGCAGGTAGATCTCTGTGAATTAGAGGTCAGCCTGGTCTACAACTGCGTGGATCTCTCTGTGAATCAGAGGTTAGCCTGGTCTATAGTAGTGACCAGCACAACCAAGGCTACACTGGGAAACTCTGTCTTGACAGAAAAAAAAAATGCCCCAAATAATTATATTTTCAATCCATTCTAATCCTCCACAATCATAAATTTCTCACTAGTCCAGTCAGTCTTGGGAAGTCCATAACAAGGTGTGTCTTGGGTATGAGGGATGGGAGCTGGGAGTGAGGCTGGTGGGGAGAGGGTGGACCTTCGGTTCAGAATACCAATGTCTGGAGCCATAATGAGGTTTCTGGGTTCTTGCTATACAAGCGAGAGTCATTGCAGGTGGATAGCACAAATAATGAATGTGTGTAAGATTGCCTGGGAAGAACGGAGACACGAGAAGAGGATTATCCTGATTAGCTTTATGTCAACATGACATATACTAGAGTCTCCTGCAAAGAAGGACTCTTGAGAAAATGTCCCCCATAAGATCTGCCTGAAGGCAAGTCTGTCGTGCATTTTCTTGATTGATGATTGATGTGACAGGGCCTAGTTCACCAGGTATGGTGTCACTCGGGGGCAGGTAGTCCTGGACAGTATAAGAAAGCAGGCTGAGCAAGCCACGGGATGCAAGCAACATGGCTTCTGCTTTCGTTCCTACTTCCTGGTTCCTGTCTTGAGCTCCTGTCCTGACTTCCCTCAGTGATGGAGTGTCATCTGAGAGTTGTAAGGTGAAACAAACCCTTTCCTCCCCAAGTTCCTTTTGGTCATGGTGTTAAATCACAGCAACAGAAACCCTATGACAAAGATGGTGTGCACAACGTAGCCTCAGAGAACATCACTTAGGAGGCACACAGAGAAGATGAGCCTGGGAAGGAGCAGGCCAAGAGTGAAGATGCTCCAGAGAACAGCTCCATGAAAATCATGTGAGGGAATAGCCACCCACCCACCTTCCTACACATGGATTTCTGGTCTAGGTAAATCATTTAGGCCCTTCACGCTGAAGTCCAGATTCCCTCAGGATGAATCTGCTTGCTCAGCCTTAGATACCTGTGAACCGCTGCCTTATTGTTTCTATTGCTGTGATGAAACACCATAACCAAAGCAGCATCAGGAGGAATTTATTTATTCAGCTTCCACATCACAGTCCATCATCACAGGAAGTCAGGACAGGAACTCAAGCAGGGCAGGAACCTGAAGGCAGGAGCTGATGCAGAGGCCATGAAGAGTGCTGTTTATGTGCTTGCTCCTCATGTTTTGCTCAACCTGCTTTCTTATAGAACTCAGGACCACCAGACCAAGGATGGCACCATCCATAATGGGCTGGACCCTCTGCCATCAATCACTAAGAAAATGTCCTACATGCTTGCCTACAGCCTGAACTTATGGAGACATTTCTCTCTTCTCAAATGACTTTAGCTTGTGTCAAGTTGACATAAAGCTACCTGGCACAGCTACTGATTCAGGAAGTTGTGGCTTGCGTACAGTAAGGATTAACTCTTTGACCGTGAGCTCCCACAGAGAACATAGCTTCCTCTGGGTACTTCCCTTCCTCCCTCTTGAAATCCCTATATTCTGGCCCAGCACTCTCGTGTTCCATCCTTGAATAAGCTGAGCTCTCCTCCTGCAGGATATTGCTGCTCTCCCAGCTCCTCCAGCTCTCCACAGCCTTAGCATGGTCTCCCCCTGGTCATCCTTCAAGAGGTGTGAATTCAAAAGATGCCCCCTAGACTCTTCTCCTATGTGAAGATGACCTATTCCCCATGCCTCACACTCATAGCACCCTGTTCTTCCCTTTGCTGCATTTGCTAGTGTGCAACTACTGATTTTTAAAAATATATTTTTAAAAGATTTATTTATTTATTTAATGTATATGAGTGCTTTATCTGCATGTAAACACGCATGCCAATAGAGGACATTGGATCTACATTGTAGATGGCTGTGACAACCATGTGGTTGCTGGTAATTGAACTCAGGACCTCTGGAAGAGCAGGCAGCATTCTTTTTTTTAATTTTTAAAATTTTTTTATTAATTTATTCTTGTTACATTTCAATGGTTATCCCATCCCCTGTATCCTCCCATTTTCCCCTTATTCCCCTCCCCTATGACTGTTCCTGAGGGGGATTCCCTCCCCCTATATATGCTCATAGGGTATCAAGTCTCTTCTTGGTAGTCTGCTATCCTTCATAGGCAGCGTTCTTAACCACTGGGCCATCTCTCCAGCCCCTTTAAAATATATTTTAATGGAAATAGAATTATATCATTTTCCTCTTCTCTTTCCTCCCTCCAGCCTTTCCCAGCTACCATGTCTCCAACTTTTCTTATGTCTCCATCAAGTTGATAGCCTCTTTTTCTTTTATTATTATTATTGGTGTGTGTGTGTGTGTGTGTGTGTGTGTGTGTGTGTGTGTGTGTATGCACAAATATATAAATACAAGTGGCTAAGTTCATTATTGTTTGTGTCTAGGGTTTCAGGGCTGACTCCTCTACATTGTCCAGCCAATAAAGAGACTCATCCCTTGGAGAATCTAATTCTTATTCTTTGGGAAGTCATTAGTTGCCGTATTTCTTTATCTAGGGTAAGGCCTCTGAGAACCCTCCCTCCTCCATGATAGCATGTCCATTGATAGCACCACTGCTCTGCTCTTGTTTATGCAGCTGTTTCTAGGAGAGACCTGCACAGCAGACAGACTTCCTGGGGTTCTAGCTCTTAAAGTCTCGCGACCACCACCTCTTCCACAGTGTTCTGTGAGGCTTAGGTACCAGGGCTGTGATGGCAATGTAACCACTGCGGCTGGGAGCCTCATGATTATTGGTTCGTCTCTGCATTGTGTCCAGTTATAGTTTCCTGTGTTGGTCTCCACTTGCTCTAAAGGAATGCTTTTTGGATAAGGGTAGTGACTACACTTCTTAGTGGGTGTAAGATTTAGAACACACTATATATATTTAGAACAAAGTATATTACTACTATATATGGCAGTAGTATATTCTTTTTTAAGGTCTGTTACCTCACTAGCCCTGGAAAGCTGGGCCCTATATCCCTCCTGTTGAGTGGGCCATTAGCCCAATTAGACAGCTATTGGTTGTCACTGACACATGAGTGCTATTTATTGTACTTTCATGGGCGTCTTTCCATGCTGGTTGTTGCCGTGGTTCACAGGTGTTGTAGCTGAGTGGAATTGTTTAACTGCTTCCCTCCCTTGGCAGCTTGCATAGTATTTTCTGGAAACATGGAAGCTAGGTTGTCGGAAACAGACTCTTGAATCATTGAGTCTTGTGTCCTAAATGTGTTGTGTCTTCGTTACTAAGGGCTCACCCTCAACCCTTGAGAGGCAACCAAGGGCTGTGTCAATAGTCTATATTGTTTTGGGACTAACTTGGACTACCATAGGCAACCATTCTATAGGAGGTTTCTCATAGCTAATACTGGGTTTTTTTTTTTTAAGTCTATGATTCTTGTGGAGAACGTTGTCAGCCCAAGGGACTACCTTTAAGCTACACACACACACACACACACACACACACACACACACACACACATAATTTATTTTAAGTAAATATAAAATAATTTGATTCTTTGAGACTTTATTAAATAACGTTGGTAAGTCCCTCTTCCCTCCTTTTTCTCCTCCATTGTCCTCCCTTCCTATTAATTTTTTAAATATTTGTGTGTGATTACACATGCATGTATACATACCAACGCACATGCACGCAGAGGTCAAAGGCCAACTTTCAGGAGCCTGTACTCTATTCCCACGTAGGTTCTGAAAATGGAACTCTGGTTGTCAGACTTGGTGGCAAGTGCCTTCACACATGACGCCAGCTCACCAACCCACTGCCAATTTTCTGCAGTTTTAATGGCAGTTTCCTCATCAAGAATAGAAGCCCTGAAGCTGGAGAGATGGCTCAGAGGTCAAGAACATTTGTTGCTCAGTGGGCTCCAGGCACACGTGCAGTTTACTGTGTATGTGCAGGTAGAGCACTCATACACATCTAACAAATCTTTTTTTAATGAATAGAAACTCTGTAAGAATAATAGCAGTATCTATCTCAGTGATTCTCAACTGAGGACAATTGTGACTATTTGGGGACATGTCTAGGGCATTTGGTGCTGTCAGAATGAAGGAGACAAGGAGCAACTGACTGACAGAGGCCAATAATGTCAGTGAGCACCCTTCAGTGCACGGGCAGCCCCACGGCAGCCCCACAACAGAACTACTCACCCAATACAAAAAGAGCCAAGGCTAGCCAGCCACAGTGGCTCTTAACCCAGAATTCAGGAGGCAGAGGTAGACCTCTAACTTTGAGGCCAGCCTGGTCTACAGAACGTGTTCTAGAACAGTCAGGGTTACATAGATACCCTATCTTAGAAGAAACAGTGCCAAGGGAGTGCTTGCCATCTTCTTGACTGCTGTACCCTTGCAGAGTGTGGAGCCTTACAGCCAGCAGGTGCTGACGAGTGTTCCGTGCACTCAGGCTGAGCTGATCGAATCCAGAGATCTATTGTCTAAATGATACATTTATATTCTTTCGTCAACCAAGAGAGGAAGGTTTAGGTGGTTTCATTATGGTGACGCAAAGGAGCCATACCTTGCACAGTCAGGGTGATCCATCCCTGGAAAGCCCCTGGTAAGTATAAGTATGTGGCTTTCCGAATAAAAACAGCAGCAAGAGTTTGCTCATGAGAACTGAGGGGGAGAAGCCTTGAGAAGAGACCAGATAAGTGCTCCATGCAAGATCTTACACAGAGCGGGGCTTTTGAAAGCTACCTAAACTATAATGATGATGATGATGATGATGATGATGATGATGATGATGATGACGACGACGACGACAACAACAACAACAACAATAATAATAATAATAATAATAATAATAATAATAATATCTCATGATGGAGATTGATTTACATTCAGAAATTTAGATGCACCAAGATAGGAAAGCTGTCTTCTTCAAGGCTGTCCAATACAAATAGCCAAAACACTAAGAATGTAACATTTATATAATTCCTGATTGTGTAATGGTTCTTGCTATAGGTTATCTATTGTACATATGTGTAATAATATAAATGTAGGGGGCTGGAGAGATGGCTCAGTGGTTAAGAGCCCCGCCTGCTCTTCCAGAGGTCCTGAGTTCAATTCCCAGCAACCACATGGTGCCTCACAACCATCTAATGTAATCTGATACCCTCTTCTGCAGATAAAGCACTCATATGCAACAAATAAAATAAATAAATCTTTAAAAAATATATATATATATAAATGTATATGTAAGAATATAAAATAAAGAAATCTCACAAGCCACAATTATATCAAAACTCTGGAGGAATCTTTTCAGTTTCCATAAAAAACTAAAAATGTTCTTGAGTCCTGTTAGGAGCAGTGGTGGAGGTGGGGCAGGAGACACTCAGGGTGGAGAGGTGACACGGGGCTGGACACTGATCAACTCACTTTGTTTTGTAGCATGGACAGAAACACTGACAGAGGTCCACCGAAACAGCTGAACCAGAAGGCTATGAATGCACTTGCCCAGAATGCACATGACGGATTGCTGGTTACACATATTAACCAGGCTCAGGACTTACTGGTAACAACCACAGTCTTTTTTTTTTTTTTTCCACCAGTGATGCTACAAACCATAGCAGGGAATGTGGAATGTGCTGATCTCTTTCTTTGCTAGGACCCAGCCTTGAAAATGTGATCAAGCATTCCTCCCTATGAATGGGGAGTTTTTTTATTGGCCATACAGTTCTACCGCATCCAGGAAGATCATTACATATTTAGGAATATTTGGGGGTCCTAGCTTTATTATCAATGCCTGAAGTATAAAGCATTTGATTCTAAAACTCCCCTTCCTGAGATTTACTTCTTATAGGAGTCCCTAAAACCTAGGTCCAGAAGTCAAGGTGCTGTGGGCATAGTGGGGAGGGGGTCAGGCCAGAAGGCTTAACTTTAAAAAAGAAAGAAAAAAAGCCCACCCTGTAGTCTCAGGCTCAGTCCATGTGCAAATGAACCATCTACCTAAGATCACTGACAACTCAGAATTTTCTCTTCCATAGAAGCAATCATTCCTACAAGTTATGAGTGCAAGGCAGCTGGCCTCCACCCACTAGTAAATCCACACTAGAAATAAATTCCATACCAGTCAAAGGAAATCCAGCCTTATATTTACAATACTAGCAATTAAACACCAGAAAAACAACTTCTACTTCTCTCAACGAACTTAATTAAACAGAAACAAGGAAGCCAGGAATGGAGGCACAGACCTACAATCCCAGCACTCTGGAGGTAGAGGCAGGAGGATCAGGAATCCAAGGCCAGCCTCAGCTCTCTGCTACTTAGTGAGCTCGAGGCCAGCCTGGGACACATAAGACGTTGTCTAAAATAACAATAAAATTTTAAAAAAAAAAAGAGGAAATGAGGAAATACAGATAATTTTAAGAAGAAATCATTCAGCCATGTGCGGTGGTGCATGCCTATAATCCCAGCACTCAGGAGGCAAAGGCAGGTGGATCTATCTCTGTGAGTTCAAGGCCAACCTGGTCTACAGACTGAGTCTAGCACAGCCAGGGCTATTACACAGAGAAACCCTGTCTCAAACTATAAATATAAAATAGAAAAAGAAGAAATCATTCAGTGACATTATTTCCAATGACATCCTTTGCTCTCTCTGATTTCATAGCAGACCAAGTGACTTCCCAGGTGTGGAAGGGGCCTGACTAACCTTCATCAGTTACAGACAGGCCTCTTGTCCCTCCTCTAGGAGCAGAGAGAGTTCTGACTGCCCAACACTGGGCTTAGTGTTCTCTGTGTAAAATGCCCACGCTACAGAACAAGGCCTCACCCCAACCAAGAAGCTATTATAGTTAATACCCGTAGGCAAAGAGAAAATCAGTTTTCTCCAGCAGTGTGTCTCTGGGTCTATCAGCCCACTCCAGGGCAGGCCCCATGCCTAGGCGTGGTTGACCAAGACAAAAGGAACTCAATTATTTCTTTGTAGAATTTTTATTTGGGCTTTTTCTTTTCTTAATAAACTCTTATTTGTTTGTTTTGATTTTTGTTTGTGTGGGGAGGGAGTTCTGAGAGAGGGGGGTTGGAGAGGGCAGAACATAAGATTGTAGGAGATATAGAAGGAGTTGAGGGAAGGGAAAAACACGATCAAAATCATGCATGAGCTGGGCATGGTAGCTCACGCCTTTAATTTCAGCACTCAGGGAAGCAGAGGCAAGTGGATCTCTGTGAGTTTAAGGCCATCCTAGTCTACATAGTGAGTTCCAGGACAGCCTGGACTACAAAGAGAGACCCTGTCTAGAAGAACGTGTGTGTGTGTGTGTGTGTGTGTGTGTGTGTGTGTGTGTGTGTGTGTGTGCGTTTTTTATGATATACCAATGTATGACTACATAATTTATTTTAATTTTTAACTTATTTATATATAAGTATAAATATATGGGAAGCTTTTTTATATATTATATACGGTAATATATAGTTGTATATAATTTAAAAATTAAAAGTGCCCACTTTAGCATAAGAGCAGCTAGGTTATCAGTCACAAGTGACACAATAGGAATGAACTTTCAGATATCTACAGAGCAAAAGCCACAGACCATTTCAAGTGCAAGAGAGAGAAAGGGTGTGTAATCGATGTTATGTACGAAAGGTCTTGAAGAGAACAGTGCCACCTAGTGGTCACAGTATACAGAGCCTTGTTTCCTGAAGCATATGCCGAAGACTTCAGTCTCTGCCACCGAGTCTCTCAAAGGCAGGAGGGGTATTCTTCACATTGAATCACATAATGAAAAAGTCTATCATTCAGACAGCTGCCGTGTGTGCTCATTCAGAGAAGCGATGTAGTGTTTTTGTTACAAGCTTGACTTGGTATAGCGTTCCACTGCATCCTAGCTCCCCGACCATCAGGGGTGTGACCTTAAGTCTCTGCCCCAGCTTCAGAAAAGTGTCATTCTCTTGGGATTACATAACTACTATATGGAAAGTGCTCAGCACTGCCTAGGTGTGATGTCAGTGTTTGCAGTCATTAGGAGTGTGTGTTCACACATCCTGAGCACTTGCTAATTTCCTTTTGAAACCAGACAGAACTGGTCTTGGGTAAAGAACGCAAGGTGAGCAACCCCAGCTGGAATGTTAGCTGCCTTTTATTTTACCCATCTTTGGTGGCAACCCTCTGCAAACAACCAGGTCGTAGTGGAGAGAACCGTTGTTGAGAGGTGTAGGTGCAGAGGAAAGCAGGGTCACGATCCGTGCCCTAACTTCACACTGCCCCTCACACAGTTAAGGAGAAGGGCCACTGCAGGCAAAGCTAAGACACAGAGATGCCCGAATGCTGTGCTCCTCCAGGCTTCCCCTCCTGTGTCCTCTGTCCTCTGCAGTAGCCACCTTTCAGTCTCCAATCAGCGCCTTGCTCACTACAGTGAAAGCCCTGATAATATGTCAGTCCAATGGCAAACCACAAGAGTGCCAAGAGCATCCCCAGAAGGGAGCTTTGAACTGAGCTCAGGTCATGTCCACAGCCATCAGATGGCGTGTGTGTGTGTGTGTGTGTGTCTGTGTCTGTGTGTCTGTGTGTATCTGTGTCTATGTGTCTCTCTCTGTGTGTGTGTGTGTGTCTGTGTGTCTGTGTGTATCTGTGTCTATGTGTCTCTGTGTGTGTGTGTGTGTGTGTGTGTATCTGTGTGTGTGTGTGTGTCTGTGTGTGTGTGTGTCTGTGTGTGTGTGTGTGTCTATGGGTCTCACAGTGGGACTGAGCTGGATTCCAGACCCTCAGTTAACAATAGCATCACCGCCTTTGACCTGAGATGAAGTGACTTATGGCCTCGCTCAATCCACAGTCAAGGCAGCAGGTACTACACCGGAAGCTCCTGTCTAACCCTACCTTGCACACTTGTGCACCTTGTACCTGCGCAGTCTGTCCTTTTATCATATCGCTTGTAATTTACCGCTGTCTTAGTTACTTTTCTATTGCAATGACAAGGCAACTTATAAAGAAAGCATTTAATGTAGGTTGTTTGTAGTTTCAGAATCCATGACCCTCGCGGTAGGTAGCATGAAAGCAGGCATGGTACTGGAGCTTATATCCAGAGACAACCCACACCACAAGGCACAACGAGTCAGCTAGGATGACGTGGGCTTTTGAAACCTCAAAGTTCACCCTCAGTGACATACTTCCTCCAACAAGGCCACACCTCCTACTCCTTCCCAAACAGTTCACCATCTGGGGACCAAATATTCAAACATACGAGCCTAGGAGGCCGTTCTCACATGAAGCACCACAACTGCACTCCAACACGTGGCTGCCTTCTCATCTTCACATACCCAGCCCCTCCAGATCTCCAGATCTCCACGACTCCACCTGGAATGTGCCTGCCCTGCTGTGTGCGGAGCTGGCTTGTTCTTAGCCTTCGGTGCCTGACGCAGAGGGGTTCCCTGGCTGCTGCTCAGCTAGGCAGCCTCCCAAAGCACCCTTGTCATCTTCCCGCTCTCTTATTGTAACTGTTCCCTGCTGACACTTTCCTGCATATTGATTTTACTTCTTGTTCACTGTCCGTCCAACCACACTAGAGTACAAGCTACAAGAAGACGAGAATATTTTTACTTGCATCCTAGCCCGAGCACCAGGGATGGGACCAGTTCAAAGCCATGATTCAGCAATACCCCAGAAGAGATAAACAAGTGAAGGCAGACTCAGGCCAGTGCTACGTGCTTGCAATGGAGCTTTGACTCCACTGCCAGTTCTACATGCGTATTCTGAGCTTCCTGCTAAGTGACACAGATGTCACGAGGGACAAAGTATCATCACACATTTGATAGCTGAGTCCTGTGACCAATAGGAATTTATTCCTCTAAACACCCACCCACTCACTGCTCTGGGGTGGAGCTAGAATGCCCTGGATTCTGTTTGACCAATTAGTGTTTGTTGAGAGTCTCTTAGAATGCTAGGGGACAGAACTTACTTAGAAATTCAGAGAATAAGCAGGATCATCCCACTGAGAACAATCAAGAAATTTATCCAGGCCTTGCTCACCACAAGGGAGGCAGCCACCATGATTTGTGCTTGCCATAAACTCAACAACAGGATGGGAAATAAAAAAATTCACATAGAAGAAAGGGGCTCCTCCAGTGCCTCTGACTGTAAGCTCTCAGCAGGTGGGGGCCTGGAGGAAGACTCAACAGAAGATGGTATCTTCTGTGACTGGTTTGGGAAACATACTTGACTTCCTCCAGATGGGCCTGGGTTAGAAACTGGGGCAAAATAAATAAATAAATAAATAAATAAATAAATAAATAAATAACCATTGACAAAATCCTAGCCATTCTGGGCCAATTTTTTGCAGAAGTTCTGACTTTATTATTGTGTTGTCTGGTCATTATGTGTCTGTCTGAGCACTCACATAGTAAGCTGCCCTAGAACATGTGAGCCACATTTGGGACCTAATACAAAGGGTGGTGTTTCCAGGGCAACCAGCCTCATGTTGGTGTTTAGACTCTCAGCAAGGTTAGCTTTGTTGCTGTTGTGTTGTTGGTGTTTGTTTTGTTTTCTTTTGTTCTGTTTTTGTTTTGCTTTGCTTTCTGGTTGTTCAAGACAGGCTTTCTCAAGACAGTGTAGCCCTGGCTGTCCTGGCTGTTCTGTAGAAGAAGCTGATCTGGAAGTCAGATAGGTCAGCTGCCTCTGCCTCCCTAAGTGCTGGGACCAAACGCTTGTGCCACCACAGCCCACTGGTGTTGGTGCTTTGAGGCAGGGCCTTGCTCTGTAGCCCAGGCTGGCTTTGAGCAGCCTCCCAAGTGCTGGGATTACTGGCCTGGACCACTCTGCACAGTTAGCAAGAAGAATTTCTAGAATACCTTGGGATGAGGGTCTCTCAGAATTCACAACCCTTGGATACCTGTATGGGAGGAACCAAGAGCGCCCTTGTCTGTGTTCTCCTTAGCACTGTTCCCTGTCCAACTCTGCTTTCTGCCTTGTAGAGGCTGCAGGAAAATGAGACTCGGGCCTCAGCTCTGGAAGACCCTGAAGACTGGCTTTCAACTCACAGTTTACAGTTTGAGAAACTCACCCTGGCTGACCTGATAAGCCAGGGCACAGTTGAGCTGTAAGTCTAAAATCCTTCCACCCTTCCCCGCAAGCTCCCCAAAGCTGTGGTGGCACACCCAGCCCTGAGCCTGAGAAACCCCAAATAAAGCTTTGCTCTTTCAGGGAGGAGCAAAGCAATGCTGCGCCCAAAGTGCATTTTTCCACGCAGACCATCCGCCACTTCGAATCAAGGCTTTCTGAGTAAGTTCCCAGTGTCCCCCAGGACCCCAAAACTTGAGGCTTCATCTCATTTCATAGCCTGCAAGTGACTGGTACCATACAGCCGTTCCAGTGGATCTTAGGCTTGTCTTGTCTACCTGTAGTTTGCCCTTTTCTCAAACGTGAGAGTTGGACTAGATTGACATCTCTAGGCCTTTGAAACCCCGGTGACCTCCAACAAATGCCTCAGATGTCCCAGCTTTGTTTGCTGTTAATGGCTGAGAGCTTTGTCAGACTGCTACAGCTCTCACGCTTGTGTATGTGTGCCAGGTATGTGACCAACTCAAAGACCAATTGTTTTTATCTCATGTGTATAAGTGTCTTGCCTGCATGTCTGTCTGGATATACGTGTGCCTAGCATCCAAAGAGTCCAGAAGAGGGTGTTGGATCTCCTGGAACTGGAGTTACAGATGGTTATGAGCTGTCCTGTGGGTGCTGAGAATTGAACCTGGGTGCTCTGTAAAAGCACCAAGTGCTCTTAACTGCTGACTCATCTCCTCAGCCCCACCTAAGTCAATAGCACAAGTAACACACACACACACACACACACACACACACACACACACACACACACACCTTCTGATAATCAGCAGACAGGATGGCTAGCTAAAATTTCCTGAAAAGCTATGATGATAATTAACAACTAACATTTCTCAGTGTGCCAGAAGCCCTGCTAAGGGCTGCCTACAAGACCTCATTTCATCCTCACAACTGTCCAAAACATTGCATTGCTCTCAAACTAATTAACAAAAGTCAAAGGTGGTTGCTCACCTATTATGCATAGTGTGACCAGTTAGTGGGAATTATCAAAATGTTTTAGTTATACATTTTATAGAAAGTTTTTTGGGGATCAGAATGTTTTAAATACTTGATATTTAGTTGGTCCATTTGTTTGCTTGTGACAGGGTCTGTGCAGCTCAGACTAGCCTTGAACTTGAGATCCTCCTGCCTCAGTCTCCTGAGTCACTGGATTACACATATGTAGAGTTCTATACTATTTGGCTCCGTTGTTTTGAATGTTGTAAATTCAATATTTTTGTTTTTATTTGTTCTTTGAGAGTTTAATACACATATGCAATTAAATGCAGTCATATCTACCCTGCATTTCCTCCTAGGTCCTTCCCCATAACACCCCCACTCCCAACTTGATGTCACAGTTATTGTCAGTTTCTCTTCCTCTTCCCTTTGATACATCACTAAGTCAGGTAGTTCTGCCTATACGTGCATGACTGTGTGGCCACCCAGTGGAGCCTGGGCAACGAACTCGTCTCCATCCACCAAAGAAAGGAACAAACCCAACATCCTTAAGGGAGAGTCAAGCCTGCTTAACCAACTAGTCATTTGGCAAATTGACCTGGACAGAGCGCCGTGCTGATCTTTCCATGGAAGATGATGAAGTTCAGGCTCACACAGAAATTCCAAGGGTCACGCGGTCCATGAATGGCAAAGCAAGATGCCAAACACAAGCCTGTCTCAGTGCGAGGCTCAGTGTCTTAGCCCTGTGTTCAAACTCATGCCTGCACCACTGCTGTCCCCTTGTGGGCTTCATTCCCACTGGCCTCCTGGCCTTCCATGTTCGTTTCTCCCAGCTGCTCTCAGTCAGGCCACTCAGTAAGATTCAAGTGACTGAGGCTTCCCATGAGCGCCTGTCACCCGCTGGTGTCCACCCCACCACGGGAGAGTTTGCTTTGTTCCAGGCACAGTGGTCAATATATTCCCTTGGCTACTTTTCAGAAACTTGTTTTTGTTAGTCTACCCAGGAAGCGGCTGCTGACCTACTGATCTACTGCTGTCACAGCTTTGTGCTCAGTCTCTGGGAGACTTTGGACAGTTTCTTCTGTAAAGATTCATCTGATCTGAGAGCATGGAGAGATGGCTCGATAGCTAAGAGCACTGTTAACCTTACAGAGGACCTGAGTTTGACTCCCAGGAATCTCATGAATAACCCTATCCCTAACCGCAGATCCCGGAAATCCAATAGCACCTTCTACTTCCCACTTGCCCGGGCACCAGGAGTGCACATGGAGTGGATACATCCAGGCAAAACACTCAAACACACTAAATAAATAGAGTCTGTTTTTAAAAACAGACTCAGATCTGAGAGAAAGGGTGTCCCCCACCTTCTTCACGAGAACACTGTCCCCATCCTCCCAGCAGCTCACCTATGGTCATCAGCATCTTGGAGAACTGCTGCAGCCAAGCCTTGGTCCCCACACCCCCCACTTCTTGGCCTGCTTCCCTGGAAAAAATATACCTTAGCTCCTCTTTTTTTACATTTGCCTTATATGCTCCACATGGCCATAAAAATTAAAAATTCAGCCAACCAGGTAGCTCATGCCTCTAATTGCAGTATGGGGAAACGAAGGCTAAAAGATTAGGATATAAGGCGGGGTTGGTGAGAGGGTTCCAGGAGATGGTGGGAAGCTGCCTCCTCCTCCTAACGTGATTGTGCCTGAACACAGACATGCACATGTACATACACATATCCACACAGAAACACACACGCACGCACACACACATGCACACACGAACACACGTGCTCTCTCTTTCTTCCTCCTCCTTCATTCTCCTCTCCCCTCCCCCAACACTCATATAGACAAACACAAAGCAATTATTATTTTTTAATTAGAAAACAATAAAAGAGAGAGTCTGAGATAAATCTAGGTTACAGAGTGACACTTTCCCTCAAAAATGTAGAAAAGGCCGCACCTTTAACCCAGCACTGGGGCAGAACTCTGTGAGGTTGAGGCTAACCTGATCTACATACAAGTCAAGCCAGGGCTATATAGTAAAACTGTCTCAAAAAAATAAAAGTAAAAGAGAGAGTTTGAAATTAAAAATTTAGACAACTGAAACTTGTAAAATCATGGCCACCTTCTTCCGTGTGTGACAATGTTCAGTGATGATGATGCTGTCTGTTGGTGACCAGTTTCTCTGGTGTCTCAACAGCACTATTGGACTCTACCAGCAGAGGATTCAGTGGCTCACAGAGAACAGCAAGAAGGTAATGACACGTGTGTGGCTCTCCCCGCTCCCTCAGCCTGGCTGCTTGGTCAGAGCCATCCACTGCAGATGATGGCGCCAAAGGGACCTCACACCATAGTCCCTATGCACATTCCCAAGTTCTAGGGTTGGCTCTCGCTAGACTGCTGTAGCACAGTCATCATATTCAAAGGGTGAAGTATGCCAGTTGACGTGGCCTGAGGCCAGTGCTCACGCCTGGGGAGACACAGAGGTTAGAGGGCAGGGTCAACATGGAGGGCTGGGAGCAGAGCCAGGTCATGGGCTGAGGAGACAGATGGTGACACATGGAAAGGCAGAGTGCTGCTCCCAGAAGGGGAGCCGTGTAGCTGTGTCTGCGGAGAGGCTAAAACAGGATCTCAGGCTGTGCAGGCCACATCAGGTGTGAGACAGGGCTTATTTTGATTCCAGAATTTCAACTAGTTTTCACCTTCATTGTCCAGATTTCATATTTAACTTTTATGCTTGTTCTCTGACTTCTCTTGAAAAGGGAGACTGTCTGGTTTCACTGGGCTCCACTTCCGCCTGGTGCACTTAACAGTTATTTTTATGGGGTAAATCCTACAGTTTTGGTGGTATATTTTCAAACTCTAATGGTAGCTTTTATACATTTAAAAGACTTATTTCTCTGTGTGTGCACATGCACGCACACACACATACACACACGTGCACAGAAGATGCCCCCATAGAACAGAGGGTATTGGATTCCCTGGAGCAGAGTATACAAGCATTGTGATCTGTCCCACCTGATGTGGGTTCTGGGAACTAAACATCAGTCCCCTGCAAGGGCAAAAAGCAGCCTTAGCAACTGAGCCATTTCCTCCAGCCTCTTTTTATACTTTATTTTGTACAGGTTTTAAAAAAATATATTATTTTTATTTTCTGTATATGGACACTTTGTCTGTAAGCATATCTATGTACCACATGTGTGCCTGGTACCCATGGATGCCAGAAGAGGGCATCAGATCCCCTGGAACTGGAAATACAAGCTACCATGTGGGTGCTGGAAATGAAACCCAGATCCTACGGAAGAGCAGCCAGTGCTCTCAGCAACAGAGCCATCTCCCCAGCCCCCCTACCCGCTCCCTTTACATTCTAAAGGGAAGAGAAGGAGCTCTAATTTTTAACCTTGAGGGTTGGCAATGTCCTAGGGAGACTCAACCTTCATTTGGGTCATAAACACAATGAATATTTATGGGATAAATATCAGGTACTGTTCTAGAATAAAGGAAATAAACATGAGGCCTGGCCCTTCTTGAGCTCCTCCATGAAGGAGGAAGACGAAGAAATAAGATGACAACCCGTACTCAAGGCCAGCTAACAGGGAAACAAAGCAAGCGGGAGCAGCAAGTGTGTTAGGAAGAGGACTCTGCACAGGACACTCGGCGAACTACCCTGAGGGGCACTGGAACAGATAGATGACTAGTGAGGCAGCAATCCAGAAAGTTCTCAGTGTCCCAGGCAGAAAGATCAGCAAGCACAAAGGTTCTGAGACCTGTGGCATGTTCCAGAAGCAGCAAGCAGGGCGAGTGTCAGGACAGAAGAAGCAATGCAGAGAACAGACATGAGGTTAGTTGGAAAGGCTCAGATAAAGGAAGCCAAAGGGAGACTTTACACAGCACTGGTGCATAGAACATGCCTCAAAGGACCAGCCTGGCTGCCATCTAGATGGGTAGTTGAGTGCACAGGAGAAGCACAAGACAGGCCAGGTGAGGACTATGGTGACTTAGACTTGAGTACTGCTGTAGATATGATGAAACACATTCAGGAATAGTTGAGCAGGCGGGGTTTGTGGATGGCTTGGACAGGCCAGGCCCAGGGTGCCTAGGCCAGGGCTGAAAGCCATTTACTGAAATGTGAAAGGCTGAGGGAGGAACAGGTTTGTGGGAAAACCAGGAGGCCTTGTCTGGGACCTAAGAAATAGCCAGATGGAGGTGAAGAGCAGTGGTCAACAGCACCTGTCACAAGTCCCAAGAGAGATCTCTTTGGTGAGAGCCCTAGATAACTATGGAAATTCAGATGAGAAATATAATGACTCATGAGCTCAGGAGTTTGGGGATTTGGCTCAGTGGTAGAGTGCTTGCTCAGCAAGCACTACGTCCTGGGTTCAGTCCTCAGGTCTAAAATAAATAAATAAACAAACAAATAAATAAATAAATAGCAAATACCTTATGGAATGAGTGTAGAACAGTGGCTTTCACCTGATGACTTGCTGTCACAGGGGCCATTTGGCAAGACCTGTGGACATTCTTGGTTGTCACAGCTGGCAGATATGGAGTTATTATTGGCGTCTAGTTTAGAGACATCCAGAGGTGCTGTTAAGCACTGAAATGTTCAGATCAGCTTCCCACAGCAGAGAACCATCCAGCCTCAGACATCTACCATGCCAAAGCCCTAGGGCCCTGATACAGACCAAGTTGAAAGTGGATGGTAGCACTCTTACTAGACATTTGTGCATTGCTGTGACTAAAACCTTCCATATCACAGTGCATCAAGGAAGGACTTCAGGGCAGGAACTCAAGGCAGGAACTTGGAGGCAGGAATTGATGAAAAGACCATAGAGGAATGCTGCTTACTGGCTTGCTCCTCATGGTTTTCCATATTTTTATATATATGTATATATATATATATATATATATATATATATATATATATATATATATATACACACTCAAGACTTCTATCCGAGGATGGCAGTACTCATAGTGAACTGGGCCTGTCCACATCAATCACTAATTTTAAAAATGCCCTACAGGCTTGTCTACAGCCAGACCTTAAGGAGGTATTTTCTCAGTTGAGGTGCCCTTATCTCAGAAGACTCTAGCTTATGTCAGGCCGATATAAAAGCCAGCCAACACACCATCTTAAAAATCAGTGTTAGTGTTTTATAACTGTGACAAAAATACTTGGGGAAAAATAATGGAGAACAGATTGGCTTTGGCTTATGAGCTCGGAAGTCTCGGTCCATTGTTAGCTTTTCTTCAGTCCATTGATATTAAGCTGTGAAGGGGCAGATAGTGGGAAGCATGTGACAGAACAAAGGTCACCTTATGGCAGCTGAGGGGAGGGAAAAGAAGAGGAGGAAGGGGGGAAAGAAGACAAAGGAGAGATGATGGGCACAGGACAGAAATATAAACTCAAAAGGAATTCCTGGTAGCCATGTCCCTTTAAGTGGGTCTCCTCTTCAAAACTTTCTGCCACCTCCCAATAATAACCTGAAGTTACAGATCTATTGTAGATTAGGGCCCTGCACTTGTGGTGAATGGATCTGTCACCTGGGAACCAAGCTTAAACACATGAGCCTTTGGGGGGACAAATTTACAGGCAGCCTCTAGAGCAGGACCCAAGAGGTCCTTTTGAGGAAGACAGAGTCTGACTCTGAAGCCTATGCTGGCCTTGAACTCACACAAATCTTCTTGCCTCAGCCTCTCAAATACTGGGCTTATAAAATCGACCATGACTGGGTGAGAGTCTGCACCTCTAATGGGCCCTTAGAGCTGGTCAGGTAGCACGTTCCTGGGACACTACACTAGTTACCATATGAAACAAAGAAGAGAGTCTGCCTAACAAGGAACTAAATGCCATATGCTGACAGGCTTTGTCACTGCTGCCAAACCGCCATTGGCTACTCGGATTTCAAGGAAGTTGAGAATGTAGGTTTGACCTTGAGTTCCGTAAAGGTGGAGGTCACTAATCTCCTTCAGGGGTGCAGCTTCATATGAAGAGAAAGGTGAGAACTGAACTTGAGTCACAGAGGCATGGGAGGTAAGGACATGTAGCTAGCTCTAATTGGAAGCAGAGAAAACAGTACAGAAAGGAGAACTTATGCCTGTTGTAACACAGGCACTAATCTAGCCTGCTGTGTGGTAATGGAGATTACACAGGTGTACACAGGACTATTGAGCTAGGAGAAGGGCCACTGGCAGGGATAAAAGAGTCTATTTGGCCAGAGAAGATACAGTAACTTGAGTCACAAGGTTAGCTTAAAGCAGAAGCCTGTTCCAGAAACAGGTAGCATCTTGGTAGATCCCACATAGGAAGATTTTGTTTTTATCATATAGCCGTTCCACAAAATGGCAGGTCTCACTGTGACCTTTCCCCCCCCCCCCTTTTTGGTTTTTCAAGACAGAGTTTCTCTTGTAGTCCTGGCTGTCCTGGACTCGCTTTGTAGACCAGGCTGGCCTCGAACTCACAGAGACCTGCTTGCCTCTGCCTCCCGACACTATAACATTTTTATTCATATGTCTGTCATTTGCTGAGACTCATACTCCCGTGACCTTTATTACCTTTTATTTCCAGATCTAATTGTCATTTTGGAGACTCACTGCTGAATAGCTGGTCCCTTTCTAGTTCTCTCTGAACTCTGGCTGGCTGGTACAACTCAGCTATCTGGCTCAAACTTCTCTCTAAGTTGACTGGTTGAAACTGGCTTCTCTCAGCTTCTGACTGAATTGCTCTGCTTGGCCCCAAACTAACTCTAGCAATCTGTTCTAATCTTCTGGCTCCTTCTGTCCTCACCTGTGTCTAACTTGCTCTCTCTTCAACTTGTCTTCATAAAACTCTCCCAGTAAAACTGCCTCCTTTTTCTCTACTGTACCCCACCTTCAAACATGGGTGCTTCCTTCTACAAACTAACTTTACCTTTATTGTTTGGGATTAAAGGTGTGTACTAAGGGCATGTCTGCATTACATCCAGAGGGATTAGAGGTGTGTCATTCCAACAGGATCACACAGACCTGGAAGGTCTCTGGATGTGACCCCTTCCCAAAGCAGCCATGTTGGTAGATTAAAATTCCTGTACAACCCTGCCCCTCCCAGTGGTTCCTTTCTTCAGGATCATGTGTATAGTATGTACTCATGTGCATGTGTATGTACAGACATGTATGTACCCAAGCAAGCATGCAAGGAGTCCAAGTGGCTGACATCAGGAATCTTACTCTACCACTTTCCATCTTAGTTTCTGAGACAAGGTCTGTCACTAGGCCTGGAGCTCACCATTCAGGCTACACCAACTATCCAGTGGGCCCCAGGACCCTCCTGCCTCTGACCTACCAGCCTGCAGGGCTACAAGACACGGGCTTCTTGCTCAGCCTTTATGTGGGAGCTGGGGCTACAAACCCAAGTAGATCCTCACACTTGTGCGGTAAGCACGCCAACCCCAGGAAGTTGTTGTTTGTTGTTTATTAGTAAAAGTGGAGGGAGGAAAAAAAATACTCGCTAAGGAAGCTCAGGAAAGGGATGTTGGAGGAATGAGAGAAAATGTCAGATCTTCATTCTTGTCAGAACAGTGACCTTAACAGGGAATGAGGCCTCTACTAAGTCCCTCTACCCCTATAGGGATTATGAGTTCATGTGAGTAAGAGCTGTAGTTCCCACCGATGCTCTCACTGTGGGATAAGCACACATGTGGAATCTGACAGTATTGGCGTGGGGGTAGTAATCACTGTTAGATACTTAACTACAAACTCATAGAAGTACCATGGCCATTCCTGAGTGTCACATACCTGCCTTTCACTGAGAAAACAAAGCAGAAAGAGGGATAGAAAGGCATTACCTGGTGCCATGAGACATCAGGCATCACTTCCACCAACGCACGCTTTCCTATGACCTCTCTGTAACAGTGTGGGTTATTGTATGATGCTGGTCAGTAGCTTCAGGAGGAGCCACCATCCAGGGAAGACAGTGCCAGGAGCCCAGACTGGCAGGATGTGAAGGCTTGTTTTTCTCTTGTAGAATAGGCCTCATGCCTGTCTCTTTCTGTGGCAATGAGAGCGCTAGTCACATCTCTGCCATCCCTTCCATCCTTGCAGGGCAGGGCTATGTCTTTGCACATTTCCTCTTTGATTTTAGGCATTTGGCCTCATCAAGGGCACAAGAGTGGGCCTCCTCATCGATGAATCCCAGAGCAGCAGTGGCCCTCAGAAAGAGGAATTCCAAAATGACCTCACAGTAAGTCTCTAGCATGACATGTACGCCCAGCCTCCTCTTCTCCACCATCCCGGGCCTGCAATACAAACTTGCTTTGTTTATAGCAAATGCAAAACAGGACCATTCACAAAGAACAGTTCTCACTCAATTAGCACCTTTAGGGGAAGAGATGTGTCAGATTCTGTAAAACCTCACCACAGACTCATTTTCACTTACAGTGTGAACTTCTAGTATTGTTCTCACAGCAGAACCTCCCAGCTAGACACCCCCACCCCTGCAAAAGCACAGATTCCCTCAAGACAGAATATGGACTGTAGTCTGTGGGGCTGACTGCAGCGTAGTACAGCTCAGCACTAGGCTCCTGGCCTTTTCCAGATGGTAAAGCTACTCTGGTTTCCTTGGCATTTCCAAAAGAGAAAAGTGGCATCACATCCTAGTTTCTTCTACCCTTTCCAGGCTATGGGCCCCTGGGACCTCCTCTGTAAAGCAAAGGGAGGACAATATGACCACCCCATACAGCTGTCAAACAAGAGGAGTTTATGCAAAGCTCCCTGGAGCTACATCTGGCACAGACAAACATGTGAGGAGATGTGAAAGGATGCCTCTCCATGGAAATGCTTATAGCCTGGCATAAGCACTAGCCTCTCCATGGAAATGCTCATAACCTGGCATAAGCACTAGGCCATGTTAGCAACAGCTTCTATGTCCTGAAGGCTGAACAGAGCTTTGAGTGGCTCCTCATGGGACAGCCATCCTCATTCAGCACTTGTGCCTGTTTAGTACAGCTAAACTCCCCACCCATGCGGGCAGCCTGTACCAGAGGTTGTAGCCAGGTTCCATAGAGCCATTTGTGTCCTTTTGTTCACAGAGTCTTGCTGATGAGCAGCTGAGCCTCAAGGAAAAGCTGTATGTCCTGTCCTTCGGTGCCACCACCAAAGCCCTCTGGCCCAGCCCTGTGGAAGTCAGCACCTCCACGTGAGTGGCTGCCAGGTCCCACCAGGATATTCACTTGTTCTGGTTCAACAGAAAGTGTGTGTGTGTGTGTGTGTGTGTGTGTGTGTGTGTGTGTGTGTGTGTGTTGCACACACACGTGTATTTGAATTAGGGCCTCGGGTAGCCCAAGCTATCCTCAAGTTTGCTATGCAGCTGAGGATGGCCTTAAACTTCTGATCTTCCTGCTTCTACCCCCGTGTGCTGGGGTCACAGGTATGCCTGGTTTATGACTTTGTACATGCCAGGCAAATGATACCCATTGACCTGTGTCCCTAACACTTTAATGAATGTTTAAGACACAAACCCCAAAACCACAGCAGATAGGGGAGCACATAGCAATGACTTACAACAGCAGAAACTTAGTCAGGGAACAGTTGGAAAGATGCCCACCCTCACCAGCTCTTACAAAATAAAGGATAAGACCACCACAAGACAGCTTTGCTTGCCTCTTATTTTTATTTTATCTATTTGCTATTTGTATTTTTGATAATCTGGGGATGAAAACTAGGACCTTGAACATGCTGGCCAAGTGTTTTACCACTGAGCTACATCCCCAACCCCAAACACCATTTTTATGAGCAAATTAGAAATGATAGCTTTATTACTATGAAAATAATATATGCATGTTTTAAATAACCCAAACAGTCTGAATGGATAAATAGCAGTGAATGAATCTCTGTTATAATCACACTTCTCCTCTTACCCCCCAGTAGTAACATTTTATAGCTGTCTCCACAGATGGGCTACACACGTGCATCCATGTTCCATCTGGTTTAGGCAGAAGCAAGATGGCTGGGCCTGATGGTGCATGCCTATAACTCTAGCTAATCAAGATGCTGAGGCAGAAGGATCATAAGTTTAAAGTCACCCTGAACTAGAGTTTCCAGCCTGGTCAACTCAGCTGGACCCCTGTCTCAAATAGAAATGGAGAGCAAAGGAGGACAAAGGGCCTATGTGGTGCTTTTAATCCCAGCATTTGAGATGCTGGAAGATTTCTGTGAGGTGGAGGCCAGCCTGGTCTACATAGAGAGTTCTAGGCCAACCAGGTAGAGAAGGAGTGGGGTGAGAAAGGAGGAGGAGGAGAAAAGAGAGGAGAGAGGAGATAGATGATAGATTGGATCGATGCCTAAAATAAAAATAAGAACATTGCCTACCTTGTCAGAGCTGCTGTGCTTCCAGACAGCCACATAGAAGCCACACAACACGGTTCTGGCACAGTGTGTAATGCTTGATAATGACAGTAAATAGCTGTCTTCTTAGTTGGGTTATCCCTCTGGTCCTAGCAATGGTACCCAGGGGCTCATGCATGCTAGGCTAAACCTCTCCTGACTCAGCTACATCCCCAGCCCCTAGCCTGTGTGTTTGATTAAGGTTTTAGAGAGCACCCTTTCTATTTATAAAAAGGCTTACTGTAAAACAGTGCATGGTGCTATGCTTCATCTTGTATTCACCTCATCTCCCGTATTCCTTTATTGTACCTCATGCTTGCTTCATTCTCCTTTCATTCCATGCATCACAACATGAAGCAATAGGCTGCCCCACATATATACCCCATACTGCCCAGGTATGTGGTAGGCTATACATTTAGGTTTATATAAGAACACTGAGTGATGTCACACAATGGCAGACTCACCCACAGACATTTCTTAGAACATGTCCTAGTCTATAGTTTGAGCATCCTGTCCAAGCATGAGGCCTCAAAGGCCATTGCCAAGTCCAAGGAAACCTTGGAGAACCAGATCATTAAGATGCACATGACTATAGTTAGGTTGCTGTGTCTTCTTCCAGCCTCCAGGAACTCAAGCTCTGGGTAAAGAAACTACAGCCTAAGGGAAGCAGCAATCTACTACAAGCCTTGAAGAAAGTCTTTGCTTACAAGGAATTGGATTCTCTGGTGATCATCCTGAGAAGCTGGTAGGTCTCCTTTCTTACTGAGAACATAATAGACTAAAGAAGGAGTTTGTTGACCCCTAAGCAGTGTCTGAGGAAAAACACATCACCAAGCATGATGTTTCACACACTTGAGAGAATAACTATGTTCATAGGCCACTACCCACACTTGGGCAGAGCAGCCAAGGCTGGCTAGGGCTGCTGAAAAACCCAGCCTGTTTGTCACCCACGTGACACAGGTGATCAGTTAAGAGTAAGTAAAGGGCATAGGAAGGTAACTCAGTAAAGTGCTCACAAGTATGATGACCTAAGTTCAGATCCCCAGCCCCCATGGAAAAAAGCCATTGCATGCCTGTAATCTTAGCGCCGGGGAGGCAGAGACAGGAGTACCTGGTGCTACTGGTCAGCAAGACTAACCAATAGTGAGAGATCCTATCTCAGACAACAATGCAGAGAGTGGTGACGGAATATGACATGGACTGCCGGCCTCTACATGCACACATACATGAATGTACACTCACACACATGAACACACGCACACATATATAAGCACACATGCAACTGGGATGCTCCTTGGAAACTACCATTTTGATCTGGGATGCTCACAGGATAGTTTCAGTAGGAGTAGCCACGCCTCCTCTTCTGCTCCACAGCCCAGATCAACCTTCTGAATTCTTGTCTGACTACATCCAGCAGTCCAGCCTGGGACGTGACCTGTTCATTCATGTCACCACCTACAAATGTGACGACTGTGTGCCCTCTGTGAGTATCTGAACTTGGGCCCACAAGCCATGGACTAGAACACACCTCCTGCACATGCTTCTCCCACTGGTAACCAGGAAAGGTGGAAGGGGCTGAAGGCTCAGCCAAGGGAAGGGTTGTTAGACTATATCGGTGTGGCCTTGCCGGGGCTGACTCTGCCACCATCCCCCAGGCTGTTCTGAAGAACCTCGCAGATGCACTTGGAGGTTACTACCACTGCTACAGCCCAGAATCCGAGGTAAGCCTTGCCGTGTGCTTGCTTTCCCCACTTCATCACGCTTGCCCTCCATGCCCAGCAACTTTGTAAATATAGGGAGAACAGGGATCAGCTGGAGCCATAAGCTCTGTGGGTAACTTGTGAATCTAGAGACAGTCTGAAGCCAGTTTCAGCAGACTCCTCCATCGCTTTTGATGAATATGAACACAGCCCCGCCCCTTGTTTCAACTCCCACCAGAGATCCACATGGAAACATTGACTCCAAATTTCTCCCCCAAATAAGTCCCCACTACTGGGAGAGCCACAGAAGGGCAGAAGACATGCTCCAGTCCATGACAGTCCATTTATTGGTATCCTTGTCCCTGTTAACAGATAAGTGCCACCTACACTGTGTTTTAGAGGAAGTGAGTTAATGCACGGCAGCTCCATCTGCCCGATGGAGGATTCAGTCTGGTGGGGCATGGAGGTTCTTGCCAGTCATGCTGTTGAAGTTGTAGAGAGTCAGGAATATCTCAAGTTCTAGGCCAACTACATAGGGAGACCTTGTCTCAAAACAAAACAAAACAAAAGGAATGTAGCCATCAATTAGCAGCCACACCTGCCAACAGCCGTCCAGGGCCCCGTGTGAAGGAGTGTTTGCCTCCACAAGTTGCCTCCCAGATCTTCCAGCCTCCTTTAGGTGTTACAAAGTCTAGCTTTTCACACTGAGAAATCGAGGACAGGCAACGGCCCATTTTGCTACTTCACTGTCCCAACTTTGACTATAGATGTCACAGAACAGATTATAAGGGCTAGAAAAAAAGAAATGGATGAAAACAGGTGATTGAGGAAAAATTTTATCTTGGCCAGCATGTATGTACCTTTAATCCCAGCACTCACTAGAAGCAAAGACAGGAAGATCTTTGTGAGTTCAAGGCCAGCCTGCTCCAGGACAGCTAGGCCTATATAGAAAGACCCTATCCCAAGAAAGAAAGACGAGAGGAAGGAGAGGGGAGGGAGTGGGGGGGGAGAGGGGAGAGAGAAGGAAGAAGAAGAAGGAGAAGAAGAAGAAGAAGAAGAAGAAGAAGAAGAAGAAGAAGAAGAAGAAGAAGAAGAAGAAGAAGAAAGAAGAAGAAAACTGGCACCTATAATCCCAGGACTCAATAGGTGAAGGCAAGAAGATCAGGAATTCAAGGTTACCCTTGGCTATATTGGGTGCTTGAGGACAGCGCAGGCTACATGAGACCTGGGTCATGGGGGGTGGGGGGAGAAAGAGAAAGGCAGGGAAGATAATTAACAAGGCACTTGCCACCAAGCCTGATGACCTGAATTCCGTCTCCCAGCACTTCTACATAGCGGAAGGAAAGAACTAACTAACTCCCACAGTTTTCCTATGACCTTCACACATGAGCTATCATACATGACAGAGAGAGAGAGAGAGGAGAGAGAGGGGGGAGGGGGAGAGAGAGAGGGAGAGGAGAGAGAGAGAGAGGAGAGAGAGAGAGGGTGGGGGAGGGAGAGAATAAATGTAGATGTAGTTAAAACAAAAACAGGAAGCCTGCATGCATGAGCACTCCCTAGTATCACTTCACCTGACCCCACTCTCTGGCAGCCATCAGTCTCCTTTCTGCCTCTGTGGATTTACGTGCTGTGAGCATTTCCCCTCAATAGAAGCACATGCCTCTCTCACTTAGCATGGCACATCGCAGCCACTGCAATACCTCACTTTTGCGGATGGGTGACATTCCGCTGTCTAGATGTCATTTTGTTTATCCATTCATCTATTGATGGACGTTGAGTTTTGTGCTTTTTGGCTACTGTGAACGTTGCTGCTGAGAAAAGAGTACAGGACACAAGTCCCTGTGTCCAGTTACCTAGTACAGAGCTAAGGGAGAGCTTCTCGGTCTCATGGTAATTCGATATTTGATTTTGTTGCTGACAATGTATTTTTGGGGGGTGTTGTTGTTGTTGTTGTTAGAGTTTTGGAAATAGGTTTATTTATTTACTTATTGGTTTTTGTTTGGTTGCTTTTTGTTTTTGTTTTTGTTTTGAGAACAGGGTCTCTCTGTGTAACAACAGCCTTGGCTGTCCTAGAACTCTCTTTGTTAGACCAGGGTGGCCTCAGACTCACCCTGCCTGCCTCTGCCTCTCAAGTGCTGGAATTAACAGTATGCACCAAACCTGGCTTAAAATGTTCCTTTTTAAAGTTTAAAAAAAAAAAAAACCTTCCAGTTGCTTAGAATCCTGCAGGTCAATACTGTACACATGGGATGAAATAAATTGGTAGGCCCCACATGGTATACAGACCTTGGTTTATTACTATCCCAGTTTTAAATAGACAGCCACTCAGCCTCGAGAATTGACTTGGCTGCTTGCCTTTTCCTACCTTGGCAACTACTGACATCCCGATGACTTCTAGATAGCTCATTGCTTCCATCACTCCCAGCTCTATACCAGCAAGGATGTGGATGAGCTCCTGGCAGAAACCCAAAAGGCTAGACGGCTCCTCAGCCAGGTGCAAGCCCTGTGCTACAGCAGCCCATCTGAAGAGCTGGCCTGCATGATCAAGGAAGTAGGTGGTACTCCATTGTTGATGGCTGGGACTGCCTTTCTGTTGCTGACACACTGTATGAATTAACCTCACAGGGCCTCAGTTTTTCACTTTAAAACCGTATAACAGGAGGCGGGGTAGGCCAAGGCTCCCTCAGTGACTTGGTGTACCGGTCACTAGAGTTTCCAGAAGCCTTGTGATCTAAGCCCATGCTAGATGACTTGTCATCTTGGATCCTGACTGCATGGTGAGTCAGGGTGTGGACAAATGGAAGAGGCTCAGGTTTCTGGAGACTTCTTCCTGTCCCCTGAAAATTCAAATTCAGAAAATCCTCAGAGATTGGAGTGAGGAGGATGTGAATGACACCAGAATTGCCTTCAACCCACTTGCTAATATTTTAAGAAGCTCCACACGGGGGGGGGGGGGGGGGGGAGGGGGCATGAGGGGGGGCAGAGATGGGGAAGAACCTTCCAGTTCTAAAATGTGATTGTGTAACAGGAGTTTTTCAAATTGGATATAGATCTCTACAAAGATTGCCAAAGGGCCGTTCACAAGTCTCTTGCCTAAACCCCCAAAACATGAAGCTCCTCTCACAATCAAGTTCCCAGACTTGGACAAGACTTCTGCAGAATGGCTGAAGGTCTATGGTCTAAAAGGTATTAAATCCCAGAGAGGCCAGGACCCAGGCAGCTGACCAGGCTTTGGCCCTTTGAGGCTTCTTAGGCAAAGCCTCAAAACTAACTTTTTTGTTTTGGGGTTTTGTTTTGTTTTGTTTGTTTCAGCCAAGAAGTTAAACCTTTATCAGATTCTGGCACCCAGTGCTTTCAATCCTGTGGAAGAATTTGTGCCTATTCTCCAGAAAACAGTATCAGCCACTGTCCATGAGGTAACTCAAAGTCAAGCTTCCATCCAGTCCTCTACAGGAGAGCTCCTTTATACTGCTTCCTATCGTGTGTTATATTCAGACAACGGAAGCCACCAAGCATAGCCAGACAAGCATGGCTTAGGGCCTGGGTGGCTTAGGGCCTGGGTGGGATTCAGGCTTTCCCTACAGGGCTCTAGAATGCTTATACAATGTAGTGTAATGAGACAGCAGATGCATCTCAGGGTAGAATATGTTCAACATGCATGAGGCCCTTGGCTCAGTACCCAGCACCAAGGTATAAATAAGCAAATCAACGAGTCTGCCATAACTGCAGGTTTTCAAAGATCTGAAAATGGGAGCTGGAAAAATAGCTCAGTCTATATAGTGTTTGCTTTGCAAGCACAGAAGACCTGAGTTTGATCTTCAGCCCCATGTGAAAATGCCAGAGATGGTAGTACATGCATGCTTTTAATCCCAGCATGGGGTGGAGACATGAGTCTCCCTGGGGCTCCCTGGCAAACCAATCTGTCCTACCTGGTGAGCTCCAGATCCAGGGAGAGACTCAAAAGAGGTGAGTGGGGTTCCTGAGGGAGGTACCAGAGGTTGTCCTTGACACCACGGCCATCTGCTCCATGAGTGTTGTCCTCCACCCCACCCAAACAGAACAGACCTGTTTTCTTGTTGCCTTCTACTGCCTTGTACACACTTGTACAGTGGCTACTATAACACATTCCTGCAGATGGAGTCCTACAACATATGAACCTTTAAACGACTCTCTTGTCTGAATCTATGTCCTCGAGACAGTCAATGAACATTCCCTGGATGCCTGAGTGATGAGCAAATGAAAGGAAAATTGGACCGGAGGAGGAGAATGATATGTATTTGGGTGGATGGAAATGTTGGTGAATACTCATAGAAAAGTGGATGGCTAGGTGGATGAATAGATAAAAGGCTAGATGGGCGGGTGGATAAATGGGTGGGCAAATTGGCAAATAGAAATATTGAATAAATTGAAATGTAGATGGGTGGTTGGATGAATGGATAGATGGATGGATAGCAGAATGAATAGATAAAATGGGTAGATAGATTGGTAGGTGGATGGCTGGATAGATGGATGGATGGATAGATGGATGGATGGGTGGATGGATGGATGGATGGATGGATGGATGGGTAGGTGGGTGGATGGATGGATGGATAGGTGAGTGGATGGATGGATGGATGGATGGATGGATGGATGGATGGATGGATGGGTGGATGGATGGATGTATGAATGCATGGATGGATGGATGGATGGATGGATGGATGGATGGATGGGTGGGTGGATAGGTGGGTGGATGGATGGAAATGTTGATGAATGACTTAATGGAGCATGATCAAATAGGATAACAAGTAGGTATTGAGTATCTATAAGGCCTCTCTAGATTCTCAAATGTAAGAAACCATAGCCTGTGTGTGTGTGTGTGTGTGTGTGTGTGTGTGTGTGTGTGTGTGTATGTGTGTATTGTTTGCTTAAGACAGGGTCTTAACTGTGTAGCCCCGCTAACCTGGAGATTGCTTTGTCTGCCTGCCTCTGCCTCCTGAGTGCTAGGATTAAGGCATGTGTCACCACACCTTGCTGCCATTATATTTTGGTTTTTGGGGTTTTTTTGTTTTGTTTTGTTTTTGGGTTTTTGTTTGTTTGGTTGGTTGGTTGGTTGGTTGCTTGGTTGGTTGGTTTTTTGAAACAGGGTTTCTCTGTGTAGCCTTGGCTTTCCTGGGCTCACTTTGTAGACCAGGCTGGCCTTAAACTCATAGCGATCCACCTGCCTCTGCCTTCCTAACTGCTGGAATTAGGGATGTATGCTGCAGCACCCTGCTTATTTTTCTTTGCTTTAGCATGTTTTAATATCTCTGGTTCTTCTCTGTATTCCACAACCCTCCAACCATGCTTTAATTGCTTTGATGTTCAGAGGAGTTACCCTATCCCCACCCCCACCCCCAAGAAGGTATCATTTGGCTTGCTGTCAGGCATGGCTCATTCAGGGGACCCTGTTCCCAAAGGCTTCAGACAAGGTCAAGTGGATAGGTAAGGAAATCTGACTCCAGATGTGCTGAGGACCCATTTCCTCATATATGTGGGCTGAAGATCCCAGTGCCCAACTTAAGTGTAATACTTCCCATTCATACTACTGCTTTTATGTTCTCTATTCTACCCATGCCTGAATGCAGAAAGCAATGGTACAGTTTGAATGGCATGATGGAACGATGAAGAATATCCATGTGGACCTACCCTTCCTCTATGACTACCAGGTGGGTGATACATCCAATCCATTAGAGTATGGGTTGCAGGATGGTGCTCTGGACTATATAGACAATACGTCATTGACTGAATTCCCTATGCATTCCTTCTATGGGTCCTCCATAGACAGGAAACAATGTCACAAACAAGAGTCTCTGCTCTCTTAGGGTGATATATGCCTTGTCCCACATGTGAAGGAAATACTTAGGCTCTTCTCTTCCTAGTCTTGTGATGTGCTAGCATGATGGACTTGCACCTGACTTAACAAAATGTGTCTACGGCCTGCATGCACCATTTCCAGGAGCTGTCTGGAGTGCTTCTCCTCCTCACAGCCCCAGGCTTTAATTGCCATCCTGGGCACACTCACTCACAGTGTCCCCTGCTTTTACAGAAGCAGCTCGGGAAAGCTGTGGAGATGTATGAGAGTCGGCTCCAGTGGCTCTCCCTAGCCAGCAGAAGAATCTGGGGCATTGTCCGTGAGAGGAGGTACTGATCCTGCAAAGTGCACTCTTGTTCCTTGCTCATCATTCTCCATGGTCAGCCTCAGAGCCATCATCGCCCACATCAGCTCTCATCCTCGTAGCTCGAGGTTCTTTCCGTTAGAAGCAACAGAGAGATGGGCCGGGGGGTGCACACCTCCTGTGATCCCAGCTCCTGGAAGGTTGAGGCAAGGGAGTTAAAAATCTGAGGCTAGCCTGAGTTACATGATTAAGACTCTGTCACACAGAAAAGGGGATAGCTGAAGCTCAGAATAAACAGAGAAGTCTGATGACCAGGCTTGTTAGTTGTGTAGCTGGGTCCTGAGGTTCAGTCTTGTCAAGAATCCCTCCCTCCCTCTCAGTGGGTTCTGTTTTCAAATCCAGTTTTTCCTGCAGGTGGCAATGTAGCCATGGAACCACTTCCTCCAGCTTTGCATTTCCAGGGCTTGAGCATTTGGGGGCCGTCAGGCTGGCCAGGGAGCTGTGAAGTTCTGAATGTGCAAGATCAAATGCCTGCTCCTGATTCGTGGTGGATGCCAGGTCCACAAAATTCACATGAGCCAGCCAGTGCTTTAATCCTAGCACTTGGGAGACAGAGGCAGGTAGAGCTCTGAGTTTGAGGCCAGACTGGTCTGCAGAGCAAGTTCCAGGACAGCCTGGGCTACATAGAGAAATCCTGTCTCAAAAAACAAACAAACAAACAAACAAACAAACAAACAAACAGACAGACACCTCATGTGAACTGATAGAGTGCTGTCTCCCAAGGAGAAATGAGGATGCTGTTGCCAAAAGAAATGGTAGATGCTACATAGGGGTGGGAGAAAGATATCCCAATATGCCTTACTTGATGCATTATAATTGACTATAAGGAATCTTTCTGTAAATACTCCGTCATGACACACAAAAGGAAGAGAGGTTTTGTGAGTTGAAAGTCAGCACATGCGGTCCTCAGTACTTAAATGCCCCCCCCCCACTACAGAAGAAAGACAGAAGGTCCCACAATACCCTTACACTTCTGTTACAAACCTGCTCCTGTCAAGTCTCAAACCACAGAGGTTCTTGGCCATGTATGAGCTTGGCGTGCAAGATCACCCTGGAAAAATCTTTAAATAGTAAAATGGAATGGAACAGACATCTGAGAGATTCGGGTTGCCTCTTGAAGCTTGTGTTTCCCCGTAGGGTGGTTATACTGCTGGACGTCTCGGTGACTAATTCCACGTACATTATTCATATCCAGCACTCCCTGCGACTGCTGCTGGAGGAGCAGATGTCCAACAAAGACCAATTCAACATCATCGCGTGAGTCCCAGAGTCCCCCTGGGGCTCCCGGGAGAGGCTGTGTGTGGATGCCACCACGGGGCTGAGGCTACCACAACCAATAATGTTAGGAGGGTCCAGCGTCCTAAGACTCGCATCAGTTTATCTGGTTCTGGTGATCCCGTTTTGGCTCTTGAATAATTGAGTGGCTGCAGGTCTGTCTCCCATTGGGGCAAAGGTGGTAAGTGGCCCCAGAACACACGCCGTGATCAGCCAGGGTAAGGTAACTCAGTTCATTGCCCCATTTGGCTTTCAAGCTAGTAAACAACAGCAGAGAGAAGGGAGGGACTCTGCCATGCCCTGGCTTTAACCTTAGCCTGGTTCTAGCAAGCATTGCAAGTGCTTGGTACTCCAATTCTAAATTAATTTTTAATTTTAATCTAAATAATAGGTCAGGCCTAATCTTTCCTTAATAAATTCTAATGAAAAATGCTTAGGGCAACATTTCCCTTTTTTATTAGCACCTACTAGTTACACAAAAATGATGGGTTTTGTTATGACATTGTCACGTATGTATATACTCCCCTATTGATGTCTCTTGTCCCTACCTCCCCCCCTCCCTCCTCCCTTCCTTGAAGAAACTTTGTTTTGTTTTGATTTGGTTTAGGTTTGGTTTTTCAAGAAAAAGGTTTCTCTGTGTAGCCTTGGCTGTCCTGGACTCGCTTTGTAGACTAGGCAGGCCTTGAACTCACAGAGACCTGCCTGCCTCTGTATCCCCAAGTGCTTGGATTACAGCACCACACCCAGCTGGAGAAATCTTTTATACAATGTTTTCATCTATTTTTCTACCTATCAACTCAACAGGGTTTCATTAAAAACCTGCTATGTGCAAGGCAGTGTCCTGGCACTGGGGTCCAGAAGCGAATGCACACAGGACCTGTCCTCAAGGAAATTATAGCCTAACATGGAAGGCATGCTAAGAAATAAGCACTGCTGGGTGTTTCCTGATGAATAGGAGGAAGGTTCCTTAGACCGTGAAGGGTGGAAGGCAGGCTTAGCCCGTTTTAGCTGGGTCTAGAAGGTTTATTAACCTTCCTGGAGGAAGGGACTCTTCAGCTGGGTCTTGATGGACAGGTGGGGTTGACCTGCATATAGGGATGGTGTGCAGTAGGGAAGGGCACCCCAGGGAGAAGGAGCATCGTGAGCAGAGGCGTGATGGAACTGTGGGGGGCTATGGAGCAGTCCCATGCAAATATACAGGCAAGAGGCTTAGCCAGATGATGGAGAATCTATGTAGGTCCATGCTCAGGAGTTTCTAAGGTGATAACATGATCAACTTTGCATCTTCAAATGTTGAGGGAGCAGTGCAAATGATAACTGAAGAGATATAGCATCAAAGGGAAAGAGACCTGTAGACTTTTGCTGTCGTCCTCATGTGGCACTTGGGCTAATAGAGAGTGGAAGGGAGTGAAGCAAGAGAGAGCTCTGGGGAGCTGTAAGCTGCAGAGTGAGTAGCAGTTTGGCTGCAGGGAATGCAGGAAGGGCGGTGAGCCAGTGGCCCAGCTACAGCAGAGATGGTTTCAGCCAGACATAGCAACACACCAGCAGTCTCAGTACTCAGGAGGCAAAGGCAAGAAAATCAGTTGGGACAGATAGGTTTTTTGTTTGTTGGTTGGTTAGTTTTTGGGGACAGGGTTTCTCTGTGTAGCCTTGGCTGTCCTGGACTTGCTTTGCAGACCAGGCTGGCCTCAAACTCACAGCGATCCACCTGCCTCTGCCTCCTGAGTGCTGGGATTAAAGGCATGTGCCACCATGCCCGGTGGGAGGGATAGTTTTAAACATGGCAAATTTGAGTGTCTCATGCGTTTGGGGATCTCAGAAGGTTAGCAGTCTCAAAAGATGTCCTGGCAGGGACTTCAGGAAGGAGTCCTAGAAGAGAGGCATGGGTTTGGAGCCACTGATGCCCAGCTAGCTATGTTGTTGAAACAGTCTTTGCCCTGTAGGGAGGAGGAAAGACAGAGCATGGAGGAAGTGCCAGCATTTGGCAAAGGAAGACAGGAAGGGAAGCCAGAGCATAGGATGAACACAGCAGAGAGTGGTGCTGGGAAGGCAAAGGAAGATGTGGTAGAGCGCTTGCTAGCACACTCATCACATGCTCATCACCCTGCCTGCACCACAGCTTATAAAGCATACATGTGGAATAACTCCATTTCTATAAATATATGTACCTAATGCATTTTTAGTGAAAAATAGAGAACCAAGAGTTAAAATTTTAGGAGAGGCAATGAAACATAAAACATTTTGCTTCTTTGTATATTATTGGATTTCTAGCCCAAGTGCCATAAAAGGGTTGTGAACTGACTCCTAGGGACATACCACCACAAGTGGCAGGAAGAAAGCAAGAGAGCCTTCCCTGACAGAAGCATCCAGGGTTGATGGGTTGAAGCAGGAAGGGCAGCTGGGGCAGCCGTGGTCCAGGCTTTTCCAGGGAGCTTGTCCATCATCTTAAAGGAAGAGAGAGAAGCCACTGGGAAATTGAGTAGCTTCCTGAAGCTCTTAAGAATGGAGGGCTCGGGTGATGGGAAAGAGGGGAAGTGTCCACTAAAGACTTTTATGGGATTCTCAGAAGAGTCCGGCACAGAGGAGGCCTGGGTTCAGGAAGAGCCATCCATCTTAACCCAAAGAAGTGTATCTTGTCATCCATAAAGGAGTAAACGCTCCTCTTGGAAATCTTTTTTTTTAATTTTATTAATTTATTCATATTACATCTCAATGGTTATCCCATCCCTTGTATCCTCCCATTCCTCCCTCCCTCCCATTTTCCCCTTACTCCCCTCCCCTATGACTGTGACTCAGGGGGACTTCCTCCCCCTGTATATGCTCATAGAGTATCAAGTCTTTTCTTGGTCCTCTTGGAAATCTTAAATTCTATCTTGTAAAGAAAACGAGATCATGTCTATTTATAGAATAGGACCATAGTTCAGCCTGAGAGGGCAAGTGTGCTGGGAGGGGCGTGAGCTCCAAGAGTCTTAAAGAAACAATGAATTGCTCCCAGCAGGGACAAAGAAGTTCCTGCAGAGATGGGAGAATTCAGATTATCAGGAGGGCAGTGGCCAAGGCTAGCCCTCACTCTGTCTCTGCTTCAGAGTCCTGCTTCCTTCAGTGTGTCAGGACAAACAAGAGAATCTTGTGACCACCCCAGTTCAGCAACATCCCAACATTTTGGGGGTTATTGTCAGAATTTTGTGTACCTTAAGGCCTGTGAAGCCCAAGAAGGGGGACACAGAATGAACATACGTCCTCAAAACAATCCACTTTGTTTCCTCGAAGGTTTGGAAGCACAATTGAGAGCTGGAAGCCCGAGATGGTTCCTGTGAGCCATGACAACTTACAGAGTGCCTGGCGGTAGGTGACGGAGGCAGGGCTTTTCTCTGCCGCTGTGCCTTACAGCTGCCACCCCCTTCATTGCCTTCATGTAGCCCTCTGCCGCCAAGGGCAGACATCAGAAAACAACTTTCTTCTCACTGTTCTTTGGAGCTCAGAGCCTGCTAAGTGGCTCCCCTCAGCCTTATGTCCCTGCCTCCTCAGGTGGGCCCTGGGCCTGCAGTGTCAAGGAAGCAGAAATGTCCTCAGTGCCCTGCGGAAGGCTATAGAAGTGGACTTAAAGGACAAAGTCAAATATGAGTCTCAGGGCATCTATCTCTTCACAGGGGGTGTCCCTGACCAAGACGTGGTGAGTAGCTGCCATCCCAGATTTCTATTGTTTCTTCCTTGTTGAGATAGGGTCTTACTGTGCAGTCATGGCTGACCTGGAACTTGCTTATGTCGACCAGGCTGGCCTCAAGTTTACAGAAGTCCACCTGCCTCCGCCTCCCAAGTGATGGGGTTAAAGGCATGAGCCACCATATCCATTCTTGTCTTTTATTTTCTGCAGTGTTGAGTATGGACTTCAGGACCTTACTTTTGCTAGGCAAGCATTCTGCCGCCTACTTCTCAGACACAAGTACCTAGGGATACTGTCACAACACAGCTCCTGACTCAGCAGGCCTTAGGAGGGGCCTCCCAGGATGTCCAAGCCCCTGCTTACAGACCACAGAAGGCATAACTAGGCTTTCAGGCCCAAATCCCTGCCATTCCCTGTTAAAGCATGGGAAGAATTTATGTCTCATGCTCATGTCTTTCTGTCTGTGTACACAGCACTGGACCAAACACACAGTAGGCCATCAAGAAAGATGATCAGAGGCTAGAGAGATGGCTTAGTGGTTAAAAGCATCTGTACTATTTTTGTAAAAGACCCAAGTGCAATTCCTAGCACCCATGTCAGGCTCACACACTGTCTGCAACTCCGGCTCCAGAAGATCTAATACCCTCTTCTGGCCTCTGTGGTAACCTGTACTCCAGTGCATATACCCACCTCCCCCCAACACACACACACACACACACACACACACACACACACACACACACACACACACAACCTGACACACACAATCAAAAATTTATTTTTTAATGGTTTTTATTTCTTTTTAAAGATTTATTTATTTTTATGTACATGTGTTTTGCTCACATGTACATCTATGAGGTGTCAGATCCACTGGAACTACATTTACAGCCAGGTGTGAGCTGCCATGTGGGTGCTGGGAATTAAACCCTAGTCCTCTAGAAGAGCATCCACTGCTTTTAACCACTGAGCCATCCCTCCAGACCCCTCAAAAGAAAAAATTTTTTAAAGAAAGATGATCAACTGGGTAGTGCTGGTATACACCTTTAATCCCAGCACTCAAGAGGCAGCGGCAGGAGGATCTCTAAGCTGGAGGCCAGCCTGGTCTACAGAGTAAGTTTCAGGAGAGCCAGGCCTAGGAAAAACAAAACATAAAAGAAAAAAGAAAGATGATTTGCTGAGCTGTTGGAAGTGCAGGCCCCGGGCCCTCAGGTGTGGACTTCCTGTCTTCTCTTCTTCTTTTCCCCATAGCACATACTCAGTGCCTATGTGACAGAGGCCTGTGCTGGTTGCGACCTCCAGCTGAGTGTCTGCCTCTTCTACGTGGGCGAACCACAGATGGACACCATGCCCCCTGTCTGCTATGCCAGCCGTGCTGACACTGCTGCTGCCTACAAAAAGATCACCCAGGCTGCCCGTGGTCGCTTCCTCTGGTTTGGAGAAACAGGTACGCTGCCGTTTTCTGATCCTTTGCCTCTTTCTTTCCAGACAGTGTCTCAGCACTGGCATGGTTCCCTTCTGACCTTAAAATAGTCCCAACAAGCAGCATGTAAAAGTCATATTTACTAAATTAGAAGTGCTGGAGAAATGACTCAGATGTTAAAAGCACGGATTGCTCTTCCAGAGGGTCCAGGTTCAGTTCCCAGCACCCACATGATGAGTCACAACCATCTGGAATTCCAGATCCCGGGGATCCAGTACTTTCTTCTGGCCTTTCAGGGCATCTGTCACTAATGTGGTGCACAGACATACATACAAGCAAAACACATATACATGTAAAATAATAAAATACTTTTAAAAATTAAATTTAGAAGGCCAGAGACACGGTTCAATGGGTAAAGGGGCTTGCTACTAAGTCGAAGTTCAACCCCTGGATTATACATGGTGGAAGAAGATGAGAACCAAATCCCACAAATAGTTCTCTGACACATATAGTATGGCATGAACGTGTGTGTGTGTGTGTGTGTGTGTGTGTGTGTGTGTGTGTGTGTGTGTGTGTGTGTGTACATACATATAAATAATGTAAATTAAAACTGGGATATTTAGCATTCATAGGCCCTGGGTTCCATCCTGAGCCCTCAAAAATAAAAATGAATAAAAAGATGTTAAAGTAATGTTCTGGAAGTGGCCCGTGGTGATGGGTTTATGATAGCATGTATGTACTTGGCGCTGCTGAACTATACAGCTAAAGTGACTATAAGCAGAGGGCGCACCTCAGTGGTGGGATTAGTCCTTCGTATGCCCAGGTTCAATACCCAGTCTCCGGAAAGTAAAATGGTCAAGTTTATGTTGGTATTTCTTACTGCAGTTTCTAACAGGTAAAACCTTGAAAGTACTGCAGAAATCGAAACTAAGGGTGACCTCAGTGATAGAATGCTCACCTAGCATGCATAAAACCTTGTGATATATGTGTATCACTAATATGTGTGTATATTACACACACACATACATACACATACACTTTCACTCTTGCTCCCACTCTGTGTGTACATAATTGTTAAAATAATCACATGCTTATTTTAACATTTTAGAAAATGTTTACCTAATTAACTGTAACAACATTTTTCTTTTTAAACGTATTCTTTTAAAAACACAAGAAGTAGCCAGGCAGTGGTGATGCACACCTTTAATCACAGCACTCAGGGAGACAGAGGCCAGCAGTTTGCTATGAGTCCAAGGCCAGCCTGATCTACAAAGTGAGTCTAGGACAGACAAGGCTACATGGAGAAACCCTGTCTCAAACACACACACACACACACACACACACACACACACACACACACACACAAACATACACACACACACACACAAAGTACTAGGTGGTGGTGGGACACACCTTTAATCCCAGCACTTGGGAGGTAGAGACAGGTTTGAGGCTAGCCTGTTCCACAGAGTGAGTTTCAGGACAGCCAGGGCTACACAGAGAAATCCTGTCTCAAAAAAAAAGTAAATAAAATATAAAAACATATGAAATAAGTGATGGCTTAGATGGTATGCATATACAAAAATCATCACAGTAACCTAGGAGGGATTGACCTGGGACACATAGCTTCTTCCAACCTCTGTGACATACAGATGAAGTGACTTCCAGAGGCAGGGGCATGCCTGCGGTCACCACATCAGTGGGGGTAGGAGCTTTTCAGATCTTCCTTGCTATGATTTTGTTGGATGTGCTGATGTCCCTGGCAATGATCACTAATGACAGCAAACACAGAACTGCTAGGAGACCCCAGATACAACTTAAGCATTTTACATATGCTACAACTTGAGCCTCACTGTAACACCGTGACTGTGAAGTAGGGGACTATCTGCCCTGTTCAGCACAGGAGTAGCAGAGGCACAGCCTAAAGGACAGACCTGGAACCCAGGCAGGACAGCATCAGTGGCCAGTGTCCTAGCCAAACACCAGATTCCCACTCAAATGACATTGATATGTTCACTGCAGATAATAGCCAATGTACTGAGATTTTTGGTCTCTTTTTAAAAAAACACAGAAACATTATAGGAATATATTTTCATTTTAATCCCGGGATGGGATATGGGGCTGCTTCACAGCAGGTGACTGTGACTTGCCTTGTGCTCTAGCAAGGATGTGATTATGCCAGCTGCAGATAGTTTTTGTGAGTGTGTAATGTTTGGAATTCTGGGGGCTGTTCAGAGAGTATATAAATGCTAGGGCTGCATTTGTTGCAATTTGTTAAGTAGTCATGTGCAAAGAAGAAATGAGAAGAAATTACCCATCCTGACAGCAAATATCAAACTTGTCCCAACAAGCTTGATGCCCCTAATAAGCAGGAAGTAGTCTAACAGTATTGTCACCCCCTTTCCTCTCTGTCCTTTTTTCTCTCCTATGTAGTGTTAGGGGGTTGGAAGAGAAGGAGAAAGCGGGTAGAAAAGGGTGGAAGAAAGAAGAACTCACAAAGTAGCAAGTGGTGGCTACAAAGGCGCTGTAAATAGTTACCATGTAGGTCTTCCATTCTATAGAATGGCAAGAACCTTTATGCCAAACTTGTCCTTCCAGTGAGTGCCAGGACACTGTCCTGTGGCCAGTTACACTCTTGGTGACAACATATCACTGTATGACATAGGGTTGGGGCTGGTCAGTTCAGCCCACTGCGGTCCCACTTGCCCCTCGGACTTGTCTCTTCCATACGGCCTTCATGCATAGAGATATTGACACTTGCCCATTCCTCTAATGATCAAGATGTGCCTTGTTTTCAGGTATCTACGAGAGTGATGACATCACTGCCATTGTATCTGAAATAGAAAAAGCCCTCAACTACTCCCAAAAGGTATGCCTAGGGCTCAAGTTTAATACATGTACAATTCCTGTGTTTAACTGTCATGGCTGCCGCAACAAAATGCTAGGGCTACACAGAAAAACCCTGTCTCAAAAAACAAAAACAAACAAACAAACAAAAACCCTACTTCCCCAAAGGAGATTTGAAAAGTCCAGGAGAAATTAGAAAGATGAGAAAGGGGGCTAGAGAGATGGCTCAGAGGTTAAGTGCACTGACTGTTCCTCCAGAGGTCCTGAGTTCAATTCCCAGGAACCACATGGCGGCTCACAACCATCTATAATGTGATCTGATGCCCTCTTCTGCCTGCAGGTGTACATGCAGACAGAGCACTGTATACATAATAATAAATAAATATTTTTTTAAAAAAAAAAAGATGAGAAAGGACCAGATCATGCCAGGAGCAATGAGAATGGGAAGAAGAGAGCAGACAGGAGAACATTTAAAGGTGAATTACAGATTTACACCTGATGTAACACACAAGGTGAGGGACAAGAAGCAACCTGAAGAAGTCCCCAAGGTGTTCTCTGGGGCAACTAGTAGACAATAGTGTCACTGACCAACTGAAGGAGCATCTAGGGACAGTCTGTGGTGGGTGCAGAGTCAGTGAGACTGAGAAGGAAGGTAAGCTTGCCTCTGAGATGACAATGAGGAGGCCTGAAGGCAGATGGAAAAAGAAAACGGGTAGAGATAGAGCAGGTCAAGCTTGGGGTGGACAGGAAGTTTGTAGGGCCCATGGTCAAGCCAAGGGAAGGATCTGTGAAGGTCTCACCCTGCATCAAATGTTAGTTCCTGCCACTTATAGAGTGACTCATCACCATACAAGACAGCAGAGCCATGACACATGCTCCTTTCCTCCATGGCTGCTGGGTCAGTGGACTGGTGGCTCCCAGACCTGCCTTAACTCTCTTCCTGAGAAGACTCAGCTGGAGTCTGTAAATTCCTGGTTCTTAGATGCAAACCATCCTACTCTCGCTGCTAACAAACTTACAAGTTATTAGTGGGCCATAATAGCCTCAGCCCTGCCTTCTTTTGGATGCTTGCTTATGTTCAAAAGGTGTTCTCTGCTGTGCTGAGTGTGAAATAGTGGGATAGCCTTCGGGAAGTTGAGAAACATTTAGACAGAAAGAATAATCATTCCACTCCATTTCTGTCATGGTTGGTCTTGGAATGTGGTCAGCTGACCATGTCTGCTCAAGGGTTTACATGCTGGCTTGCCTAGGCATCTGGAGTTGACATGAAGCTTCTCCATTAATGAGTAGTGTGGTATTGGACAGGAACCTTTAGCCAACAGAGCTTTTGTTTTCCCATCAGTAAAGTAGTATCTTGGCTTTTTCATTAGTGTGACAAATATATGAGAAAAACCAAGTAGGAGAGGAAGAATTATTTTTGGCCTCCCATTTCAGAGATTTCAGCCCACAGACAGTTTCTTGACTATTACCTGAGATAAGGCAGAGCATCATGTGGGGACATAGGTGAGGAAGAGCATCATGTGGGGACATAGGTGAGGAAGAGCATCATGTGGGGACATAGGTGAGGAAGAGCATCATGTGGGGACATAGGTGAGGAAGAGCATCATGTGGGGACATAGGTGAGGCTGAGCATCATGTGGGGACATAGGTAAGGAAGAGCATCATGTGGGGACATAGGTGAGGAAGAGCATCATGTGGGGACATAGGTGAGGAAGAGCATCATGTGGGGACATAGGTGAGGAAGAGCATCATGTGAGGACATAGGTAAGGAAGAGCATCATGTGGGGACATAGGTGAGGAAGAGCATCATGTGGGGACATAGGTGAGGCTGAGCATCATGTGGGGACATAGGTGAGGAAGAGCATCATGTGGGGACATAGGTGAGGAAGAGCATCATGTGGGGACATAGGTAAGGAAGAGCATCATGTGAGGACATAGGTGAGGAAGAGCATCATGTGGGGACATAGGTGAGGAAGAGCATCATGTGGGGACATAGGTAAGGAAGAGCATCATGTGGGGACATAGGTGAGGCTGAGCATCATGTGGGGACATAGGTGAGGAAGAGCATCATGTGAGGACATAGGTGAGGAAGAGCATCATGTGGGGACATAGGTGAGGAAGAGCATCATGTGGGGACATAGGTGAGGAAGAGCATCATGTGGGGACATAGGTGAGGCTGAGCATCATGTGGGGACATAGGTGAGGAAGAGCATCATGTGGGGACATAGGTGAGGAAGAGCATCATGTGGGGACATAGGTGAGGCTGAGCATCATGTGAGGACATAGGTGAGGCTGAGCATCATGTGGGGACATAGGTGAGGAAGAGCATCATGTGGGGACATAGGTGAGGCTGAGCATCATGTGAGGACATAGGTGAGGCTGAGCATCAAGTGGGGACATAGGTGAGGAAGAGCATCATGTGGGGACATAGGTGAGGAAGAGCATCATGTGGGGACATAGGTGAGGAAGAGCATCATGTGAGGACATAGGTGAGGCTGAGCATCATGTGGGGACATAGGTGAGGCTGAGCATCATGTGGGGACATAGGTGAGGCTGAGCATCATGTGGGGACATAGGTGAGGCTGAGCATCAAGTGGGGACATAGGTGAGGAAGAGCATCATGTGGGGACATAGGTGAGGAAGAGCATCATGTGGGGACATAGGTGAGGAAGAGCATCATGTGGGGACACAGGTGAGGCTGAGCATCATGTGGGGACATAGGTGAGGCTGAGCATCATGTGGGGACA
Organism: Acomys minous; assembly: GCF_964271855.1. NCBI lineage: Eukaryota > Metazoa > Chordata > Mammalia > Rodentia > Muridae > Acomys > Acomys minous. The sequence continues at coordinate 78,237,956 of NC_140484.1, read as the reverse complement.
TAGGTGAGGAAGAGCATCATGTGGGGACATAGGTGAGGAAGAGCATCATGTGAGGACATAGGTGAGGCTGAGCATCATGTGGGGACATAGGTGAAGCTGAGCATCATGGTGGGGCATGTGTCTAGAACAGAGCCACTGCTTTCATGGCAGACAGAAAATAGATAGGGCAGAGAAAGTTCCAGTTTCCAAGGATCTGCTCTTGATGACTTCTTTCAGTGAAGTCCCTCTTCCTATAATTTCTAGAGCCTCTCAAAGTAGGTTAGAAGACTAAGCATTTAATACATGAGGCAGCAGGGGGCATTTCACATTCAAGCCGTAATAGCTGGGTATAAAGTGGTATCATTACCTTGTCTTGTTGGCCTGAGGGCTTGTGACCCCACACATTAATTTGCCCAGTGTCCAATATAATTAAGGGGTCCTTATTCTCCATAAGATTATGCCACAGAATGTTCATCCCCAAACTGCACTCTCTGGGACTAAAGCATCAACAGGGTTCCGTCCTGCTGCGCATGCGTGTCTGTCTACTCACAGTAGCCAGTGTGCTCTAACCACCTGGTCACCATTGCAGTGTGCCTTCCTCGTGGCCTCTCTGAAGAACCATTCAGGAAAAGAACAGCAAAGTGCAGCCCTCCAGAAAGACAAGCCAAGGATGCTCAAGCAAAGCCAGCCCAAGAAATTCTGTCCTCCCAAGCCCACAGCCCCTTCAGTGGCCAGAATGGTTTGACTCCCTTCCTTAATAACACACAGAGGATTTGTTTCCAGTTTGTCTCCTTGTTTTTTCTAGATCTCAAAAGAACTGGACCAGGCCCAAGGGCTAGGACTAGCGGGGCCAGGATCTCAGGGAGGGATGTCCCATGGGGGCCACGGGGAGGAGGACCTGCCTCTTAGTTTTGAGTAGACACCTACGGCTCTCCTACTGCCCTGTACTTTTGGTTATGCCTGTCTCAGCTTCATTCCCTAGCCTAGTTCTAGGATCTCCATGCAACTAACTTACCTCCTCTGCATGTGGAAGCTTAACCTGAAGGGTTTGTAACGGAAAAACAAGGTCACTAATAAGACCTTAGCAGGGGCATGATGGGACTCTCAGATCCAACCCAAGTCTGCTGGGGACTGCCTTTGTTCCAGACCATCTAACATGTTCTGCATAAACTGCTCACTCCTCACCTAAGTGGTCAGAGGGACCACTGAAAGCTCTTCTAGAGGGAAAACCATCACAGGCCAGTGCTGTGAACAGAAAAGCCACTGAAACCTGAGGCTGTTCAGCAGATGGCTGACCGAGTCACTAATGACTGCAGCATATTTCAGAATGCAGACGCCTTGTATAGCAGAGCCATGGGCTGCATTTCCAGTGCATTCCCAGGTTTCACTCAAAGAGGCCCAACAGCCTAGGCTCATCCCACCTCTCTCAATATCTCCACTCTAGAAAACCCCAGGATGTCAGGGCCTTCCTCTGGAACCTTCCGTGGTTCTTGAGCTGATCGGTATGAGGAGGTCTAACCTAGAATGATGCCATCCAGGCCCTTTTCACCACAGCTCGATAAGGTTCCTTTGCCAGCCTGTTGCCTCAGCTGAATTTATTAAACTATTTACTCCCTTCTATCTGTGTCCAGTAAGGAATAATTCCTTACTGAGGTGCCCAAGAGGACATAGAAAGGCCAGGCAAAGTGCCATGTGACTTTGATCCCAACACTTAGGTGGCCTAGGCATGTGGGTATCTATGAGTTCAAGGCCAGATTGGTCAATACGGTGAGCTCTAGGCCAGCCAAAGCTATGTAGTGAGACCCTGACTTAAAGCACAAAAATAGAGCATAGACGTTAGCTAAATGACTGTTTGCCATGCTGGAGGCCTAGAAGTTCTAGTCGGGTAGGAAGAAAAGCAGGAAACTAGTGAAAACATTCTGGCAAATGCCCAATGGTCCCTCCAATGCTCTTTCATAGTGCATGCATTAACGCACACATTCTTACATTTTTTTTTCACTCCCAACCCCAGAGTCCCCTATGAAATCTGCCGCAGAAAGTAAACCAAACATGCCTGAAGCTCTAGTTCCCTTAGATCCCTCCCTATAAATGTTCTTGATTGGCAGGTTGAGGTCAGGGTGACTGGGGAACTACCTATCACAGGCATCAGGCCCTCTGATAGGAAAGATGGCCTCTTTTCTAGAACATCAAAGATGACCTGGATAGAACAACAGCTCCCCAGCTGAAATCTCTGAAATGTCATCCGCTCAATGGTGAAGCAAGCATCTCCCCAGGTAACGCATCGCAGTGGGCAGGTGGAGGTGGAGGGTCAGCTCAGGCACCACTGAGGTGAGAATTAATAATGGAAGTGGCATGACGATGGTGATGCTGCCCTGGGTGCCAGCCCATCAGCCAGGATGCTTCTCACAAAGCCTGTGGCCATCAGCTTTCTGCCGTCAGTTCCCTATTGGCTGATTTTTACCAACAGAGGTCAGGCCCCGAGGGTTCATCCAGAGAAGCTACAGCTATTTTTATGAAACTGCTCACTTTCTAAACCTGAGATTATATATCTTCATTTTGAAGAAAAAGATTTATAGCAGGGTGGTTCAGGGTCACAAGGCCATTAGTCTTCACTCTGTCTCTCCTTAGCCTATCTGTAACCCCAGGGACCATGAGGAAACGGCACAAGGCACACTAAGCCCTTAACACTTTGTCCAGGACACATCAGGACCTGGTGACGCTGGCTCCAGCTTTTTCTAGTCCTGACAAGGGCAAGAATCCTGAGATGGGAGCTAGGAGCCTGAGAGTCCCATGTCCAGGGTGGATCTTAGCTAAATTAGGGCAGCCAAGCCACAGAACTTTATCAGTGGCACCTAAAGCATCATCCAACCAGCAACTCAAATGTCTCCCAGATGCATCCCGACCTGGAAAACAAGGGATGGTGGAATGGAGGAGGAAGGCCAAGCCCAGGGCAGAAGAGCCAGCATTCTTTCTGTTCTACACGGAGTCTGGGAATAGTGTGGGTAAGCTAAAGCCAACTTGTGTCTGAAGAGCTCAGGCCCTGGGCAACCCAACAGCCCTACCAACTACATCAGGCCTTAGCCTCTGGACCCAACCTATCCTTAAAGCATTCGCTTCTTCTAGCCAGAAAGATGGATTCTTGCCACTGGCACAAAATGAGAAAATCCAGTGTTGCAGGCGGCTTTCTCGGCCGTCTTAGGTACGCTGGTGCCTTCTGGGAGAGGCAGTTTCCCAAGCCCTCAGGACTATTAAGAGAGGAATAAAGGGGCTGGAGAGATGGCTCAGTGGTTAAGAGCACTGACTGTTCTTCCCTAGGTCCTGAGTTCAATTCCCAGCTACCACATGGTGGCTCACAACCATCTGTAATGTAATCTGATGCCCTCTTCTGGTACATGTAGACAGAACACTGTATATATAATAATAAATAAATCTTTAAAAAAAAAAGAGGTATAAAGATTTCCCTAGGCCTGCCACTGGATCTCTGTGAAATGGTACCTATATTAGCACTTTTCTTCTTTGTGCAACAAAATATAAACAAAAGCAATTAAAGGAAGACTTTATTTGGGCTCACAATTTGATGAGCCACAGTGCATCCTGGTGAGGAAGTTGTGGAGGGAGAAACTCTCAGCTGCAGCATCTGTGTCCACAATCAGGAAACAGAGAAAAAAGGACCCTGGCATTTCTCCCTTTTCCCTTTTATCCTGTCCAGACTCTCATCCAGAGCAATGGGGCTGCCGGCATTCAGAGCAGGGGTTCCTTCCTTAATTAAATCCCTCTGGGAATTCCCTCAAAGATACATGCAGAGGCATATCTTCTAGGTGGTTCTAAATCCAGCCAACTTGACAATGAAGATTAGCCACCACAGGACCCATCCTGGCTGGATTCCTTGCAAAATGGAGAAAGGGGGCCCTCAGCAACCCACCCCTAACCCTCCTCATTTACTTCCTACATTTTTCAGCAAATTATATCTAAATAAGTTGCAATGAATTTGACTTGCAGGGAATGAGAAAAGGAGGGAGGAAGATACATAACCATGGTAACACTGGTGTGCTTCTCCTAGGTTCTGTGTACAAGAGGTACCCTCAGGGAAAGTCTGTTAGAAGGACTAACTCCTTTATCGATCTACCCAGGAAGAACACTGTTTGCTCAAGTCGAGAGGTATTAAGTTGTGCATATCAGCACATGCCCCTTAGTGACCTCTTCTGCCAACCAGGAGGACGGGCATGCTTGGAAGGGAGGGCAACCATATTGAGAATGCCTGCCCTACTGTGGCACATGCAAAATTAGTAAGTTCAGAAACTGAGCCTGCTACCTCCTAACTGGGTGGCCTTGGGAAGTCACATAACTACACGTAGTCTCACTGTGTAAAGTGAAACAAAGCAGGCCTCATGGTGCACATTTTTAATCCCAGCAGAGGGAAGGCAATGGCAGGTGGATCTGTATGGGTTCAAGGCCAGCCTGGTTTACATAGCAAGTTCCATGATAACCAGGGCTACGTAGAGAGACCCTGATTGTCTAAAAAAACTAAACACACACACACACACACACACGAGACAGACAGACAGACAGACAGAGACAGAGAGAGAGAGATAGAGAGACAGAGAGAGAGAGGCACAGAGACAGAGACAGAGACAGAGGAGAGAGGAGAGAGAGGAAGATAAGTCACTCATTTTGGCCTGATAGTCACCTGGGTCACTTTTTTATTTGACAGTGGATAGCCACCTGTGGGCTGAAGAGACTGAAACTAGAACTCTCCAAATGCCTGGGTCCCAACTGTAGACATCAACGGTCAGGCCGGGGATTGGCATCAGCCAAACACTGCAGTCTCTTCCCCAGTGTAGAGATCAACGTAAGTCACAGTGTGGGTTTCCTCGTTCCCCCAGTTTCTTACCTTTTGTCAGCTGCTAGCGGCAGAGAGAAAGTCAGGGGACACTGGCATCTCTTCCTGCTTGTATGGCCTCACTCGCTAAAATAGGACTTCCTTCAGTTGATAGAAAATATAGAATTCTTATAGAAAAAAAATCCAATCCCCAAGGTCCAAGTTCACAGTGTGGAGTAGACAGTAAGACCTGGAAATGGTGTTGACAGTCAGGCAGTGGCTGAAGTAGCCACTCTAAGCACTTGGTACCTGTCGTACCTATTTTTCTGTCACTGTGATAAAAAACCATGAGCAAGGCAATGGTAGAGAAAAGAGTCTATTTAGGGGTCACAGTTTCAGAGGGTTAGCACCCATGACCACTGTGGTGGGAAGCATGGCAGCAGGCAGGCAGGCAGGCACTAGGGTAGTAGCTGAGAGCTCACATCTTGATCCACAGGCACGAGGCAGAGAGAGCACACTGGGAAGGGCGTGGGCTTTTGAAACCTTAAATCCCACCCTACTGACAAACCTTCGCCAACAAGGTCACACCTCCTAACCCTGACCAAACATTTCTCCCAACTGGGGGCCCAGTACACAAACATAAGAGCCTGGGTAGAAGTCATCCTCACTAAAGCCACCAGAGAACCCTGACACTGCCCGGGGTTCTGTTAGGGTGGCAGGAGGGAGCAGGCTCCTTCTTTGTTTTCTGTTCAGGAGGTGTTTTTCTCGGAATGAGGGTGCAGTAAGTGTATTCAGTATGAGATAAAATTTGGCTTATTTCCCTCTTTGCCCTTTGATACCATGTTATCAACATCAAGGGAAACTAAAAATAGCCAAAAAATTATCCACTGAAAGAACTTGGGGTCATTTTCGCTTGCTGACCCCTCTCTGTTTGCGGGCGTCTTTCCATTTGAAATGTGCCTTCTAGCCCTTCATTAAGGATTTTCTATTTTAAAACTTGGGGATGATGTGGTTTTTACTATCCCAGTGACTCCATTTGTCAGGGCACCCTTATCCTACTTCCCTCTCCTTCAAAGAACTATTGAACCTAGTAGTAAATTAAAAGAAAAATAACTTTTCAATTAACAAAACTGGCCCAAACATGGTAGCCTCTACCTGTATTCCCGGGACTCAGGAGGCACAAGGAAGAAGACAGTGAGTTCAAGGCCAACACGAACCACAAAGCAAGAGTCTGTTTCAAAGTTAAACATGCAAACAAACAAATGTATACAGAAAATATGTGTTGAGGGTCCGTAATTACAATGGTATAAACTATCTTAGGGGCTCTGAGACTATGAACCAACACTGATCAGAGATTTAGACCCTGTTTGCCTTCCCCAGGGAGTAGTGAGACACATCCAGTGGACGCTGTGGGAGATGGAGGCATACATCATATGCATGGAGAAGGTGATGAGGTGCTGTGTGCAGAGGCTGCAGTGGCTGCTGTCTGGTGAGTGTGACTACAGCACAGAAATACCCAGGAGGGTTCTGAGAGGGAATGGTAGGTCAATCAGAGACTCGAGGTCGATCTTTCAAGGCCAGCACCTCAAGAACTGTCTTGCCAATGGGTTTAGCCAACCAGTTCTCCTTGTACTGAATGAGCTCTGGGTCCAGAGGTCAGGGTGACAGAAGTGTGACACGGGAACCAGAGAGAGCTTCTGCCTGTCCAGGCTACCTACAAAGCTCTCTCCCTCCTTTGCCTCCCTGGGCCATGGCTTGAGGAGGTCTCAGCTCTGACCATGGCTGTTAGGGTGTAGGAAATAGGGGTTAGGAGAGAATCAAAGTTAATGGGGCCAACTTGAGCCCATTTGTAAAGGTAGAAATGGAAGGGGTTCCAACCCACAAGATATCTTCTCTACTTTTTTTTCCTGGGGTGCCAAGGTTCCTCCAAAAGAGGTGCATGGATAGGGTAGGCTGAGAAGGCCCAGGCTCATATTCCAGAGGAGGTGTGGCTACAACTACAGGTGTAGTGGTCCTTACCTGTAGAGGCCAGAAGGCCAAGAGTCTAGGACAAGCCTTTAGTTGAGACCAAGAGATCAAGACCAAGAGGCCAGGATGATATCTTGAAGTAGACAGGAAATAAAACAGGTAGGAAACAATTTAGCATTGGGGTCTGGAGAATTTCATGCACCAGGAAGAGAGAGCCTTCTGGGCCCTCCAGGCAGGCTGTGCTGCCATGTAGGGTCCTGTGTAAGTTCATTAGGTCTGTAGTATATAGCCACGGTGTAGCCATGACTGCTGCTTTCCAAAGCCTCTCTCCTAAGCTCCAAAGGTGATTGACAGGTCATAGGCTAGGAAAGGACAAAGGGCAAGTAGAGGGAGTGTATCTTTCCTGTTCTCAGCTCACACCAGCCACTTGGAAGAACTGATAACTGAGCGCCATCATTTGTAGCAAGGATCTCAGGTCTCACTCACACACAGGTCCACCCCACCCCCACCCCAAGCACCTGTACTTCAAGTCACCTGAGAACCAGGGATAATAGCTTAGTGGTAGTGTGCTTGCCTAGCATGTACAAAGCCACCCGTTCAGTCCTGAGGGCTCACACACACACAACTCGCCTGGGAGATACTTCATTCTTCTGTTCACCCACTCACTCATTCAGGGAAGAAATGTTGAACTCCCGACAGGTGTGTAGAAGAGGCAAGATGGCAAGTCCCAAGAGGGTCGCTGAGCTCATGGATCATGTAGTCCAGGAGAGAGGTGTTAGCTGGAGAGTCACAAGTCTGCTATGGCAACAGTGGCACATGCAGGGAAAGGAGGGGTGTGGTGCTGTGAGGGGCAGGTGGCTTGGGTGGGAAAGTGTCATCTCTGTGTCACCTCAGAGAAAGCCTCCCTGTATGGATGGGAACCAGACAGGGAAGAAAGACAGGCAGGAGCAGAGGCTTTGGGTGGAAGGGATGACTCTGAGTTCAAAGACTTAAAAAGAAGGTGACAGTGTGGTAAGTAGGAGCCAAGCACAGAGCATTCCAGAGAGACAGACAGACACGCAGCAGGGGCGCTTGTTACCAAAAGCAATGGGAAGCCATTAACAGATTTTTTTTCCCATAAGATAAGTTGGCTTTTGCAGTTGGTCCCTCTGGCTGCTTTGTGGGTGGTAAATTCCTGGGGGATAGAGTCAGACAGGGGTTGCTGAGTCTTACCCTTTTGGGAGATAAAGAGAGCTGGCCAACTAGAGGGGAGTGTGTAAAGATGAAGTAGGCAGAGCATGAGAGGTTTAGGAGGTGAGCACGGCCCATGCTACGTTCCCACCATTGGGTTCTGAATGGGGTGTTTGTGGTTGAGATCCTTGGAGGGCTGACTAGCCGGCTGGCTAGTCTCATAGAACACCCTGCCAGTTTCAGCCTGGCTTTCCTATTATTCTCCTTATGGCAGCTTTGCTTTGGGACACCCAGATGCATCCTGGGAGACCCTGGACAACAAGGCCCAGCAAACTTGGTCCACTTATTGTGGGGAGTGACTAGTTGACATTCCAGCCGCTTGTCCGTTTTCTTCCGCTGTCCCAGTGAGCACCAGAGTTCGTGACAGAGGTCACATCGAACACTTGCTGAGCTCCCCACTGTCATCTCTGTTCAGCCTTGTGTAATCAGAAGACCAAAGTTAGAGGATGCCTGATTAAGTGCGGATTAAGAGACTAAGACAGAACCTAGGCTCTAAGATGTGGGATTCTGGGCAAATTGCTAGCCCTCTGGAATTCCCCTTGAGCTGAGTCCCCGGGCCTTGAACAACTTTTTTTCAAAATCTCTCACCCAATTCTATGGGTATCTCTAGTCCCTCCCTGCCTTTCTCTCCGTGCCCTAGAGCTGAAATCTTGATCTCCCAAGCCTCATATGACTGGCTAGCTCTGCCTTTGGACAGCCACTGCCCCCAACACCACCACAAGGCCATCTCCCGGTGGAGAACTTGTGAGCAATTATCAGGGAGGCAGGAGGTGTTGGAAGAGTTTGTGTTTGTAGCTTCCACGAGGAAAACTAACGTCCCACCCCATCCCTGCCTTTGCCACCTATCTTGGAGTAGGGAGCCGCAGGCTGTTTGGCACCATCTTGGAAAGCAACGTGTGCATCCTGCTGGATATGTCGGGGTCCATGGGCCCCCACTTGCTGCAGATGAAGACAGAGCTTGTTTTGCTGATTTGGGAGCAGCTGAGGAAGCACTGTGACAGGTAGGGACAGGAAGATCAAAGGGCAAGTCCCTAGTTTCCCAGACTGAGCACACTTCTTCTTCACAGTTCCAGAAGCCAGAAATATTCTTTTGAGTAGTTTGTTGAGAAGGAAAGAACACTGTATTTTACTCCAGTGCAGCATTTAGTCTCCCCACATCTGCATCTAGCATTTTCAGGGATACCTTCCCTCCCCGGCACAAACTGGCCGGTTCTAACCAGTCCTTTCTCCTCTCTCTGCCCCTTCTTTCTTCCTCCCCAGTTTTAACCTGCTCAGCTTCGCAAAGGACCTGAAGCCCTGGCAGAACACTCTGGTGGAGAGCACAGACGCGTCATGTCATGAGGCTATGCAATGGGTGGCCCATCTGCAAGCCCAGGGCAGCACTTCAGTCTTAGAAGCTTTAACGGCAAGTGCTGTTGCTGACCTCTGTCATGTAGTGCCGCTCCAAGCCGATAGCCCGCGATGCTTTGGGACCCACAGCATGTCACTCCATTTCATCTTCCTAGCAGCCCAGGGACACAGAGCTCTCACTTTCAGACAAGGACACAGAGGGTTAGGGAAACTGAGTGGCCTGGCTGGGACTAACTAGACAGGAAGTGGGCCATGCTCTACCTGCTGGCCCTCAGCAGCTCCCTTGGTCTATCCTAGGCTGGAAGAGGAATCTCGGTCTTTTTAAAAATTTCTTTTCGTCGTGTGTGTGTGTGTGTGTGTGTGTGTGTGTGTGTGTGTGTGTGTGTGTGTGTGTTGGCGCATGGCACATGTGTGGAAGACAGACAACTTTGTGGGGTCAGTTCTCTCCTTCCAACTTTACATGGGTTCCAAGAATCACATTCAGGTCACCAGGCTTACACAGAAAGCAATTTACACATCGAGCCATCTTGGCAGCCCAGAGTCTCTATCCTAGAGGGCGATGTTGGAGAGCCCTTTCGGACACCTTTTCCTTGGTGACAGAGTGTCCTCTGTGGGGCCACAGTTCCTGCCCTTCCTAGTGAATCTCCCTCCCCGTGTCTGACGACCTCCCTATGCCTTCTCAGAAAGCCTTCAGCTTTCCAGCTGTGCAAGGTCTGTATCTCCTGACCGACGGGAAGCCAGACACAAGCTGCAGCCATATTCTCAACACTGTCCAAAGTTTCCAGAAGAAGAGAGATGTGAAGGTGCATACTATCTCCCTGACCAGCACAGACAGGTGAGCAGCAGCAGGAGTAAGCGAGCTGAGCTCGCTTTTCGCAGAGTGTGGCCCTCCACTGTCCCGGGGCCTCCCTTAGACACGGGAATGAGAAGATATGTTGCTTTTATTCATAGCCTCAACACCAGAAAGCAAAATCCCTCTCCCCATCTTAGACTCACCAAGCCACAAGCCACTTTTAATCTCATTCTGTACCCTTGAGTTAATGCACCCCAGTTCATGAGTCCTGCTATCTTCTCCCTTCTGGCCTCTTTTCTTGGAAAAGCACTTATAAATATTTGGAGGAGCTAGAGAAGAAAATATTGAATACTATTATACTGAATTTTATTTATTCTTTGAAAATTTCATCCACATATACATGGATGACTATACCTAACCCCGACTCCCATGTCCAACTTCTCTTAGCCCCCAATATCGCCCTCTCAGTTTCTTGTTTTTTTTTTAATTATTTTTATTTACTTATTTTATAAGTATGAATATTTTGCCTACATGTAGGTATGCGTACCACATGGATGCCTGATGCTTTCAGAAATCAGAAGAGGGGTTCAGATGGTTGCAAGCCAGGTCCTCTGCAAGAGCAACAAGAGTTCTTAACCACAGAGCCATCTCTCCAGCCCCATCTTTCTTTTTTATTATTATATAATTGAGTCCAGTTTGTGCTGCCTGTATGTACATGGATATGGGGCCATCTCCTGGGGCGGGGCGTGGGCAACATACCAAAAGCCACACAGCCAAAGAAGAGCAACTCTCCCTCCCACCCAGCCTGTGACTGTCAGTACCTCCTTAGCCAGGAGAACTTCTGGGCCCCTCCCCCTCCATGCTGGCAATGTAGCTGGCTTGATCTGTTTGTTTGTTTGTTTATTTTTTGAGACAGGATTTCTCTGTGTAGCCTTGGCTGTCCTAGACTCACTTTGTAGGCCAGGCTGGCCTCAAACTCACAGTGATCCACCTGCCTCTGCCTCCCGAGTGCTGGGATTAAAGACGCGCACTACCACGCCCGGCTTCCGGCTTGATCTTGACAGAACAATTAATATTACAGAATGGCCACTTAGAATAACATGCAGACAAGACGCAGCCCCTTCCCAGAACTCTTTTGCATCAGGGCTAACGGCATGTCTCAGTGGCAGAGTGCATGCTTATGTGCACGAAGCCAAGAGTTCAATCCCCAGTGAAAAATAAACCTTATCAATAAAATTCATTGATTACTTGGGAATACATTGTCCCTCTCTGGTTAAACTATAAGCTCTATAGGAACCATATTTGTGTCCCTTTAAGCTTAGCACACAGTAGGCACTAATGGACATGCATACCCAGCTGAGAGTGTACTTGAAGGTGCTAGCAGTGGTCTTGGTGGGATATGCTGAGGCTTGCTTGCCAGGCTTCTTTCCCTTAAGCCCACAAGGTGTAAGCTCTACTGTGGGCCTGGGGCTCTGCTTGCCCCTCCTGGCCCCTGTGAGTCCCTGAGCCTCTCTGTCCCTCCTCCAGTGCAGCAGTCGAGTTCCTGAGGCATCTGGCTTCCCTCAGCGGAGGACGTTACCACTGCCCTGTTAGCGATGACGCCCTCCGAGGGATTCATGGCTTGCTCACCAGAGGCTTCATCAAGGAAACGGTAGGTCACCAGGCCATAAATGTGAGTCTGCTGAAGAGGCTTGAAGAAACATCCACAGGTAGCGGCTTCCATGTGCCTTCTCTTAACAAGCACGGCCGATCCGAAAGGCGTGTTTCCCACAGCTCTCCCTCCACACCAGCTCCTCCTCATAAAGGAGGAAACAGACTGAGAATGGTACTCTTAGGTCAGACCAGCTTCCACCTGTCTGGCGTTTACAATGTGCAGAAAAATCACTTTACTTGTATAGGCACACTTACATCCTCATCCTCGCATAGGCAAATAGCACAAGAAGTTGAGGTATGTGCCCAGCGTGAGAAAAAGGGTAAAGCCAGACCCTGAGACATGGTTCGGAACCACAGTGCTTTAACTCCTAGGGACTCCTGTCTTCACAGCTCATTCTCTGAAACCAGACATCCAGTTCTTCTGTTAGGCAACATGTAACGAAGTCATCAGGTAGCTACTGTGTATCAAATGCTGAGGAGTCCAAGGTTCTAGGGAGCCCCTTCCCAGTTAGGAAGAAAATGGCGCTCATATTTAACTTTGTTTTTCTATTAGACTTTCTGGGTGTTTTGCTATGTAGCCCAGGCTAGTCTTGAACTCTCAAGCCTCCTGCCTCCTCCACTCCCCCAGTACAGAGATTATAGGTATGTGCCGCCATGCCTGGTTTCACTTTTGTTGCTGTTTTTCAGAAGTGCTGGAAGTTGAACCCAGGGCTTGGCTAAGCATTTTTCCATTGAACTATATCTCCAGAGCCCCAGGCCTTGGTTGTTTGAGAAAGGTCTCATGTAGCCTAGGCTAGCTTCAAATTCATTATGTAATTGAGGCCGGCCTGGAACACCTGATCCTCCGGCTTCTCTCTCTCTAGTGCTAGGATTATAGCTATCCATCGCCACCCTTATTCGAAGGAGTCTGTATGCAGAGTAGGAACAGCTGCTGCCACATTGCTGTGGTAACACACTGCAGGCTGTTTCCTGTCTGCCTCAGAGCTCCGATTAACTGGGAGTCTGTGTTTAGAGTGAGGTTCTGGAGTTTCAGGAATTAATGCTTTCAGAAACATCCCTGTGCAGCCTATTTTACCAAAAGAAATGGAGAGAGGGCTGAAGATAAGCTGCTGACTGTTTAGATAAGGCACACACCGCTTTTGCCTCAGGGGCCCAGGGAAGAGCCAAATTCACTGAAATTGGACACTACCTTGGTCTCTCCCCACCCCCATCCCCACCCCACCCCCACAAAATGACTCCCGAGGATCTAACGTCAAACTATTCCACTCGAGGAGTGGCTGCCTGGGTAGATGGAGATGCACAGCTGACGCCCTACAGGATTTCCTGCCTCCAGTTGGAGGCCACATCTAATTTGCTCTAACCATCTTCTGAGACTTTAGATTTTCAGGTCTCATCTGGTTAGTTTAGTACATTGAATTTGACGTTTGTCTTCCCTTCCCCAGGATCCCATGTTGCCATTGTTTGAAGGTGACGACTTAAAAATACTGGCCCAAGAGGTCACCAAGGCTAGAAACCTCCTCAAGCAAGCCCATGTCTTCAGGTACGATGGTCAGGCCGCCTCTCCTACCTTTTAACCCCCCCCACCCAGGTTGGACACACCTTTAACCCCAGCGCTCAGAAGACAGAGGCAGGTGAGTTCGAGGCCAACCTGGTATACACAGTTCCAGGATAACCTAGCGAGACCTTGTCTGAAAGAAGAATCCACATATGAGAAAAAAACATACAGCATTTGTCTTTCCCCACCCCACCACCTCATTACCCACTCCCAGGAACCATTCTTCTTTGCTTTCTGCCTTCTAGATCCCAGCTTCTGACAAAAAAATAACATGAAACCAAAGGTCACTCTTTGCTAGAGACACACTCCCAGGTAAGAGAAGGAGTGCATGCCATATCTGCCCGGTGCCCACCCAGGACCAGGCACGTGCAGCTTTACACACGAGTGTAACTGTGAGGATGGATCAGATTATTGTGGTACCACTGACATGGAAAGCCATCCCACAGAGACCACCCACTGAGCATCCCTAATGCACATTGCAGACTAACGGAGAGAGCTGGGACCCCCAGATTACCTGTAGGAATTAAAATGTTTGGCAGGCAGTAGGATACTCTGAATGCTGAGGTCAGGAAGCCCTTTTCACCTGTGTTTGGGGCCTCCTGGGCCTGCATCGTTCTCCTGCCCTGTCCCTCCACAGACCACGCACTCTAGCCACTAGACTGCCACATAGGAAGTCCCTCTTGCTACCCTCTGCCTAGTGACTCCTGTTCATCTGTCAAGGCATGGCTCAGATGGCAGCAGCTCCACTGTGAAGATGCCTCTGGGACTTATCAAGGGATCAGGACCTCCAAGCAGATCTAGGTGCTTCTGGCAAACTGTGCCTCTAGTGGCATTCAGCACTTCAGGCCTCGATGCCCTGCTCAACGTCCTAACTCTCCCTGACCATGGTTCCCTGCAAAATGCTGCCATCTTAAGCTTCCATGGATCCCCAGAACCTGCCATATGGCAGCCACTGGGTAAGCACTGAGCAGCCAGCTGCATATGGTACCCCAGCTCTGGATAGCAGCCAGATGAGGCTGCTTCTCCTGGCTGCTCCCTGTCCTGCTTACCACCTGGATCCTTGGCCAAAGCCGGCACCAGCAGCCTAACTTGGGGAAAGACACAGGCAAGAGCCGAGCCCCATCTCCTGCCAACCGGAGGCTGCTATGGACCCAGTCCAGAGTAAATTCTCTGCTCCAGCCTCTGAACGGCAGATTGCAGCCTTGAGCCCAGCTACACCGTGCACAAGTGAATGTGGGCAACATGTGTTAGATCATTGGGGATCATTTCCTAAAGTTTGAAAATTGCTTTTACTAATAGAGTCAAAATTAAATGTTTAAGCACTTCTAAATAAGATTGTGTGTGTGTATGTATGTATAATTTTTAATGAAATAAAATCTTAAGAGCCTCATTCAGATTGTATAGAGGATTTAAGTTCAACAAGAAAGAAAAAAATATAGTTTGTTGTTGTTGTTGTTGTTGTTTTGGTTTTTCAAGACACGGTATTATTACACAGCCCTGGCTGTCCTGGAACTCACTCTGTAGACTAGGCTGACCTTGAACTCAGAGATCCACCTGCCTCTGCTTCCTGAGTGCTGGGATTAAAACTATGACCCACCACTGCCTGGGTACATATGCTTATTTTAAAAAATAAACAGCAATTCAGAGAAACACAAATGGGAAATGCATATGCAAATATGCTTACCCTCTAGAGGTGTGACTCACTTACCCAGCATATCTCTCTCTCTCTCTCTCTCTCTCTCTCACACACACACACACACACACACACACACACACACACACACTGAACCAGGCACTGTAGCACTTACCCGTAATTTCAACACTTGAGAATTGGAGGCAGGAGAACCAGGAGTTCCAGGCCAGGTTAGGCTAAAAATGTAAACCCCTGCTTCTCCTCATAAACAAGCAATGGAAACGAGCTCAACAGCCTCATCTATCATGGAAATACAAATTAAAGTCACAATGGAATCCAGCTACATATGCAATAGAGTGGCTCAACACACACACACACACACACACGCACGCCTGTCAATATCAAGATAATTAGAATGACTAAAGTGATCGTGCTGCTGAAATGGGGGTCAGAGAAAGAAAATGTAAATTTTCACCACTTTGAAAATTTGGCAATTTCTATTAGAGCGAAACACATCTGCTGTGTGGCCAAACAATCCCACTACAAGGAGAATGGGAGCAAGAATGTGTACAATAGCTTGAAACTGGACACAACTCAATGTCCAACCACACTACAATGTGTAAAGAAATCACGGCATATTTATACAGTGGCAAACGATGAAGCAATGGAAAGAGCAGCAACTACGGCTACTCTGTTCACTAAGATGCATCAAACTCATCACCAGTGTAGACAGACAAACCTGACAGACGCTGGAGATGCGTCTCAGCTGGTGGGAAGCTTGCCTTGTACGCACAAACTCCTGTGTTCTCTATATCTTGTCCTGCATGAAAAGGGGGTATGGAGGCAAAGGAATTCAAGGTCATCCTTGGCTACAGCCAGTTCAAGGCTAGTCTGCGCTACACAAGACTCTATTGGGAAAAAAAAAGGAGGAGGAGAAAAAGTAATCAGACCTGAGGGTATGTGCTCACAACTCTATATGAAATTAGGACATAATATTCATTACTGAGCCAGAAATCACAGTGAGAACTGCTGTAGGGAGTGCAGAGTGAGCATCCGGGTTGCTGGGAGCTGGAAAAGTTCTGTCATCAACTGAGTGGTTTTTCACTACAATATTCAAAGATGGGGCTTTGTGTGAGGGGTGGGGGTAGGGGATGGCCAGGGTTAGACAAGGTTCTGAGGCTGCTATGTCTTCCAAAATCGAATCCTGGTGGCTTTACAGGAAGAGGCCAAAAGAGACACCTACACATGCCCTGGCTCTTCCACGTGATGCCCTGTGCCACTCAGGGCTCAGCCAGCAAGGAGGCTCTGAGCAGATGCAGCAGCATCGCAGTTGTGCCCCATGAGAGCTTTGAGCTGGGGCTGGAGATAAAGCTCTGCGGGAACAGCTTTCTGCTGCTTTTCCAGAGAACCTGGGTTTGGTTCCCAGCACATACGGCAGCTCATCATCGTCCTTAACTGCAGTTCCAGGGGAGCTGGCTTCCTCTCTTGGCCTCTGGGACACCAGCACACACTGCATGTGTGCATATTACTCACACATGAAATTAAAATCCTTTTTCAAAACTTTAAGCAAAAACAAATATCTTTATTTATATAGTTACCCCAGCTTCAGGAGGCAGGAGAGCTGCTATCAACTGGAGGCAACCTGGCCTACATAGGGAGTTCAAGACCAGCCTGAAAAATTAACGTAGCAAAGCTCTGTCTTGGAAAAATAACCATTAAATTATTTTAAAGTTTTTAAGATTTATTTTTATTTTATGATTTGAGGGTTTTGTGGACATGTATATATGTATACGTACCATATGCATGTTTGATGGCCAAGGAGGTCATTGGATCTCCTGGAGCTGGAGTTATAGATGGTTAAAAGCCACCATATGTGAGCTGAGAGCCAAACCTAGGTGTTCTGCAAGAGCAATAAGTTAAAAACTTAACTACTGAGTCATCTCTCCAGCCCACAGTGTAAATTTATTATCTCACAATTTCAGAGCCTGGAGATCCAGAATCTAGGTTTTCGCAAAGCTGGCCTCCCTGGAGGCACTGGGAATCAGGCTTCTTGGTTTCCATAGCTCCTGTCCTTTGGCATATATGGATATATATAATATATATACATATATATATGTATAACTCCATTCTCCACCTGATTGTCTCCTGTGGGCATGGCTATGCCCAGATTACACCCTCATTATTTTCACACTGCTTGTACTGGAATGAGAGCCTTCTCCATTCTACTGAACCCCAGCTGAACTAATCCCATGTTCAAGTCCTCACATTCGGAAGTACTAGGGCTTGGGGCTTCAATGTATTGTTCGGGACACAATCTATGACAGTTGTGAGTGATGATGCTCTTTGGCAACCAGCCAACACGGGCAGCTGGCGGGGAATGTGAGTTCTGTGGACCTGCTGGTCTTGCACATGAGGGTTCAGGAGGACGCCAGGCTTGTGACGTGATGATGAGGGAATGGGTTTGAACCCCGCCTTCTCACATAATGGTAAAGGCTGGTGCTGTTGAGCACCAGCTGAGCAGCTCCAGGGTCTAGGGTTTGCATATACTCCTGTCACGACACTCAGAAGCTCACAGTGTCCTCAGGGTAAACCACACCATTTCCAGTGTGTGAGTGAGGAAACTAAGCCTGCAGCAGCCCAAAGAGACACGGCAAGAAAATGGCAACGGGCCGACAAAATAATTCATCAGGCAAAGATGTTTGTCACCAAGGCTGATGATCTAAATTCAGTACCATCAATACCATATGACGGAAGAAAAAAAGCCACCGCCTGCAAGTTGTCTTCTGACTTCCCCATGTGCACTATGGCACACACACACAAGCTCACATACACATAAATCAATGTAACAAAACCAAGATTGAAGGGTCCCAAAGGACTATGCTTACCACCCCTGAGCCTCCTTTCTGAAACTGTTTCTCAACCTCTAAAATGAGGTTGAACAGGGCTCTCTACCACCTGGCGCACGGCAGGAGCAGGCTAAAGTTTGGGATTTGCCTTCTTTAGCAAATGTTCTCAGAGTTTGTTTACACAGCTTTTCCTGTCCCTTCTCTAACCAAAGTGAGCAGCTCGCTCCCTATGCTGAGCTCACTTGCTTCATTGTAGCAGCTGTGTAGGAGGCTGGACACATGTCAGCCCTTCTGCTGCTGTCTCTCATATATGGGTTTTCCAGGGATAGGAAAGCCATTCTGGTCCCCAGCACAGAAGAAAGGCCAACAGTAAAGAAGCATCCATTAAAATAGAATGGGGAAGCCGGGCATGGTGGCGCACACCTATAATCCCAACACTCGGGGAGGCAGAGGCATGCGGACCTCTGTGAGTTCAAGACCAGGCTGATCTACAAAACGAGTCCAAGGCAGCCAAGGCTACACAGAGAAACTCTGTCTGGAAAAACAAATCAACAACAGATAGAATAGGGGAAGCCAAACCTGGAGGTGCTGGCTTAATTCCTGCTCATTGGGAGGCTGAGGCAGGAGGATCACAAATTCAATACCCACTTGGGCTACAGAGGAAGTAAGTAAAAGAGGTGGGGTAAGGGCTCACGACCTCTGGAGGCCAGGACCCTCTGCACTGCTAACCCATGGGCTCTTCCTGTGCTCCTTGGCGTCTGGTGACTGCCTGTTAACTGAGCTGGCCTGGCAGCTGCCTTCTCTGCCCATGCAAGGCACCTGCAGCCATGAGTGGCAAAGAAGGACCAGGAGGGTTGAGGAAGAGGAAGCATGACAAGTGCCCCTATAACCAGAGGAGGGAAGGGAAGGATGCCAGTTCATCTTCGCTGGTGATGTTGGCCTTCAAGTCATTTCATCAGGAACTGGACGCGAGGCACAACAAATATGAGAGATTTGTGAAGCTCAGCTGGGATATTACTGTTGAAAGTAAGAGGATGATTTTTCTTATCCATAGGATTACAAATGCTCCTGATATGGAGGAGATACTGACGGAATCAGAAATTAAACTGGATGATGTCAGACAGAAAATACCACAGGTAGCCCAAGAACTCTCGGGGGAAGGTATGCACCAGATCTATCAGGCTGTCAGGACAGGACTGCAGGAGTACGCGGAGGCTCTCTCTTCAACAGGTCATCAAGACACGTCGGTCCTTAATGAGTATGGAAGAGATTAAGAAGCAGTTGGCATTTACAACAGAAGACAGTGGGAAAGAAAGAAAGACTCCTCCTTTGACAAGACCAGCAGCTTGCTGTGTAGAGGCTGAAAATCACACCTGCTGATTACCTCTGGGAGTGGCTGGCCTTTTTGGAGAATTGATACAGATATATATTAACAGCATGGGGAATGGGGACATTGACACTCCCTGTCAAGTGAGCCAGTTTACTATGGGTTCTCTTTCATTGGCAACACTGGGCCCTATGAGGTTTCTAAGAAGCGGCACACCTTGAAATGGAGCCTGGCCAGAGTAGAGAGCGCTTGCTGTGCCCTTAAAGTCCGGGCTCAGAGACTCCCAAACACATGCTGGCAGACGTGTTTTCAGATAAGACAGAGAGCATTCCCTATGCACCCCACTCTGCTCTGTAAGGAGCTCCTAGGAGACAATTAGCCTGTTCTGAGTGTGCATTCAGCTTTATTGTGGCTTTTGTAGACGTTTCCAGTGGTACCGGCTTGAAGTTGTTTACAGCTGTCACAGGAACGGTTCCTACACTCACGAGCATCTGATTACAGTGTTTGTATATGTGCTTAGTCCCCGTGATTGCTTTACTGTTGTGTGAGTGTGCTTCTGGTTGTGCTCTCTGACCTACCTACTTTAATTTGCTTTGAACTTGAAGTGACAAATTTTCAGTGGAAGGAAGTCTCTTAGTGGGTGATTTCTCTACAGGGAGAGAAAATGCAGTGAAACTTCTGCAGGTGCCTCCTGCTGTGAGAAGTCTGCAGTGAGCCTCCTGCTGTGAGGCATCTGCAGTGAGCCTCCTGCTGTGAGAGGTCTGCAGTGAGCCTCCTGCTGTGAGAGGTCTGCAGTGAGCCTCCTGCTGTGAGAGGTCTGCAGTGAGCCTCCTGCTGTGAGGTCTGCAGTGAGCCTCCTGCTGTGAGGCATCTGCAGTGAGCCTCCTGCTGTGAGAGGTCTGCAGTGAGCCTCCTGCTGTGAGAGGTCTGCAGTGAGCCTCCTGCTGTGAGAGGTCTGCAGTGAGCCTCCTGCTGTGAGAGGTCTGCAGTGAGCCTCCTGCTGTGAGGTCTGCAGTGAGCCTCCTGCTGTGAGCTTCTTGACTGTATCATGGCAAGCCTTTAAAGTAGGTATAGAGTGTGGAACAACAATTTTAAAATATAAGCTATCAGTATTTTTAAGTATAAGTTTTGGTGATATTGTAATGAGAATTCATGTAACATTTTCAAGTTTAGGCCATTTTGAATTTATGTGAAACAACTTTCCAGAAGAATTGATGGATATCCAGGTGTTACTTTCTCCTGTTAGTTTTTACCTTTTTCCAGAGATAGGGAGGATTGGAACTGATGTTGTTTTTCACTGGTGACTCTGAGTAATTGTGCACTTGCCTATAAGCTGTGAGCAGGTGAGCCCTTCATCGTGGTGTTAGGGCTTTCCTAGTCTAGCACCTTGAGGAATCACAGTAGAACAGCTACAAAGGCTGGGATGCTGACAACCCAAACCTTTATATTTGTCCCTTGGTGTTAGCCAGTGATGTTGCCAAAGAAAATGAATTGTGTATAATTTAGCAATGAGGCAATTGCCAACACAGAGGAAGGAGCGTTGGTGGTCACTAGCAGTCAGAGTTTGGGGTTCACCTACCCAGCTAGTCAGAGCTCATCATGAGCTGACAAGCACCACATGCTTTCATACTGGGTTTTATTTTTGGAAAGGGTATCTATTTATAAGGACTGGTTCGTTGAAAGTGTAATTTTCCAAAATTATTACTGAAAGGAGAATGAAATGTAAAACACTTGATAAGTTAGATTTGTTTGGCTTGGTGATGGTGGGCTGTGGTTCCCCTGTTCTCAGATACATTGCTCAGTTACAGTCAGTCCCATTACCTGTTTTGTTTGTTTTTTTTTTCAGCTACTTCAAGTTGAATTTATAATGTTAAAATAATGGATTGAGGAATGTGTTACAGAAATGTAAAACAATTTTTGAATAAAATATTAAAATACAGGGGGGAAAAGAGGTGGCCTGAGGATATAGGTGGGTGGCAGAGCACTTGTCCAGCATGTGTGAGGACCTAGCTTCAAACTGCAGTGCCACAGGGAAGAAAAGGGGGGGTAAAAATGTCTAAGAATAATAGGTGGGTGGGTGGGTGGTAAGAAAAACAGGTATATAAAGTTAAATGGATGATTTAAATTTGTTTGGACAGATGGCAAGATAGGCTGATGGAAGGTCAGATGGATAAGTGAAAGGTAAGAGGTGGAAAAGATGAAGAAAAGATGGATTGATGTATAGGTGAAAGTTGAAAGACAGATATAGAGACAAACTGACAGAAAACTAGATGGGTGAATGAAGGGATATATATGTAATCAGAGAGGGAGAGAGAGACAGAGGCAGAGAGACAGACAGACAGACAGAACCAAAGGATGGTATGAAATAACCATGGCTGGTGAGTAGAACGGATCAGACTGGGCAGCCTCCCAACTCCTCTGTCTCTTTTCTCCAGAAACACAACCCAGTCACTGCCTTGCTTACCCTCCGGTGAGTAGGGCTGACAGGGCTGGACAACCGGGGAGGAGGCAGCAGGTGGGGCGGTCCAGGGCCAGCCCAGCTGCTGTCGCACAGGTGGTGCCTTTCTTGGCGCTGAGACCCAAGAGGCTGCAGAAGCACGCAGCACTGCGGGAGCCTGAGCCAGGTGAGTGCAGGGTGGGATGGAGGGCTGGGTGAGCTGCACCCACATCCATCAGCTGCATGGAGCATGCTCAGTCAGCCACCAGGAGGCCGGAGCTTCCCCCATGGGACCCTGCCCTTACCATGCCCTTACCATCAACCCCAGCTTCCGTGTCTCAGTGGATGGACTGAGTCCTTTATTTCATTTTTGTTAGTTTTAAGTACTATTTATTTTATTATTTATTACTACTATTACTATTACTGTGTGTGTGTGTGTGTGTGTGTGTGTGTGTGTGTGTGTGTGTGTGGTGTGTGATAGGTAGCAGCACACATGCCACAGCACATGTGTGGAGGTCAGAGGATAACTTTCTGAAGTCAACCCTTTCTATTCTCCTCATGCGTCCAACTCATGTAGCCAGATTTGCAGAGATGAGCTATCTGGATGACCATGTTACTTGGTTTTTAAGACTGTATCCCAGGCTGCCCTGGGACTCACTATATAACCCAAGCTGGCCTCAAGCCCAAGCAGTCCTCCTGCTTAGGCCATTGGAATTCTGATATTGCATCACCACAGAATACCTTTTATTATTATTATTCTATCACAATTCCCTGATTTTTCCTTAGCCTCAGTTTCCACTTCTTGGTAAGGGGACCATAGCTTGCACTTGCTGGGATTGCCCAGAGAATTTAGCACTGCTGTATCCAGATTTGGTCCTGGCTTAGCCATATGTCCCCCTAAGGAAGAGGCCCCTGTTTATTCCCCCAGCTCTTAGCCAGGCACTGTTCCAAGCATGGGAGACACCAGTCAGCAAATCCTTCATGCAGCCTACATTGAAATGATGTATGAAGGCTTCGGTATACAGTGCGAAGGCACTGTATAAGGAAAATGATTTGGACCCATTTCACAGCTGTGGATACTGAGGCGCGGTAACGTTTTAAGCATTTTACCCAAGGGCACACCCAGCCTTTGCCACTACAAGCATCCATGTATCCTTCCCCAGAAGAGTCATCTGGACCTTGGGAGAGGAGGCTTCCCTCTAAAGCTGCCTCCTTTCTCCTGGTTGAAGGGTGGGCTGGGGGAATTAGGTACCCTCTATAACAGGTCTAGTTTGGGATGCCCTTCCCCACCACTTATGAAGGACCTGACTGCATTCCTGTCCCAAAACAAACAGGATAAGGACAGGGGACACAGGCTTACAACTGCCAGGGCCCTGTCCTATAACATCATCAGTCAGTGACTCAGCAAACACCTGCTCTTTTGTGCAGCCGTTATGCACCTTGCAGGGCCTGGTGCTCAGAAAGTATACTCCTTGCTTTTATAATGTTAATGATCTGACCCCTGGTTGAGTCCGATGCTCAGGTAGAGATAAAGGTAGGAAAGACCCTTATCTTTCCTCAACCATCTTTGGCAATTGACTAAGCCTGAGTCTGCTATAAATCTAGAAAGAGGAGGACAGGATTCTCAGTGTTGGTCCCTGCCCTGCCCCCACTACTCCCCACACCCCCACCCCATCCCTATTCCCCCAACCCCCACTCCTCCACCTCATCCCCACTCCGCCCAACTGGGAAGGCAAGGCGGCGGGGGGGGGGGGGGGGGGGGGGGGGGGGGGGTGTCAGCCAGCTGCTCCTGGGGCACCTGGTGGCTACAGACCTGGGAGTCACAGACAAGTTTCCAGGATCTGAGCCCTTTAAGACCCACGTGCTCCCTCTTTCCCCCTCCTCATCCTTTTCACTCTTCTCTTTCCCTCCTTCCTCATCCCCCTGCTCCTCCTCTTCTCCCTTCTTCCCTTCCCTCCATCTTCTTCCTCTTCCTCTTCTCCTTCTTCCTCTTCCTCTTCCTCTTCCCCCTCCCCCTCTTCCTCTTCCCCTTCCCCCCCATTTCTTCTCCCTCTACATCTCCTTTCTTTTATTTCCTCTTCCTCTCCCTCCTTCCTCTTGTCCTCTTCTTCCTCTTGCTCTTCTCTCCCTTCTATTTGTTTTCTGTTCCTTTTCTCCTCCTTTCCTCTTCCTCCTCTTTTCTTCTTCCTTACCCTCCCTGTCCTCCTGATTCCTAGCTCAGATCATACCATACCCAGAATGTGAGGCCCCCTCTCGTGCTACATGGGGCTTGTGGGGAAATCAGGGGTGTTTAGTGTCCATCTGAGCTTGACTTCGAACCTCAGTTTCCCCAGCTAGGAAGTCAAAGGTCAAGCTGCCTTCTTTGACTCCCTAAAGGAGCCAGCAGCCATGTGAAGGTTCTTGGGGCTCTGGAAAAATCTGGAGCCCTGAGAGACTTATGAGACTGAAACTTTCCTAAAGTCCCCCTCAGTCCTAGGGACCTGGTAACACGTGCCTTGAGATGAGCCTAGAACATTCTTCTGGTTTTCTCCACAGGTGGACAGCCTCTAGGCTGCATGGCTTCATAGAGAATGAAGACCAACCCTGTGGGTTCCTCGCTAGAAACCTGTCAGGCTGCAGGCCAGGGCGAGAAGGGCTGCCCTGTCTGCCAGGCCTGCAGGGGCGCCTCAGGCCTCGGGTCTGCTTCAGGGTTGGGGTCAGGCCTTGGGCCAGGACCTGGAGTGGTTCTGGGCTCTGGGCTGGCTCCTGGAGCTATTTCAGGCCCTGGGCCTGGGCCTAGTGCTGCTCCAGGGTCTGGGCCAGGACATGGAGCTGTTTCTGGGACTGAGCTGGGAGCTGGTCCTGCTTCAGGACCTACAGCTGCTCTGGGACCTACACTAGGAGCAGGATCATTACCTGGACCAGAAGCTAGGGCTGGACCTAGGCCAGGATCCAAGTCAGTACCTGGGCCCGTGCCTCAGCCAGGAGCTGGGCCGGTGCCTCAGCCAGGAGCTAGGCCGGTGCCTCAGCCAGTAAGTGAGTCAGGACCTAGGCCAGGAGCTACACCATTACCTGGGCTAGGGCTAGGGCCTGGAACCAGACAAGGCTCTGGGACTGGCTCTAACCCCAGTGAATCTGTGAGAACCCCAGTACCAGCTCTACAGCAGAAGACTCAAAACAAACCCGCACAGGCCCCCAGACAGAAGGTTCTGGTGACCGGAGGAGGAGGTTACCTGGGCTTCAGCCTGGGTTCCAGCCTAGCCAAGAGAGGCACTTCTGTCATCCTGCTTGACCTCCGCAGACCCCAATGGCCACTACCCTCAGGGACCGAGTTTATCCAGGTACAAAGTTGGGGGTCGTTGAGGGGACTGCTACTGAAAGTGACGGTGCTGGTGGCAGAGCTCAGAAGGACAGATACAGTGTGAACCAGGAGTCTGAGATCTCAAGCTCTGAAGCCAGATTTAGCTCCAATTCTCCTTTATTTTTAGATTTTTGTTATCGATGTGTATGCATGTGGGTGTGACGTGAGCGTGTGATATATGTGACATGTGTTTGTGCAATGTACATGTAGGTGATGTATCTGTGCACGTGTGTGGGATATGAATGTCTGTGATGTACGTGGATGTAATGTGTGTGTGTGTGTGTGTGTGAAGTGTGTAGTGTGTGTGTGATGTGTGTGTATGTGTGAGTGATGTGTGAATGAATATTTGACAGAAGTGTATGTCCGTGATGTGTGCGATGCATGTATGTGTGCATGTGATGTGTATAAGAGTACAGCCATACATTTGCTAGAGGACAGCTTTGCACAGTCAGTTCTCTTGCTCCACTACAGCGAGTGAGGCTGGCCTCTCTGGCTTCTGCCACCACGCTGCACGCTCCAGTCTGGCTAGCCTAAGAGCTTCCAGGTAATTTTCTAGTCTCCACCTCCCATTTTACCGTAAAAGTGCTGGGATTGCAGGTGCAAGATACCTCATCCAACCTTTTGTGAATTGCAGGAGTCAAACTCTGATCTTCCGGCTTGCTTAGAGAGCACTTTAACCCTCTTAGCAACATTGTCACCCTCAGCTCCAGCTCTATACTCCACAGCTGCAGTTATGCCTTCGTGTGTGTGTGTGTGTGTGTGTGTGTGTGTGTGTGTGGTTTTCGGTTTTTGGTTTTTCAAGACAGGGTCTCTCTGTGTTATCCTTGACTGTCCTAGCCTTGCTTTGTAGACCAGGCTGACCTTGAACTCACAGTGATCCTAGTTATGCCTTCCTGAGCCTTGATTGCTAGGCACAGAAAGAGACAGTCACTTGTATTTTATAAGGGGCTCATAGGGAGTCAGTAAGAGAGCACGTGAAACACCCAGCCCAGCCCTGAGTCCAAGAGCAGAGTCAGTGAGGATAGGACCTGTTGACGGTCTGTGGAGTTAGTAAGTCCTGGTCGACCAGGTGCTGGGCCTGGGTGGGGCTGCTGCGTGGATCTGAAGCTCTCACTTCCGTTTCAGGCTGATGTCCGAGATGAAGAAGCCCTTTACCAAGCCTTCCAGGGCGTGGACTGTGTCTTTCACGTGGCCTCCTATGGCATGTCTGGGGCTGAGAAGGTAAGCCTGTGAGCATGCACACACACACACACACACACACGCGCACACACACACACACACACACACACACACAGTCTGGTTGAATGATGTTCAAGTCCTGTCCCACCCACCACACTGTTGCCTGAGTATTCCTTCCTTTTACTGCCTTCAGGAAGGACTAGGCATCCATGACATCAAACACCAGTTCTGGTCCCTTCCACCTGTGACCAAGGGCAGGAAAGACATCACTGCAATTTATGCCACAAACTTTTTTTTTAATTGGCTTTTCTCGACAAAGGGTTTCTCTGTGTAGCCTTGGATGTCCTGGACTACCTTTGTAGACCAGGCTGGCCTTGAACTCACAGAGATCTGCCTGCCTCTACCTCCACATATGCACTCAGCACATGTCACAAACTCTTTAGAAAACACTGTAGCAGTGTCTACCAAAACATACTCCATTTGACTCAAGTTATTACTTATTTATATATGCATAGCATTGTTTTTAGATGTTGAAATAAGTTGTAGCAGGTATATGGTGAAATTCTACACAGTTATTCGAAAGTATGAGAAGACTCAAGAGTGTTAATACTCAAGCAAGCTCCAAAGTTCAAGATACTGTTTGCTATCACCTACTTACCTTAAACAAGAAAGAAAAGCTAAGAGCCAGCAAGATAGCTCAACTAGTTGCCTTTAAGCCCAGTAGAGGCAAGAATGAATATCTCTTTGAGTTTGAGGCCAGCCTGATCTACATAGCAAGTTCTGGGACAGCCAGGACTAAAATGAGAGACCCTGTCTCAAAATAACAACAACAATAACAATAATAATAACTACTTAGCCAATAAGAGTGCCTACTTCCAAGCCTGATCTCCCAGGACCCACCATGATGGAAGGAGAGAACTGACTCACACAAGCTGTCCTCTGACCCCCACCTATATACCATGGCACCCACACACATGGGCACACACATGCACAGACAAATAAAAACATGACAAAAATGTCAAAGCTAGGATAAATGTTTATTAAATACACATGGACATGTGGTGGTGTTAAGTATAGGTTTTCTGTACAAACATATGAAGCTGTTAGCAGCAATTCCCTCTGGGGAGGACGGAGGACAACTTGGAATCAGGAGCGTGAAGGACTTTCCTCTTCGTTAGATAGTCTTTTTTTTTCAAAGTTTTATGTGCATGGGTGTTTCACCTACATATATGCCTATGCATAACACATGTATCTGGTGCCTGAAGAAGTCAAAAAAGAGCATCAGATCTCCTGGAACTGGGTTTAAAGATAGTTGCAAGCTGCTGTGTGGGTGCTTGGAATTGAACCCAGGACCTCTGGGAGAGCAGCTAGTGCTCCTGACCCAGACTGGGCTGTCTCTGCAGCTCCCAGGCATGTTACTGTTTGAATTATTTTTAATATTGTAACTATTTCCCCATTAAGCAAAAATCAAAAAAAAAAAAAAAAGAAAAGAAAAAAAGAAAGAAAGAAAGAAAATAACAAAACACCACAATAAGAACAAAAGTTAATTTGGCTGGGGATACAGCTCAGGAGGTAGGATGCTTGCTTAGCATGCACCCTGGGTTGGATCCCCAGCATCACATAAACCAAGTATGATGGCACTCGCCTGTAATCCCAGCACTTGGGAGGCAGAGGCAGGAGCATCAGAAGTACAAGTTCAAGAAGTTCTATAGCCGGGCGTGGTGGCGCACACCTATAATCCCAGCACTCGGGAGGCAGAGGCATGTGGATCGCTGTGAGTTCGAGGCCAGCCTGCTCTACAAAGCGGTCCAGGACAGCCAAGGCTACACAGAGAGACCCTGTCTTGAAAAACCAAAAAAAAAAAAAAAAAAAAAAAAGAAGAAGTTCTATTTAGCTTGTTTGAGTCCAGCCTGGACAACATGAGATACACTGTCTCAAAATAAACAAATGGATAGATGATAGATAGATAGATAGATAGATAGATAGATAGATAGATAGATAGAACTTAAAAGTATAGCACATCACCACATCACCTTTCCCACTGGTGTTAAATGAGGTCTGGGTCCTACTGTGTCCTGGGTGCTTGGCCCACAAAGACCTGTCGGTGCAAGCCCATTCTTTGTTTACACTCCAGTGCCCTCTCCAGGCCATGGCCATATCACCATATTAGTCTCAGATAGTGGATGATTGGGGAGGCAGGAAATGATCAGATATGTTTGACGTCACATATCCCCCCCCCTCCCCGCCACCCAAACTCTATGCCAGCCCCTGCACCTGCTCCAACTTCCCTTCAGTGAGAATCCTGCCCACCCTGAGCCCAGTCTGTGGCCTCAGACACAAGGCAGAAGATCGCACGTGACTTCCCGTCTCCCTCTTGTCTTTTAGCTACAAAAACAGCAGATTGAGTCTATAAATGTCGGAGGCACCAAACTAGTGATTAATGGTAGGCCATCAGAGTGGAGTGTGGCCTGCGGTGTGACCCTTCCTCTTCTTTTCTTCTGCCATTGGCCTGGCTATGGGTGGGGGTTGAGGCTGGGGCAACAGAGGCAGGACTCCCCCTGCCCTACCTACCTTGTACCAACTGAGGCCAGTGGGAGGTAGAATATCTTTCCTGTGTGCAGACCTGCTCAGGTCCCTGTAGGGAACACCAGCAGTCTTAGCATGCGTAGGGACTCAGGGTTGCGGACACTGAGGACAGCCACTGAAACATCACATAGAAGATCCCTGTTGGGCCCTCTGGATGTATCCAACTTTGACCTTAACTTTCTTCAGTTCTATAACAATTTTTCTATTTGTCCCACCACCAAGCGAGCCTTGTCTTCTTAACCTACCTCTGCCAGGGTGACCCTGGGGGCCAAAGCCACACCAGAAGGAAAAATAAGAAGCCCTGGTCCCAAGTTGGGGGGATGGGGAGGCTTTTCCCTGCCAGGCAGCTCTGGATTCTGGGAGGTCCCTAATGGTGTGGGGTGGGAGGTAAAGACTGAGTAGAAATGGGTGGGTTTGTGCACAGAGGCCCTTTGGAGCACCTCCTTAGTGGGCTCCTTACTCTGTGTGTGTGTGTGTGTGTGTGTGTGTGTGTGTGTGTGTCCTGCAGTTTGTGTCCGTCGGCGGATTCCAAGGCTTGTGTACACCAGCACAGTCAACGTGGCGTTTGGTGGGAAGCCCATCGAGCAGGGCGATGAGGACTCAGTCCCATACTTCCCCCTGGACAAGGTACCAACTTCTGGGGCAAAGGGGGCAGGGTGGCAGGCCTGAAAGCGACTACCCAAAGCATAGGCATGGATGGAGCCAGGTCCATCCCGCCTGCATCCCAGCAGGATGAACTCCCAAACCAAATGGTACAAGCTCCCTCCTACTTCAGCTTGTCTTTCCCATAGAGGCGTCCATATCTGATAGAGCTGGCCCTGAGCCCCACCTAGCCTGGCACCTTTCACCTCTGTGACAGAATGCAAATTGTCATGTACTCCAAACCTCTGTTTCTTCCTCTAAGTCTGAGAACACGATGGAGGTGGCTTATAAAGAACAGGAAATGAGACTGTGTGCAAAAATGCCACAAGAACGCTAAAGAATGACATATGACTGCATCACCCAACCTACATCCAATATCAGTGTCGCAGACTGGCAAGCTGCCTCCTGGAGTCAGGACTGTGCAGCCATGAGGTAGACCAAGCCCAGCTGGGCCAGCATTGCCAACATCACTGAGCCCCTTTGGTGGCTGTGTTCTCCTTGTCTCCTGGCAGCATATGGACCACTACTCTCGAACCAAAGCCATTGCTGACCAGCTGACTCTCATGGCCAATGGGACACCTCTCCTAGGTAAGTACCATGGGGCCATGCTTATAACAAGTATACCTGCCCAATGCTGCCTCTGTGAAATGTGTGTCTGAGGCCTTATATCTGCCCACGTAACATCTGTCCATGGTCCTTCAATGTGTTCAGAGTACCAGCATGAGCCTCCCCAACCAGGACACAGAGTGGACAGTCACATCCCACACTTGCCGTCTGGTGAGGAAAAGACCTAGACAGCCTGGCACTTGCTTCCTTTGCTGTCTTGTGGGATTTAGTTTTAATAGGCTTCTTTTGCATTACAAGTATGCAAGGAGCTATAGCGCTTTGGAAGGGACCATGCGAGATGCTTTAGCACTTAACCTTCAGTAACTTCCCAGAAAAGCCTGCCTTAGCTGTCTGCCTGCATTTTCTCCTCCCACTGCAGAGAAGCAATAACAGAACAGAAACAATCCACATTTATGCGCATCCTTTATGTCAGACCCCATTTTGCATACTAATTTCATATTAAAAAGGTTCATTGATTCCATATCACTCCTGAGTCAGGGTAAGGGGTTAGGGGTGGGAGGATGGAATTTGGGCCTCCCTGGGCTTGCACACGGGAGCCAAATCCATTCAGTCAATTTGCTTGTCATAAGTCATTGTGAGTGTCTTTCTAAAATTTGGAAGCTAAAGAACCTGCCGACATGGTTTCATCTGTCTTGGCCTGGTGTCAAAGTCCTGTCATACCAGCTGCTCATAAAGTTGAGGCAGGAAGATCACAAGCTCTAGTACCACTGAAAAAGACAAACTTGGGGACCAATCAGGTTTGAAGAACCAAAGAGGCTTGAAATTATAGCCTCCAGTTTACACATAAGGAGATAAAGATGGTTAGCTGGCTAAGCTCAGAGTCACATAGCACCTGCGGCAGAGTTGGACTCCCCAGGGGCATCCCAGCACCAGAATCCAGCCCTGACCCACGGTGCTCCTCCAGAGGCAGCAAGCCAGGTCCCTGTGTGTGGGCTTTTCCCCTATGATAGCCCTGCTTTCGTTACCTAGTCCATCATCCTTGACCTCTGACCCTGGTATGCAAACCCACTGTGTTTCCCCAGAATCTGCTGCTGCTGAATTCCCTTCTCTGCCAGGGCACAGCCCCCTTCACCTACTGCCAGGCCAGACACTTAATCTTCTAGCTGGAATTATTTATACCCACAGCTCCAGCTTTCAATGCTCAGAAGAGTCACAGACACCCTAGGTCTGCCCCTCAGTGACGTGGCTACCCAGTGTCCCTCTGGCCACTATTGGCTGCAACCTGACCTCCCTCTACCATGCCTCCAGGGACCCAGAATTTAAACTTAGCTATAGGCCATGGAGAAGGCTCAGCTGACATCTGCCTTCCAGGAGGCCAGCCGTGGTCACAGAGGTGATGACCACAGCCTGTGATCCAGGCTAGTCCTGAGACGGTCCTCACTTGAGCTGGGTGCCACGGTCCTAATAAGTAGGTCACTGCACCTGGTCAATGTACTGTATCCTCTTGACCTGCTTGTGTTGGTGTCCTGCAACTTCGAGAGCGGCTTAAAACATTCTCTTGCCATCTAAAAGTTGGAGCCTGGAGTCCAGGGGCTAGCAAGTCAACCCCCCCTTGGAAGGCTCTAAAGAAGGAACCATCTTTGTCTCTTCCAGCTTCAGGTGGCCCCTGCAAAACTCCAATCCTTCTACCTTCATGTGGCCTCTTTCCCCCCTGCTGGTCTCCTTAAGACACTTGTAATTGGATTAGCCCCAGCCTAAAACCTACGATGATCTCAACTCACCATTATCCTTAATTACAACCTTGAAGGCCTTTTTCCAAACACAGCCATATTGGCAGGTTCTAGAATGCAGACATATATTTTGGGGACTCATCTATCATCCATGACACCGGGCTTCATTGTAGAATGAGGGGTATTTGGTAAAGATGGAAGGCTCTGGCTCCTGGCTTATTCATGAGGGAAAGGGAACATACAATGGAAGTTTTGGAAAACAGGTTTGTAGAAAATACAGCCACCTGGTTTAGAAAGGACAGGTCATGAATAGCTCAAGAGCTGGTAGGAGCCAATGCCCAGTACCTTCAGGGTTTGTGGTCCTAATTCCCATGATGCTGAGAGTCACTTCCAGGTGAGAACATCCTAAGGACACCGCCTATAATGACCTCGGTGGGGTGGCAGTGGAGGTGGGGTTTCCCCCAAAGAAATCAGGTTATCAGAACAAGGAATTTATACTGCGCCTCTCATACAGTAGCAGGAGGTACAATTGGCTTTGGCCTCCCATCCTCATCGGCTTTGGGCTCCCCACCCCCATGTGCCACTCCTCTGCAGGCCCTGAGCACCCTCTCTTCTGCCCTAGGAGGAGGCACCCTCCGCACCTGTGTGCTCCGTCCCCCAGGGATCTATGGTCCTGAAGAACAGCGGCACCTACCCCGGGTGGCGGTAGGTCCTCCCAGCCTTCCTGGGACTAGAGGCAGAAGGAGTCCTGCTGATGTGGTGTGCATGCCGTCACTGAGTTATCTAGAGGCAGTGTCCCCCAGCCGGAGACTCCCCGTGGTGCCCACCAGCCCACAGTCCCTCAGATCCACCAGGGTCAAAGCTTTCAGTGTGCCGGGATGGCTTCAGTTCAAGTCAGGGAGAAAGAGAGCTACGACACCAGAAAGACTCTTATGTGAGCGCCCCAAGGTCTGGGCAGTTCACCTCAGGCTGCCAGTGAGGGTCCTTCATGCCAGAAAACTCTGGAAAACTCTGGGTATCGAGAATATGGCTGCAGGGGAGCTGTAGGCTTCATGTCCTGACAGCCTGGTCAGAGAGACGGATTGCACAGTCACAGTTTCAACACAGTGAGGGCTGAGGAGAAAGACACAAGAGAAAATGGGCCTGGCAGGAGAGACCCAGGAGGACTTCCTGGAGGAAAGGGTGCCGGTGGTGTTTGGAAGGAGACAACTGGAGGAAGGGAATGCCAAGAAGAGAAGCAGCTTGAGATGTGAGGAAGGCTAGTCAGCAGGAGGTCCCTGTACCTGGAGCTCATAGAGAGTACAAGGCATGGGGAGCTGCTGCAGGTCCTCTGGGAAGCGCTGCTCTGGCCCACTGCTTCAAATATTCCTTTTGCTGAGTTTTCACTGGATACCAGGTCAACTGCAGTGACCTTTTTCCTCCCACTTAAATACTTACTGAACTACTACTGTGCTCTCAGTACTGTTCTGGTTCATGGACAGACCGTCAAACAGAGAAGACAATTCCTGCCCTTGTGTGGCTTCTGTCTCACACCAAGAGACAGATTAAAATAAATATACATGTTGGATTATAAAAAGTGTTCGAAGGTACCCAATACAAAGGAAGAAAAGAAAAAGTGGGTGGAGTGAGAGGAAACTGGGCTGGGGGAGGGGGGAGTTGGGGAAGTCCCTTGGAGAAAGCAAGGTTTTAAACCTCCAAGGCAAGATGGAGCCAAGTGTGTCAAGCAGGCTTTTAGAGAAGAGAGAGCCTCCAGACAGGGAGGGCAACTGTCTGAAAGGCAGGATTGTCCAGGAGTAGGCAGACAGCCCTAGGGTCATGGCAGCACAGGCAGGAGAGGGAGTCAGTAGAGGGGAAGTTGTGGAGTAGCTGGGCCAAGTCTAGAAGGGCTTTTGGGCGCCATCAGCCTTTCAGTGTTCGTCATGACAGCCCATGTGCCTCTGCATCCGTCAGAACAGGAACAGATACAGTGGTACAGAGTGAATAGATGGAGAAGAAGCTGCTATATAGGTCCCAAGGTGAAGATGAGGGTGGCAGTCGGGGAGAATTCTGAACAGATGTAATGTAAGAGGCAGTTGATTTACGGGTGGTTTGAATGTGACGCATGAGAAAAGCTAAGAAGGTCAAAGATGGTCCAAGGTCATCTGTGAGACAAGCAGAGATGTCCTAAGGACTTGGGATGTGGGTGTTGGGAATCTAGCCTGTAACCAGCCCCTCGGAGGCTGTGAGCATGTGTATAGAGTGTAAAGCCACCTAGAGGAGCCTGCTTTGTCACCTCTTCCCCACACCAGAGCCACATCAAGAAGAGATTGTTCATGTTCCGGTTTGGGGACCGCAAGACGCGCATGAACTGGGTCCATGTGCAGAATCTGGTGCAGGCACATATCCTGGCAGCTGAGGCGCTCACCATGGCTAAGGGCTACGTGGCTGTGAGTGTCCTATGACATCCCTGTCCCCACCCCGCTCCGGAGGCTGCAGGCAAGGAGAACCATACCTACAGTAGTCCCAGGGTCACTGGGTTGGGTAGAAGTGCCAGAGATCATAATTAGTTCTGCAGAGTGACCCTGTGACATCACAGCTTCAAACTGAAGTGTGTCACACCTTAATTCTCATCTTACTGAAGACACTGAAGTACAGTCCATCAGAGTCACAGGACTTGTCAGTGTGGTCACCCTGTTACCAAACTCGAGGCCACAATTTGTGCCTTAAGAAGCCAAGTTCAGGCCGGGCGCGGTGGCACACGCCTTTAATCCCAGCACTCGGGAGGCAGAGGCAGGCGGATCGCTGTGAGTTCGAGGCCAGCCTGGGCTACAAAGGGAGTCCAAGACAGCAAAGGCTACACAGAGAAACCCTGTCTCAAAAAACAAAAAACAAAACAAACAAAAAAAAAAGCCAAGTTCAGGCTGGAGAGATAGCTCCGTAGTTAAAAGTGCCGCCTGCTCTCCAGAGGTCCTGAGTTCAATTCCCAGCCACCACATGGTGGCTCATAACCATCTATAATGCGATCTGATACTCTCTTCTGCAGATAAAGCACTCATATGCAATAAATAAAATAAATCTTTAAAAAAATTAAGCCAAGTTCAACCCTTTAGAAGCCAATGAAAAGAGTCAAATTAGCCAGGTGATGGTGGCACACGCCTTTAACCCCAGGACTCAGGAGGCAGAGGCAGGCAGATCTCTGAAACAGCTGCTGGGGGCCATGAGAAAGAGGGGAGTCAGGCAGTGGGCGGACATCTGACTGCATCTCTTCCCTCCTGTCACCCTCAGAGTGGGCAGGCATACTACATTAATGATGGGGAGAGCGTCAACCTCTTTGAGTGGATGGCCCCACTGGTAAGTGTTCTGGACCCCTAGCCCAGAGTGAGATTCTAAAATCCCACCATCTTTTCTACAACCAAACCCCAGGAATTTACATTAGAAAAGCCCAAGCGCCCAGAGGGAGGAGCCTGGTCTCTGGGAACCCTGATCTCTCTCAGCAACCCACAGTCTCCTTTGGACCAGGCCTGTCTGGAAAGCAAGCGCAGAGCCTCAGGCAGAGGGGTTAGCTTGTACTGCTGTGCCAGTGGCAGCGCTGGGTTGCTGCTTTTAATAAAGAGCACTTACTTTCCGGGGCTGGAGAGATGGTTCAGTAGTTATGAGTGCTGGGCGCTCTTCCAGAGGACCTGGCTTAAGCCCCGCTTCGCCACATGGAGGTTAGCAATTGTCTTTAACTCCAGGCCCAGAGGATCCGATGCCCTCTTCTGGCTGCCACAATCACCAGTCAAACATACGAGCAAAACACCCACACATGTAAAGGCTTTATTATTTATTTACTTATTTACTTACTTTTTTAGACTAAAGAGCACTTAGCTGGGCAGTGGTAGTGCACATCTTTAATCTCAGCATTTGGGAGACAGAGGCAGGTGGATTTCTGTGAGTTCCAGGACAGCCAGGGCTAAAACAGAGACACTCTGTCTTGGAAAAACATAAATAAGTAAATAAATAAATAAATAGCACTTTTATTTAAATTTAACTTAAAAGCTACGCAATTCACTTACAGAAAGAGTACAACTCAGTATGGTTTTTTTAAAGCCATATTCAGAATTACACAAGATCACCATAATTAACTTTAAAGCAAGCCTTTAGCTTCAGAAAAGCAAAGCAAGCCTCCACCTGTTAGCAACATGGCCCTGTATCACACTACCTGACTTTACCCCCAAGCCCAACCCATGCCAGGCAACAGGAGTCTTCCTGTGTGCGCTTTTGCCTATTTTGGCTATTTCCTGAGATAAGTGACTCTTTGTGTCTGGCATCTTCCCCCTGAATTTTCAAGGTTGATCTGTGTTGTAACATGTTATCAGGTCAAGACTTCACTTCTTTCTTTTTTTCCTTAATGTAATCATGTATGTCTGCACATGTGTGTTAAGTATACATGCTTGTGTAGGTCAGAGTACTTCTGGTACTTTTCCTTAGGCACTGTCTACTTTTCCTTTGAGACAGTGTCTCTCTGTCCTGTAGCTCACCAAGTAGCCTGGGCTGGCTGGCCTGTGAGCACCCCCCTACCTAACCGTCACTCCCACCCCCGACCCCTGCTGGGATCACAGTATTATGTGCTTGCATGGAGTTTCTGGGTTAAACAGTTACTCCAGGTTTAACTGTATAATGAACTGCCAGACTTTTCCAGAGACTGCAGGGCTCCTTTCTATCTGGCCTGGCAGCCTTTGTTCAGCTCTGACCTGAGGAGGTTTTTATCCAAGTGGGAAGATCCATTCATCCTTTGCTAGCCTGTTTCTTCCTGCTCCCCTTTCTGCCTCCCACACACTTGCTGGATTTTATCTATTTTTCTTTAATAGCACAGTCAACTCTAGGAGGAAAAAAAACATGATTCTACTTAAGAACCTGGGAACATGTTCAGATGTGGGTGGACATAGTAAAAACTAAACGATATGAAAGATTCTAAGTTTAAAATCTTGCCCTATGCCAGGTGGTGGCAGCACACACCTTTAATCTCAGACAGAACTCAGGAGGCAGAGACAGGTAGATCTCTGAGTTTTGGCTAGCTTGGTCTACAGAGTGAGTTCCAAGGCATCCAGGGCTACACAGAAAAACTCTGCCTTATAAAAACAAAATAAATAGATAAAGGATGGCTTAGCAAGCAAAGAGTCCTGTTGCCAAGCTTGACAGCCTGAGTTCAATGCCCAGGACCCACATGGTGGAAAAGAACTAATTCCAGCCTGCCTGTCCTCTGACCTCCATATCTCTATATGCATCATAGCATGTGCATAACACACACACACACACACACACACACACACACACACACACACACACTCACACGAAAGAAAAAGGGTTGTTCTATATTTTCAACTACTTGAGTTATCCTGACCAAGGAGTGGATCTTATTTTAAGACTGGTGTTCAAGATGATGATGATGGGCTGGAGAGATGGCTCAGAGGTTAAGAGCACTGGCTGTTCTTCCAAAGGTCCTGAGTTCAATTCCCAGCAACCACATGGTGGCTCACAACCATCTATATGGAGATATAGTTCCCCCTTCTGGCCTACTGGCTCATATGCAGGCAGAATACTGTATAAATGATAAAAAATCTTAAAATTACAAGATGATGATGATGATGATGACAACGATGATGATAGCAATGCTGCCACCAGGCATAGTATAAGTGCTCTTAATTCCAGAACTCATGGGGTAGAGACAGGCAGATATTTTCGATTTGAGGACATCCTGGTCTACATTGAGAGACCCTGTCTCAAAAAACAACAACAACAACACAAAACCTAGTATGGGTTTGGAGGGTCTCTCTGGGCTGGTGGGATCCCCTGCCACCCAGGAAGTAGGGAGCAGGTGGTCTTTCTTCAGCAGCCACTGCCTAACTATCCCATTCTCACATCAGACCATGTTCCCTTGCAGTTTGAGAAGCTGGGGTACAGTCAGCCCTGGATCCAGGTGCCGGCTTCCTGTGTTTATCTGACAGGTAAGGAACAGCATGGGTACGAAAGCTCCTGTGTGCCATGTATGCACACAACATGTGTGTTTTACATTATTGGAAATCCAGGGCCTGGACTAGGGATGAACCCAGGAGGCACCCGGGGAGTGAGGGTAATGGAATTGAAATAGATTGTGCAGGTGCACCCAGCCTGACTGCACTCAGAGGGCCAAGTGTCCCGACCTAACCATAGCTGTAGGCGTCTACTCATCACAGCCCCGCCCTGATCAACCCTGAGCCTCTTGCAAGGCTGGGATGACTGTATTGTAAAAGAAGAGCCTTGGGCTCTGAGACCTGCCTGAGGTGGTGCAGTGCGAGGGGAAGAGGCAGCTTTGGCACCTAGACCGATGCTGGAAGGCATAACGCCTAGTCAGGCACAGGAAGCCCTGAAGCCTCACCCTTTCCCACCTGTGGAGACTTTGACCTTGGATTCGCCCCCTCCCCAGGCAGGTCAATATCACCCGACCCAGACAGTGTGTCCTACTGCTGCCCTCTGCTGGCCTCCTTCTAGTAAGACAGCAAGTCACAAAGCTCCTGGCACATCAGAGGCTAGACCTGCTCTCTTTAAACGTACTGAGGATGTTTGCTATTGAAATCAAAGAATAGCAAACTCTTTACCGACTTCCACCCAGGTGATGGCAGTTTGGGAGAATTGTATACAAATGTGCAGTTCTCTGTAAGCTGCCTGCAGCTTGGTGCATCTTCACACTGGCTATACACTAGAGTCACATTTGAAACCAGCAAAGTCGTGGCCATACCTCAGAGCAGGATAGGACTGACCAGGAAGCACTTCCAACTCCTCCCTCTCCTACCCACATCAGTAAATCAAAATAGGAGAGATTGCCAGGTGTGGTGGCACACCTGTGACTCCAGCCCTCAGGAGGCTGAGACAGCTGGATCATGAGTTCAAGACCAGCTTGAGTTACAAGAGTTTGAAGCCAGTCTGGCCTTACATAATAAGATCCTGCTTCAAAAGAGAGAGCGTGAAGAGACCAGCAGGATGGTTCGGTGGGTAAAGGTGCAACCACCAAGCCTGGTCCCCTGAGGCCCACATGGTAGAAGGGAAGAATCAACTCCCCCAGGTTGTTCTGTAATTTCCACACATGCACCGTGGCATATATACACCCCCACACAGAAACACATACACAAAATAAGTAAATGAAATGTAATATTTAAAAGCGGTTGAGGGAACAGTCTTCTCAGATTTGTTTGCACCCTTCAGGACTTTACTATTACTCTGGGCCATCTTCTTGTGACCTGTTTCCTAGCTAACAGGTTCCCAGCAAATGCTGCTGACTTAAAGGAATCCGGTGACCTTTGTAAAGGGACCCCCTAGCAAAGCAAACAGTGCCCCCTGTGGATTTGTCTAAGAGCCCCTCCCATTCGACCTCTCCCACAGCTGCAGTTATGGAGTACCTGCACCTGGCAGTGAGGCCCATCTGTACCGTTCCCCCACTACTCACCCGCAGTGAGGTAAGTGGGCTGCTAAGGAGTCGGGGAGCCCCAGCCCTGCACCTTTCTCCTCGCCTCCACATCTCCGCTCCTGCCAAACCTTCCATGTAGGCCCAAAACTAATGCTACCTACCACCTAAGTTTTGATCAGTCTGTGGTATGAACTGAAAAATTGGACCACTCCAAGCTCCCACCTCACAGCTGTCATCCCAGCCATATCGGCTTGTCCTCTAGCCAAACCTGGAGCATCCCAGCCATAGCGGCTTGTCCTCTAGCCAAACCTGGAGCATCCCAGCCATAGCGGCTTGTCCTCTAGCCAAACCTGGAGCTCCCAGCCATAGCGGCTTGTCCTCTAGCCAAACCTGGAGCTCCCAGCCATAGCGGCTTGTCCTCTAGCCAAACCTGGAGCATCCCAGCCATAGCGGCTTGTCCTCTAGCCAAACCTGGAGCATCCCAGCCATAGCGGCTTGTCCTCTAGCCAAACCTGGAGCTCCCAGCGGCAGGTTCCATAGCAGGCACTCTTTTGAACCCCGATTCTGAATACACACATGTGCACACACTCAAATCCCTCATGGCTCTGGCTCCTCACTCATGTTTATTTATTGTCTTCTGTGTGTAGAATAGCAATACCATTCTCACGTTTACAGTGAATAGTCTTGGGGGAGGGGAGGGTTGTTTTGTTTTCTGAGACAGGTCTCACTGTGTAGCTCTGGCTGCCCTGGGCCTCACTGTGCAGAGCAAGCTGGCCTCAAACTCACAGAGATCCACCTCTGCCCCTGCCTCCTGAGTGCTGGGAGGAAATTTGTGCACCACCACTCCCAGCTAATGTGTATATAGTCTTATATTTATTTAGTATGTGCCATTCAAAAAAGAGGACATCTTGGGCCTGGAGAGAGAGCTCATCAGTTGATACCATTCACTGCCCCTCAGAGGACACAAATTTGATTCCAAGTACCCACGTGGTGGCTCACAACCATCCACAGCTCCAGTGCCAAGGGATCTGACACCATCTTCTGGCATGCACATGGTGCACACACATGCATTCAGGCAGGGCATATAAAATAAATGAATCTAAAGTAAATCTTTTTTTTTAAGCCTACCTTACTGTAAATAGTAAGGCAAAAAGTGGTGTTTAGGGTCTCCCTCATTTGATTTCTCCTAGTGCTAAATTAGGAAGGGCAAAAAGGGTTATGTTCTTCATTTCATGAGGAGAAATTGGGCCCTAGAGAAGTCGGTGGCTCATCCAAAAATCACACCACATTGAAATTGGCTGCAGGATGCCCAGTGCAGTGCAGCTTAAGCTGAAAAGAAGTGGGAAGGTGGAGAATATTCCAGAGAAGCTCCTGTCTACAGTTTTTTCCTTTGAGCATCCAGATTGATGGAGAATGTTGACAGGCCTTTTAGTGCCACTTGATATTCCCTGCAGCTGAAAATGATTACCCTGTCCACAGAGGAAGAAATTAGATACATAGCAAAGTTGCCTACCCAGGATCACTCACTTACAAGATACTGACTGGGCAGGGCGTGGTGGTGGTGGGGGCGGTGGCGGCAGCGTACGCCTTTAATCCCAGCACTCAGGAGGCAGAGGCAGGCAGATCTCTGTGAGTTTGATGCCAGCCTGGTCTACAAAGTGAGTCCAAGACAGCCAGGGCTTTTTATTACACAGAGAAACACTGTCTTGAAAACAAAAGAAAAAAGAAAAAGAAAAAACAAAAATATCACCAAGATACTGATGAGATTCGAACCCAGACTCAAAGCTTGTCACTAGCTTGTAAACCACATCAGGAACCCACAAGGCAAAAGAGCTGCCGCCAGGAATGCTGTGGAACTGCAGTACGACAAGAGCTGGGTCGGTCGCCCTTCCTAAAGCGTGGGTTAGTTCGTTGGCTCCAGGACAGAGTCGATCTGAGGCAGCTTGGGAGCTAATGGGTCAGTCGCCCTCTGCTGGCCAGTCTGTGATACATCAGCCCGCTTGAAACACCAGCTGTGTGCTCCAGGCACTGGCACTGAGCACAGGAGGTAACAAGACTTGGTCCTTATCCTAGGAAGTCCACAGTCCAAAGAGGAAGATGTTCCAAAAAAAATGAGGCAACTCACCATGGTGATTAGAGCTACCGTGAGATGTGAGGAGGGATTTCCCAGCATGTAGGAGAGGCACCTACATCCTGAGGCCACAGTTAGGCTTGACCTCTGAGAACACTGTGCGAGGACCAGCTTGCCTAACCCCCAGCTAGGTCTCCTTGCAAGAGGTGCTCAGTCAGCTTTAGGACAGTTACTAACCTGCATTCCACCAAGCCCTGAACTTACTATCTGGAGCAAAAAAAGATAAAAACTGGCCTCTCCTCACTGGGGTCCCAGCCCAGGGCTTGTCCCCATTGGCCTGTCTGTGCCACGTGAGAACCACCACGTGGCTCATGTCCCACTGGAGAAGAACAATCTAGGTGGAAGGGCATCTCCAGACCCCAGCATGACAGAGAATATGGCCTAGAAAGGGGCTCTTGTGTGACCCTTGGCAAATCACTTAACTTCTAGTCTTCAATTTCCAATTATGCAAAGAG
This sequence comes from Acomys minous, assembly GCF_964271855.1. NCBI lineage: Eukaryota > Metazoa > Chordata > Mammalia > Rodentia > Muridae > Acomys > Acomys minous. The sequence continues at coordinate 78,196,334 of NC_140484.1, read as the reverse complement.
GAATTAGTGTCATCTCGGAGGACAAAAGCATACAAAGGGCGCACACCAAGCACAGAGGGGGGTTCTGTAATCAACAGCTGTCATTTATTACCCTAGAAGCAGAGGCCCCAGGCCAGCTGGCAGCAGAGAAAATGCGGCTCAGACTTAAAGGGGAGTGCTTGTTCTTAATTGAATTCCTCTCTTAGGGATACTTTAGTTAACCAGCTGGGAAGGCTGGAAGGCTGCTCTGGAGGCCCTACCCCCTACAATTGGTCTTGGGCTGGCAATAGGAAGCCAACATTCTTCCTTGGAAATGTTTTTTTCTGGAGAGCCGCACCCCACTACAGGCAGGAGGCAGCCGTTCCTGGTATTCAAGGATGTATCTAAGGCGTTCAGGGGTCCAGAAAGACGGCATTAGGCTGGGAAGAGAAGTAAAAGACAGGAATGAAACGGTGAGAATTAAGCAGGGCTGGAGGGTGCGACGCAGAAAGGGGATCAAGGAGACGGCGCCCTCCAAGGAAAAGATCTTAGGAAGATCCCTCCTCATGCCCACTCCCGGAGCCCCAGGAAGGCTTCGCAGCCAGTCTTTTTAAATCCCAATGTGAAGGAAAGGCAGTCTGCCCTCCCCTTATCCGTTCGGTCATCAAGGCCTAGGATGCTCTTCCGGCCCTCTTCTGCTCCACTTCTCCACAGGTGCTCAGCGTGGCCGTGACTCACACCTTCCAGATTGCCAAGGCCCGCACTCAGCTTGGCTACGCGCCGGACAAGTTCAGCTTCGCCGACGCAGTGGAGCGATATGTGCAGGCCACGACCCCTCAGCCCCGTGGCTTCACCGTGCAGTGGCTCCTGCGGCTGCTGCTCCTGCTCCTGCTGCTGCTCGGCCTGGCCCTAGACTTCGTGGGGCTGCAGCCATTGCAAGCCGCAGTGCAGCGTCTCTGATCTTGGAGCCGACACCGACCACGCCCAGGCACCACACTCTAAGCTTGTACCCGGCTTTGACACGCCCCCTCTGCTTTAGGCCAGTCCCTGAGTCCTGACCCCGCCCCGATTCGTGGCCACGCCCCTGCCACGCCCTCTAGGCTTGATTTCATCCTTGTGTTTGGGCTCACTTCCTCTGCTCCGCCCACTGAGCACTTTTCCCCACTTTCCCGCCACTTTTCCCCGCCCTTCGCTCCCTGATTCGACGTCGCACTCTTCTCCCAAGCTAGGCGAGGTGGTTGGTTGATGAAGTTCCAGCCTCCTAGCCGGCTCCCTCCCAGCCATATCCAGTGCTACCCAGTCCAGCCCTCTCCTTCCTATTGCTCCCGATTGTTCCTTCCTCTGGTTTCGCCCCTTTCTGCCTCCGTCCGTATGTTGAAGCCGCAGAGTAGTTGCTTCTTTAGGGACAGGCCTTACTCCTGCTTACTCTTGCTCAGTCCCCTTCCTGCCCCGCCTTCGCGGTTGGTCTAAGTGGATGAGTTCTGGTTGATGGAGTCTGTGGAATTGGTCCCATCATCTGCCGCTGCTTCTGAGGACAGTGGGACCTCCTCCCTGCCGTGGCTTCTTTGAGTTTGTCCTGGTCCTGACACAGATCTATGTGTTGATTAGGTGAGGAAGGGTACCAAAGCCCAACTTGGTAGTTTTCGGTTCTCAGTTAATGGGTGGAGATGACTCTGCACAGTGAAAGGTTTCGGTACCAGAAGGGGCAAAAAACAAAACAAACAAACAAACCAAGTTTGTAGAAGAAAAATTGAATGTCTCATAAAAAGTACCAATATAACAGACAAAAGAAGAGTTTGGCTGATCTGATCGTATTTTATGATTCAGTTTGTGTGCACTTACTGGCATGTGGTATCAGGAGATGTCGTTCCTGCAGATGGTTACCTTATTTTTCCAGACAGCGTCTCTCACTGGTTTTGAGCTTAGAGTGGCTGAGATGGCTAGGAAGCCCAAGGGATCGACCTGTCTCTGACTTCCCAGCTCTGGGATTGCAAGCAAACGCCACCACACCCAGCGTTTTATGTGGGTGCTGGAAATGGAATCCTTAGGTGGCAAGCACTTCACCTACTCAGCCACCTCCCCAGCCTCCACATTCCGTGGCTGAGCATCACTCGGATCTCTTGACGAGTGGTGGTCCTCACTACCATCTCGAAGAGTTTAAGGCCACAGCCCTGCTCGCTACAGAAACTGCACCTCCCTGCCGCCGTGTTTTGGACTGTGGATCCCAAAACAACTGTGTGTAAACAGATCCATGTAGCAGCGCACACGTGCTGTAGGCTGAGCAAACAGCATGGACCTTAGCAGACAGCGAAGTGGCCCCCAGCCTGCGGTGGAGGGAGGAGAAGGCGCTAGGCACCCTTCAATAGATGGTGTCCCTCATAGCGCAGGTCCCTGTCTGGTAAATAAGAAAGATTGCAAAGAAGTTTTAAAATATGCTAGGCAGAATTTTATGTGTGTATACTTTTAAAAATCATTTTCTGTAGTAATCATTTCTGTCCATTTAGCGCCCAACACCAGCAGGAACTTAGATTTGTATAGCCGTACTTCATTATTAGAGCCATTCTTACAGTAGGGTTCGTTCTTGTCAGTTTATAGAGGAGGAATCTGAGGCCATCACTAACTTGAAATATCAGAGTGTAAGAGTAACTGCTCTGTAGCTGACGTCATTTAGAGGCGCGTCCCACGGCCCTGTGGGAAGTGTAGGGCATGGTACTGTCATTTGCAGCCTAACTGTTGCAGGGTTTAGGGTTGAACTCTGGGCTCTTCCTCCCTCTCCCAGACCACAAATCCCAGGCTGCCTGAGGCTGCCCATCATACCTACTTTTCCTGTTGTTATGACAAGATACTCTGACAAGCTGGGCGGTGCTGGTGAACACCTTTAATCCCAGCACCCAGGAGGCAGAAGCAGGCCAGTCTCTAAGTTCGAGGCCAGCCTGGTCTACAGACTGAGTCCAGGACAGCCAGGGCTACACAGAGAAACCCTGTCTTGAAAAAACAAACAAACAAAGCCCTAGCAATAGCCAACTTAAGGAAGGCTTTGTTTTGGCTCATAGTTCACACGTCCACGTGAGGAAAGTCACAGACAGTGTCAGGAACTTGACGCAGCTGGTCACACTGTGTCTGTAATCAGAAAGAAGGGAGGCTGTTGTGCTCGCCCAAGCCCAGGGATGCCACTGCACACAAGATCGGGTCTTCACACCTCAGCCTCATGGACAGACTCATCACAGACGTGCCTAGAGGCTTACCTAACCTGACGTGTGCCACCACACCATCACAGCTGGCAGCTGGACGTCCGTCCCTGGGATCTATCGGCATCATCTAACTCCACCTCCGTTTCCCTTCCTGGGAAATATGTCTTTAGGGCAAGAGAAACAGCCTCACACTTTCATGTTATTGTCTAGCCACGAATCAATTTACTTGTTTTCTGGATTTCTCCATCTCCCCCTCCCCACAAGGCTCTCAAAGCAACAAGACTAAGGCCAGAGCACGAGGCAACATAGATCTCTAGATCCAGACTTGTTCTTTCCTCTCTTTACCACATGGAAAATGATGTGGCACCCCCCCTCCCCCACCCAACACACAAATCAAATCCCTGGAGGATTTAGACAATGCCCCAATTAACCAGCCCCTGTGAGGCTCTGACAGGAAGTGCTGGTTTGTTTAAAGGCTCTAATGGAGGGAGTATGGAATGCTGAAGAAAGACCTCTGTCAGCCAAGTGACACAATTTATCACAATGGTGCAGCCAGTGAGAAAAGTTTATAAGCTTGCTTTTAAAAGCCATTCCCAAGAGTGGACCAGCCAGCTAAGAGCTCCAGGGCCACCTTTACATGTCTTCCCAAGCTGATGAGATGGCTCAGTGGGTAAAGATGCCTTGCTTGCCCGCAAGCCTGATGTCCTGCCTTCAATTCCTGGGACCCATGTTGTAGAAGGAGAGAGCAGGCGGGGGTGTATCTTTAAGGGGAAGGGTGTGTCTCAGTAGTGGTGGAGTGCTTTTCTAGGACTCGTAAGGCTCTGGGTTCTAACTTCAGCACTACCAAAAGGCCTGTATATGGCTTCTACTATTATTCCTATGGCTGCCCCTCTTCCAAGTAAAAATGTGTAGTGAGCTGTCCTCCCTTCTTTTCAGCGCATTTCAACATGGCTTTTTCTGTTGTTGATGATGTTGTTTGTTAAACCAAGGCAGGGTTTCCCTGTGTGGCTCTAGCTGTTCTGGCGTCATGTGTCACTGAGGAACAGATGTTCCTAAGTCCCATGAGTTCAGCATACCTGTTTTCCTCGCTCCTGAAACCTTTCCGTGAGCTGAGTTTCTTTCTGGAGCAAAGTAGGGCTTTCATAAATAGTTGATGGACAAATAAAACACCGGGGAGTCACTAAACCACACCTACACACCATGTGGGAAAACACATAAAGCTAAGACCTTAAGATGAGCATTCTCATTTGAGACTCCACCTGAGCAACCTCAGTCCTCCGCAGTCACCTGACGTCTTTTCCAACAGACTTGATGGGTGTCAGGCAGAACCAAGAAGGGACCCTCTGTAACTCATCTGCCCTTGGCAGTGTGAACTAAGAGCCAGACTGCCTGTTGGAAATTTGCAAGATGTCTGGGACCCCGAAAGTGGGGAGGGGTTTTGTTGTTGTTGTTGTTGTTTTGTTTTTTAGGGAAAAAAATTAGTCGTCATGAAACACTTTTGTGTACAGAGCAATAGAAAGTAAATTCATTTTAGTTTCCTTTTTTTTTTTTTTCCTTTCCACATCTTATGTTTTTAAAATGAGCTTGAGAAAGAAAGAATACACACAAAGAAAACAAAACCTAGGGATCTGGCAGCGGTGGGATTCGAACCCACGCCATCGAAATGACTGGAGCCTAAATCCAGCGCCTTAGACCACTCGGCCACGCTACCTCCCGCTTACTGCAATGGCCATTCAGAGTATATTAGTATGATGACGCAGTGCGCTACTCTTTGCAAGGCCCGCCCCTGGGCGTTTCCGCACGCCCACTATGAACTCAGCCTTCCTGTATGCAATGACCTCCGCGACCAGTTTCCCGAAGCCCCGGTTTCCAGCACGGCTAACAAGCTGAAACGCACCACTAAACGGGAAAGGACAGTCCCCGAGCGTCAACCATCAACACCTGATTGGAGCGTCGGAGAATTTGAGTGTTGCATTTTCCGCAGAGGTGATGCTGCCTGCGGCCACCTGGGGGCAGTGCTGCGCTGCCGCGTCCTCCGGACCCGGCTCGGCTGGGAGGGGCGAGCGCCCCGGAACCCGGTTAGCCCGGAACTCATACCCCAGCCTCCCTCCCGCGCTCCCACTTCAATCTGTAACCTCATGGCCCATGGCCGCGTGGTGTCCGGGGTGGCTTGGAGGGTTGTCAACGGATCTTTTTGTTGGTGTGGGCTTCTTCGCTCTTATATCACATTTTACAGAGTGGGGGAAAGACCAGCCAGTGTGTGCCAGGTACCCCGCCAAGCTAGCGTTCTCCCGCCCCTCAAGTCCCACTCCGATGCAGACAGAATAGGAAAACGCAGTTTTAGGAAAACGCAGTTTAATACAGTACCGTCTAGCAAACCTTCATTTTCTGCCATTCAGAATTTTGAAGATCGCCTTGAAATCCTTAAAAGAAAGATGTAAGTTAAAATTTTTATCTCTTCTGACATTCTCAAGTTTCACACACACACACACACACACACACACACACAGCCATAATTTAGTTTAAGTCAGAGTTTATTCTACACTCGTCTGAGACTCAGCCTCTCTCTAGCATCCTTGTCTCCCGGCTGGCCTACCCCATGCCTGCTGACCATGCTCCTCTGATGATTTATGCCTGTGTGACACAGCAAGGGGCAGATCAAATGCAAAGCCAGCCAGCCACAGCCAGGGAAGGGTGGGGAGGCCACGGAAGCCAGAGCAACCAGGTTGTTTTGTTTCTTGTAGGGAGTTTCTGTTTCTATGTGGAATTTAAAAATAACTGTTGTAAAAGTAAGCAATATTCTTTAGTGAAACTGGAGCAAAGAAAGAAAAAGGACAAGTAGGATAAAGTTATTATTCATGTCCACACGTCATGAATCTCTGCCTCTCCTTCTATATAAGGGCAAGTGGGTTCTGTCTAAGTTTGAATTGCACTGCCAAGCATGATCATAATTTTTAATGCCCAATCCTATGAGTAAGGTTAAAAGAGAAAACCTTCCCTTACCACCGACCGAGGCCCACAACATTAAAAAAAAAAAAAAAATTGGCCTGGGTTCTTCTAGATCTTTTCCTATTCAAATATATAGGCAAATAGGGCTTGAAGCCTCACTCTCAGAACACCCTAAGACAGGGTGAAATGACTCCTCCCCTGTCTTTTTATAAAAACCCCCTCAGGGCTAGAGAGAAGGTTCAGCTGTTAGAAACACTTGTAGCTCTAGCAAAAGACTCAGGCTCAGTTCTCAGCACCCGTGTGGTGGTCCCTAACCATGGAAAAACTCCAGCTCCAAGGGACCAACAACCTCTTCTCAACTCCACAGGCAACATGCAGACAAAACACCCAGGAAGTAAATTACCTTTAAAACAAAATGAAACAAACCTGCTATAGCCACACAGCCCAGGCTGGTCTTAAACTAATAATCCTCCTGCTTCAGCCTTTTAACTTTCAACTTATTTGCTTTTTATGTGTTTGGGTATTTTCTACACAGCGAAATAACCATTTTCATTTATTTTTATTATTATTATTATTATTATTATTAGTAGTAGTAGTAGTAGTAGTAGTAGTATTTTAAATCCAAAATATGTTTACTGGCATGCTTCCCACTCACCCTGACTCAGGGGCTTTCAGAGCTGCCTCCTCCTGAGGAGCATCCTTCTGTCAGCCTTGCTTTGCCGCCCATAGGCTGACAGAGAACAGTGAAGAAGGCAACACGTAAGACTACCGTTTGTGCATGGCTAAAGACCATGGTGACTTTATAGGAGCATCCTGGGCATTTCACACCCATGAAGCAGGAGTCAGGGCTCTGCACCAGGCGCTTTCCTTTGTGTCTCCTCTGGTGGAGAGGGGATGAAGGAGAGTCTTTGTGAGAGGCATTGTTCTCATAGGGAGGTCAGCACCACCCGGGAGGTGATTGATTTATTTATTATTAGGTATACAGTTCTCTGTCTGCATGTACACCTGCAGGCCAGAAGAGGGCGTCAGATCACATTATAGATGGTTGTGAGCACCTTGTGGTTGCTGGGAACTGAACACTGAGGACCTCTGGAGGAGCAGTCAATGCCCTTAACCTCTGAGCCATCTCTCCAGCTCCGGAGACAACCATTTTAAAACTTTTCTTTTTAAGCATATATTTTACTTTATATGTATGTTTTATTTGCATGTATGTCTGTGCACCACAGTGCATGCGTGGTGTCAGCAGAGGCCAGAAGAGGATACCAGGTCCACTGGGACAGAAGTTACAGTTGTCAGCCACTGTGTGGTGGTTGCTGGGAAACTGAGCCTGGATCCTGTGGAGGGGAAGCCAGTGTTTGTAATAGCTGAGTCATCTCTTCAGCTCCCTGCCTTAGCTTCTTGAGTTCTGGAATTACAGGCAAGTGCTGCCACACCCAGCTCTATACATGGTAGAGTTTTTTGTTGTTGGTGGGGTTTTTTTGTTTGTTTGTTTGTTTTTGAGACAGGGTTTATCTGTGTAGCCTTGCCTATCTTGGACTTGCTTTGTAGACCAGGCTGGCCTCGAACTCACAGAGATCTGCCTGACTCTACCTCCCTGAGTGCTGGGATTACAGGCGTGCGCTATCGCTCCCAGATTGTTATTTATTATTATTTTTTAATGTGGGCATCTATTATAATTTCTTTTTAAAATTACAGTAATTTATTTTGTGTATATGCAAGTTATATATAGGTAATGCATGCTACAGTGTACATATTAAGGCCAGATGATATCTTGCAGGAATTACTTATCCCCTACCATGTGAATCCCAGAGACCGACTCAGGCTTGGCAAATGCCTTTACCTCCTGAGCCATCTTGCCAACCCCCCAATTTCTTTTGTGTGGCACATATTATCTTTACCCTTAGGCACGTAACTGAGCGTGGGATAGCTTGGTTCTATAGGCACATACAGATATCTAAGGGTTACAGGAAAACATATTATTACCTGTTTGGAAAGTGGGAATTAAAAATGGAAATCTAGTCTCGAGTCCTGCAGCTTTCCATGCTGCAGGGGCTGATCTTCCAGAAGGGCCAGCCAGATTGGGGCAGAAATCCTGAGTCGTCCTGTTGGGCAGCTCTAGGCGGGAGTGTTTGCCTTTCTGAGTTCATGCAGCAACATGGGATCTTCATCAAGAAAGTCAAACTTGCCTGGGGTTGTGGAGCCTGCCTTTAGTGCCAGCAGTGAGTTCTACGACAGCCAGAGCTCTGTACAGAGACCCTGCCTCAATTTAAAAGGAAGAGGGAAGGAAGGAAGGAAGGAAAGAAGGAAGGAAGGAAGGAAGGAAGGAAAAAAAGAAAGTCAAATTTTTGGTTTTGGTTGTTGGTGGGGTTTTTTTGGTTTTTTGTTTTTGGTTTTTCGAGGCAGTGTTTTTCTGTGTAGCCTTGGCTGTCCTGGACTCGCATTGTAGTCCAGACAAGGATCCACCTGCCTCTGCCTCCCAAGTGCTGAGATTAAAGGTGTGCGCCATCCCCGCCCCGGGAAAGTCAAACTTTTGTAGGGAATGTTCATGCTGTCTACAGCGCTCAGGTCTGAAGAGCTGACTTCCCTGGGAGAACAGGATTTACTGTTCTCAAACACCAAAGAGCCAAGGCTTACAGGACACAAGGGATCTGAATATACCCAGATCTGGCCATACCTTGCCTCTGCCACTCAGGTTTAAGTTTGAAAGAGTCACTTACCTAGTCTCAGTGTTCTGTGCGCAAAGAGGATACATACAGTAGGAAGGTTGTGATGAGACTGAGGAGGAGGGATATTGCCTGTGTGTTATGCCCCGTTCTGTTACCAGTGACACAGCACCACAGACTGACCTAGATAAACACCATGACCAAATGCAACCCGGGAAGGAAAGGGTTCATTTCAGCTTCCATTCCATCGCAAAGGAAGTCAGGACAGGAACCCGGGGGCAGGAACTGAAGCAGAGGCCACACAGGAACAAACATTGCTTACTTGCTTGCTCTGCCTCCTTTCTTTTTCTTTCTTTCTTTCTTTCTTTTTTTTTTTCCCCCGAGATGGTTTCTCTGTGTAGCCTTGGCTGTTCTGGACTCACTCTGTAGACCAGGCCGGCCTCGAACTCACAGAGATCCACCTGCCTCTGCCTCCCGAGTGCTGGGATTACAGGCATGTGCCACCACGCCCAGCTCTGCCTCCTTTCTTATAGCACCCAGGACCCCCTCCCCAACCCCACCCCCAGGGGTGGGACAGCCCACAGTGAACCCCTGCGGCCAGTCTTGGAGGCATTTTCTCAGTTGGGGTTTCCTTTTTCCAGATGACCCAGGCTGTGGTTCTCCTCTTCCCTGGGGGGGCTGAAGGCCACCAGCCCACAGAGGCAAGAGGAACAGGAGCCAAGACGCAGAGCCTGGAAGGCCGTAAGCACAACAAAGATCAGACACTCCAGGAACCACTTCAGGAACTAGTTCAACTTTACTCAGGGAGAAACAAAGGCTAAACAGCCCTTGGGGAGTGGGTGGGTGGGGCTACCAGGATAGGCCTTCATAATTGGTTGAAACCAGGCACTTTTAGGATACTTAATTTTAATTTTTTTATTTAATTAATTTATTCAGATTACATCTTAATTGTTATCCTCTCACTTGTATCCCTCCCTCTTTCACCCTATTCCTCTCCCCTAGGTCTGTGACAGAAGGGGACCTCTTCCCCCAACGTATGGTCACAGGCCTATCTAGTCTCTTCTTGGTAGCCTGCTTATCCTTTCTCTGAGTGCCAGCAGGCCTCCCCACCAAGGGGAAGTGGTCAAATATGGGGCACCAGAGTTCATGTCAGAAGGATACTTATTTTATTTTTGGCAGCACACTCCTATCATATGAACGGGAACACGGTACCTAATTATCCTACAGGAACAGGGAGGAGAGAGCTAGCAGGGAGCTGTGTCAAGGCCATATGTCACATGTGGTTAGGGGCATCTCTGTCTAAAGACACTCTCCAGATGGAGTCAGGCAGAGAGCTGAGGCCCTGCTGGGGAAAGGGGGTCCTGCACCTAATGCTGAGCCCAGAGTGGCTATCTGGACCAGGAGGACTGCAGCCTCAAACAGCAGGGTCCTTCCAACACAGATTTGCCTCAAATTGACAAATCTAAACCATACAGACTGGGTTTGTCAGAATGGCTACTCAGCACACGGAAGCTTATTGCGAAGTAGAGGCCAGCTTGTCTCAAACAACAATAAAACGCGGGGGAGTTGAGAGACAGCTTAGAGCAACAGTTCTCAGCCTTCCTAATGCTACCACCCTTTATGGTAGCTTCCTCATGCTGTGGTGCCCCCGACCATGTGATTATTTTTGTTGCTACTTCATAACTGTAATTTTGCTACTGTTATGGATCATAGTGTAAATATCTGGTGTGCAGGCCCACACAGGGGGCAGGACCCACAGGTTGAGAGTGACTGGCTTTGAGTTAAGAGCCCTGGCTGTGCTTCAGGAAGACTTGGATTTGATTCCCAGCACCCACACAGCAGCTCACAGCTATAACTCCAGTTCCAGAGGATCAGACACTCTTGGACACACAGGCAGACAAAACATCCATACACATAAGTAATTTTTTAAAAAGGTGTATTTTGGGCTCATGGTTCTGGATTCACAAATTAAAGAGGACATATGTGATGGTTTCGCTGGTAGAACTCCAAGGCAATTCGGAACTTTAGGTCTTTAATCTGAAGGCCCAGGCCACATAAGCCTGTGGTAAAATAGATGTTGTGGTGTTTCTCCTGTCAGTCTGTCTATTGCAAGTTGTTCACACACATCATATCCTTTCTGGCTGTGTCCCTGGGCAAGCACACTCCTTATAAGCCTCAGTGCTGTGCTCTGTACAAAAGGGCTAGTGATGCCTGGGTATCCTGTAGAGCCAACACGCAGCTGGACGGACAAAGAGCTCAAAATGCTCAACTGTTTACATTTTTTATTTCTAAAGTACATGGAAGGACATGACAGCAAAGTACACATGGCTGTCACCACTGGTTTTTGTCACCACTGGTTTTCCGTCTTCACATCTTCCCGGCTCTATCTTTCTCCCATTCATTGCACCCATTTTGGTTTTTGAGAAAGGGCTTCACTATGTAGCCCAGGCTTGCCTTGTATTTGTCATTCTTTGTGGATTGCAGGGCTTTGCCACCATGCCCAAGTTCCCAGAGAATAAGCACCTACTATGTGCCATGCCCTGGGCTCAAAATTAGGAGTACTGTAACTCCCTAGCCCCTCAGAACGTCCAGGAAGGCCCGGAGAAGATGGTTATTAAAAATTACACAAATACTTGGAACTTCCAGGACTGTCTAAACTTAAAGAAAAAAAAAGCTTACCACGAATTTGGATTCAGTGTGGCATTTTTCAACAGAACTTTTGTTGTTTCGTCCCTCCTCTTTCATTTCTCTTCCCATTCTTGTGAAGTGTCTTAAGTTTCTTCAGCACAGAAGTCAGAAAACCCAATGTTTTTCTGATTAAAAAGCGTTTTAGGTTATGCTCAGACAAAAGACTCACACAGCAGAGTAACTGGCTTTTAGCTCCAGAAGTTCAAGGAAGCGTTCTACAGGCTGGAGAGCCAGGAGACTAGGCGGTGACTGCAGGGAGGTAGTGGCCTCCCGGGGGCGGCCCTGTGAGCCCAGGCGTGCGCTCCGTGCGTCAGCCCCGCCCCCGCTCCAGCCTCAGGCCCAGCCCCTGCTCCGGTCCCAGCCTCCGGCTCCAACCCCAGCTGCAGCCTTGGCTCCCGCCGGACTCCCAGCTCCACCACGCGCTCGGCTCCTGGGCTGGGACCTCTCCGCACGCCCCACTGTGGCCGTGGGCTTGGCTCTCTGTCGCCTGCGTTCTTGCCCCGAGATCATCCACCTGCCCTGCACCCTGGAGCGCCCGGGCTCGAGCCTCTGCCAGCTCCTCGGGATCCTTGCGGCCGTGGGCAGCGGCTGCCGCGCCTGCCCCCAACGGGAGGTAGGTGACGCTGCGGTGCGGGGCTGGATGGGGAAAGGCGACTGGAGCGCCTCTCTGGTTGCCACGCTCCCCCCCGGGGCTCAGTGTTTATGCCTGTAAAGTAAGGGGTGAATGATGATGGCAAGCGATGGGCGCGGTTCAGGCTGCACCGGCAGCGCGTGCGGGCCTCCAACCCGGGTCTCCTCTAAGTCCCGGCGAACCTAAAGTCCCCTTGCAGCGCCCAAGCAGCATTCCTCTAACAAGGTTCCCTATACCAGAGGCCTGTGCGGGCCTCAGTTCCTGGAACCTCTAGGTCTGTGCAGCATACGCCCTTGCTGCATTGTTGATTGAGGGAGTTGGAGTGTTGGCAGGCGTTGGAGACATATGCGCCAAGGGGCTGAGTATTAATATGCAGTTGGTGGCGCGAAGGCGGGGGACCTCCCGGGTAAGCCCCGGCCAAGATTAGCTTGTGTCTGCTAGGGGAATTGCAGGAAAACCTGCCCAGCTGCGCCCTGAGCATGACCGACCGCGTGTGTTGCGGGGGAGTGAGATCTGATGTGGGGATGCTCCCGGGGGGCGTATTGGTGGTTCCTGCGTCATGGGGCACTCCCTGTCTTGGGACCACTGAACCAGGAAAGCAGATTTTACGGAGGAGAAAGCCGAGGTCCAGAAAGGTCCCCAGACCCACAGAGGCTTGGTAGGGAGTGTAGAGTAAGTAAACAAGGCTTGTGAGTGTAGGAGGTTGAAGTTTTGGGAAGACTCCCCAGAGGGGGTGGTGTTGGAGCTGTGAGGAGAAAGAAGCCAATGGAATGAGAGGGCCCAGGATGCGTTCAGACCTCGACCTTGCACATTGCTCTTCACTCTTCTCTGCGGTGGCCACAGTTCCTGGGAGAGGAAGGAAGGCGGTGGGGCTTCCATTTCCACCGGGGGGAGGGGTGCGGGGGGCGATGGGGGGCGGGGCAGTTCTGTTCCAAAGAACGGGGTTTCACTCAGTTCTTTGGCGGTTCTGAGCGCATTGACTGTGCCTTTTCTGAATGGCTCCTGCCACGCTGTACCACACACAAGATATTTTCAAACCTATCATCCTGCCCTGGTCAGAGGTGCCCCAGGAAGTCTTGGCTGCTGTTAATTCCCACCTGGAAACCGCATAGAGACACCTGGGTGTGCACTGCAGAATCGAGTTGTGGCTCAGGCACCATCGCTTCTCTTAATTCCTATTATGAAGGAGAAAAAAACTTCAGGAACAGGGCAGAGAAACCAAGCAGTAACAGCTGGGCAGACTGATGAAACAAAAAGGCCCCAGGTGGCAGAAGAGGAGGTGTCCCGTGGAGGGAGAGGTGTCCACTCGAGGCAGCTGCAGGAATCAGCTACCCAGGATCCCAGGGTGCCACAAGGTCTACACCTGGCAAGACCCCAGGGTTGAGCCTTAAAGCTTGTTGGAGGAGGGCCTGTGTGGGGGAGGGGAGCAGGGATGACTCAGTGGCGAGAGCGTTTGCCTCTGAAGCGAAAGGGGAAAGAGCTGCTAGGTGCTAACCTATCTGGTGGCTCGCCCATGCCTGTGGCACCATCTTCAGGGGATCCAGTGTCCTCTTCTGGCTTCCACAGGCACCTTCGTGCGCGCGCGCGCGCGCACACACACACAAACACACACACACTACGAGAATTAAATAGAGTCTTTGATTAAATTCTCGCAGCCATGTCCTTTGGGTACAGACTACAAGGCTTTGGAAGAAGAAAAAGGCGAGTACAGTAGTAAAGCTCGGAGAAACATTTCACAGGCTGAAGAGGCAGAGGTTGAGTGTAGCCCGTGACACACTCATTTCAGGGAACATCAGCGCACGCCGCTGCCCCCACCCCCATCCCACCCCATCCCCCACAGGGACTCGCAGGCCCCTGACCCCTGGACCACACTGGTTTTTCATTTAGTAGGTCTGGAGTGAGGCTCTCTATTTGCATTTCTAAGAAATTCCCAGGAAAGGCTGCTAGGTGCTGCTGGATGTCCTGATGGAGGAAATAAATACATTCCTCCTGGGAGCTGAGGCAGCTCTGAAAGAGGGGCTATATCAACAGATGTGAGGAGTGGGTCACTTGGCCGGGAGACACCTTGGAAATAGACTGAATTAGGAGACTAGCTTGGGGCAGGTCAAGGAAGGTGGTGTGTGCTGGAATCAGGTGAGGGAGGGCAGAGAAGACACACAGCAGGTGCTCGGTAAAGACGTGGACGTGACATCCACCTGCTCTGGCCAGGGTGTGGGAGGCGAGCAGCTGAGTTGCACCTACTGCAAAGCTATTTAGGCCACACTTCATTGGCCTAAATGCAGTCACATGGTCTTACCGAGATGCTGGGAAATGTGATCTCTGGCTGGGCCAATCGAGGCAGCTCTCGACAGCACGCAGCTTTTCCATGATGTCCTGAGCACTGAACTCATTTCTAAGTTTCTTTGGAACAAAACAAAACAAACAAAAGCCCAGGACTGAGGATGTAGCCCAACAGAGTCTTTGCCAGGCAGACACAAACCCCTGGGTTTCACCATTAGCACCTCATAAAACCAGGAACTCAGGGGGTAAGAGGCAAGAAAGTCAGAAGTTCAAGGCCATTGCCCCCAGCCTGACCGTGAAAGACCCTGTCTCAAAAGAAAAACAAAACCACAGACAGAGCCATAATTGAAAGCTCAGTGGTGGCCCACGCCACTAACCCAGCACAGGGGATGCAGAGGCAGGCGGATCTATGAGTTTGAGGGGAGCCTGGTCTGCAGCACAAGTTCCAGCCAAGCCAGGGCTGCACAGAGAAACTCTGTCTTGAAAAACAAACAAACAAACAAACAAGTAAATAGGAGGTAGAAGGGAAGAGAAAAGAAGACATGACCCAGGAAGCAGGAACTCTGGACAGAAATATTTAGAGTTTGGGGTCATCTCCTTGTTAGTGGGCTTGCCTGGCACGCACCAGGTTCTGGATTCCATCCTTAACACTGGGAAAAGAGGGGGAGGGGCAGGGAAGAAGGGAGAGGAGGGGGAGGGGCCGGGACAAAGGATGGGAAGGCAAGACAGCAAGCAGGCACAGACACTTGATGACTCCCTGGGCTGCTGGCACTGAAGGAGGAGCCCGTAGAACTTCTGCCTCCAGAACTGTGAGTTTGTGTCATTGCATCAGCAGCAACCAGGAGCTCACATGACTGGAATAGGCTCCAGCCCAGGGCCATTCCTCTCCGTCCTGGCTCATGGCAACATCTGGAGTCAGTTTTAGTTATTCTGACTCAAGTGCAGCTGACAGATAGTAGGTAGAGACCACTGATGCTGCTAAGTGTTTAGCATCCCACAGGACATGCTGCTTTGTAAGTAAGAAGTGTACCAGCTCGGCTGGGCAGTGGTGGCGCATGCCTTTAATCCCAGCAGAGACAGGAGGCAGAGATGAGCAGATCTCTGTGAGTTCAAGGCCAGCCTGGTCTACAGAGTGAGTTCTAGCACAGCTCATTGTCAGTGGCATGGAGGCAGAAAAACCGTGCACAGTGTGGAAAATAGCTTTCTGCGTAAGCTTGGGGACCCAAGTTCAGATCCCAGCACCTTCATGAAAAGCCAAGCATGACAGGTGTGACCAGAGGATTCTTGAGGCTTGCTGGCTATCAGCCTTGCTTCAGCCTCTATGAGAGACCCCATCTCAAAGGAATAGATGACGTATGATAAACCAGGATGCTCAGTGAACCCTGGCCTCCATGCACTACATGTGCGCATGCGCGTGTGTGCGCTCTCTGTCTCTGTGTCTCTCTGTCCCTCCCTCCCCCCTCTTCTTCTCTCTGTCTGTCTGTCTGTCTGTCTGTCTCTGTCTCTCTCTCTCTCTGTGTCTCTCTGTCCCTCTTTCTCTTTGGAAACAAATTTCCATACACTCCACAGGAACAGAAACATCAGCTTCCTGGCTAGCAGGAACAGCAACCTGCTTGGCAGGACAGGGGCTACTAAGTCAATGTTCATTTCTGCTGAAATGCAAGTGCTGCAACCTGGACTCTGTTCCTCCGATCTGTCATTATGCAAGAGTTCTTTGTTTTAAAATCAACAAATGACACTTTAGAGAGAACCAACGCAGAAAAGATTGTCATTATATCTTCAATGAGCAAACCAGCACAAGGGGGCTTTGGATTTTAACGTTTACTCATATCTGCTAGGCACTGGCTTGCTTTTCTGTCCCCAGGACATTGTGTGCTCCTGGCTGGTTGCACCAGGCATACAGCATGCCTGGCTTCTCACGGTGCAGTCTGTGTTTACACAGCCTTCTCTGGCCGGGCTGTGTGAATGTTCACACGAGAGGAAGTGTGCCTCACTCCTGCAGCTACAGCCTGGCACCAACCATCTGTGCAGGTCACAGGCATGAACTACAGAAGGCTGGCCATCTCCGGCTGGCATATGGGACACTGAGGTGTTCTCACCTGGGGACTCAGCGGTCCAGTGGCAAGAGGGAAAACCAAATCGTGAAGAAAGGGAAAAAAATAAAATAAAAAGACTATAACTTGTCCAAACAAGGACTTTGAGAGAAACAGATCTGAGTTCAAGTTCTGGCTCGACCATGGCTGGCTGCACAATGTTGCCAGTTACCGAATTGTGTTCCTCAGTTTCCTGTGAGGTTTATTCCCCTCACAGAGGGAAGCAGAGCACGGTGGGAAAGGAGTGACACGGAAAGGTGGCTAGGGAGAGCCCCTGTGGCCCGGTGGCTCTTGTCATTGTCACACATGTGCCAACGTGCCTCGATCAGCACCTGGCACCCAGCCAGCCCTTTGCAGGTATGGCTGCTCTTCTTTCTGTGAAAGTCCTGTCAGGTTGAGGGCCGTCGGAGCCCAGGTTTTTGCTTCTTTCCCAGCCATCTGCAACATCAAAGCCCCGTTTTCCCTCTGTTGATTCAGGACAGGAGCTCACACTAGGCTTTGAGAAGTGTGCTACCAACTCTGCTGGGCAGAAGCTCTTGCCTGGCTCCTAAAGGATCAGGCAGAGCGACCCAGGGGGTGGAGGACGGAGGGGTGGGGTGGGGCTAAGCCTTGCTTATCACACCAGGAAATTCGTGGTAAAAGATCATAGGACATAGAAGCTGGTGTGCACGTGCAGCCTGTGAGCCCAGCGCTGAGGACCCCGGGAGGCGGAAAGAGCCAGAGTTCGAGAAATGGAGGATATAATAGGAAACAGCAGAGAAGGGAAAGTATATGTTTTTAACTTATGTTGATACCCAAGAGCACCCCTGGGAACAGCCGGAAACGTTACAGTTGCGTCTAAATATGGGAGCTTTGCTGCCTATGCAGTTGCAAAGGTTGTTCACAAGGGCTGAGCGATACGTGATCTGCGTGGCACTGCAAGTGGCCCTGGTAGGAAAGGGGTGTTATTTTTAACCACGTACATTAAGAAATGTCTTTCTTTTTTCCCAGGGCTGGGGATGGAGGCCAGAGCTTTGCATATACTTGGCAAGGGCTGTGTCACAGAGCTGCAACCCCAGCACTCAAACAAGTTCTTTCCCCTGGCCCCTCCTCCACTGGTCTCAAGGCCACACGTACACATCTCCCCAGCTTTGCCTGGTTTTGTTTAGGGTTTTTATTTTATGTGAGTGTGTGTGTGTGTTCATTCTTTGTGTAGCCTTGGCAGTCCTGGACACTCTGTAGACTAGTCTGGCCTTGAATTCACAGAAATCCACCTGCCTCTGCCTCCCTGAGTTCTGGGATTACAGGATTACACCCAACTTACTATTTTTTAATTTTAGTATTTTATGTGTATGAGTTTTTGCCTGCATGTGAGTACCTGGTGCCCTTGGAGGTCAGAAGAGGGTGTCAGATCCCCCAGAACTGGAGTTGTAGAGAGCCCTAGCCCACTGTGTGAGTGTGGGCCTTCTGCAGGAGTGACACGTGCTCTTAATCACTGAGACAGTTCTCCAGCCCAGTTTTATTATTATATTTATTTTGTGATCCTGAGGAGGGAACCCAATACCATGTAAAAGCGAGACAACTTACTTACCACCTAGCTGTACTATGAGCTCCCTAATATTTTGAAATCATATGTAAGTAGGTGCTGGGGCAACAGTCAGGACTTGGGTTCAATCCCTCGTCGCCCACATAAAAGCTGGGCTCAAGCGTTTGATCAGCAATACAAGCACTTGCTACTCTTACGGAAGACCTAGGCTTTGTTCTCAGCACCCATGTTGCAGCCCACAAGCATCTGTAACTCCTGTTCCAGGGTTTTCAACACCATGTTCTGGCTTTTATGGGCAGTGAGCATACACAGTGTGCACAAACACTCCTGCAGGCAAATACTCATATACATATAATTTTAGTTTAGAAAACAGAACTGGATGCAACCGTATTGGCCTATAGTGGAAAAGCTGGGATGTGGAAAATGCAGGGACAAGGATTACCTCTAGGGCCTGCTGCCCCACCAACCTAGCCAGCCAGTGAGCTCCAGGGCCACTGATAATCCTGTCCCCAAAAAAGGCAGAGAGCAGCCGAGGAAGACAATTGTCGTAGCATCTTCTGGCCTCCCCACAAGTCATATAGAAATAATGTTTGTAGCACTGAGTTCTGGAACAGTTTTAGACTACAGGAGACAGAAAGCCTATTTTGCCTCCAAGTGTGTAGCTTGCCTGTACCTCCCCCCCTTCCTCCCCACCCCCATCCCCCACCGCACACACACACCATGTCATCTTGATTGGGTTAATTTTCTCTGCCAGTTAAAGAATTCCAAGGTAGAAGAAATCTCAAACACTGGAGACAGAATCAGCAGTTGGAGAACAGTAGTCATGGGGGATGAGGAGGCACACATGGAAAGTGGACACACAGAAAAACCCAGTCTCTTTTTGAGTGGTGGGGGTTTTCAAGCCTCCTGAATTTAGGGTTGGCCAGTTTGAAGAAAGATAGGATGGGCCTGCAACTGTTGTATGACATGCCCTGGTCTGGCCGAGCACTTGTTGAGCCAGTGCATCTGCAGGGGGCCTGCTGGTGGGAGACAGAAGCCAACAAGGCCTTTGTTTGAGCTGCCGGGCTTTTTGGCAGGAGGGTGAGGCAGAAGCTGACCGTCTTGAGACTTAACCGCCTTTATCAGCCTCCTACCTTCAAGTCACTCAAGTAGAAGCCCCAGGGTTACACAGATTGTGGTGACCTCAGTCACATGACCACCTCTGAGCCAATCACTATGCGCAGGTGCCTGGGCCATAATGGTGCCAACCAAGGATGGTCAATGTTAGGACACAGATGCCTGGGTGTGCTGGGACAGCACCTCAGCTCCTTTAATCACGTGTTTAAGGGTAGAGGCGAGTAGGGCCTGAGAAACATGTGCTCCCTTGTGTCTTCCAGCCTGTGGGCGAGTGCTGCCAGGCATATCCTGTGTGAGCACTAGCTGGCACACGGTACTTTAGCTGTGGCTCTGGGATGCTGCAGCTTTTGCTACCACAGAAAGGCAGCAGCAGGCTCTGAGAGTGAGCCCAGGAGGTCCAGCGGCCATTGTGGTTTGCCCCTTGACCTGTAGACCTTGCTTTGGGCATTCCAAGTGTAGTCTCTTATGTCTACGACTGCCACAGGATCCCAGCATAACAAGACATAGAGAGAGAAAGGTCCTGGCTTCCAGAGAATAGCTATTCCCTGCGGGCGCCTGAGGAAACTTGGCTTTGCCGCTTCCCAGGCATCCAGGTCCCCATCTGGCTGGGACCCAATTTACAAAAATGAAGGTTATGGCTCTGGTGTCTCAGCCTGTACTAGAGTGCTCACTGACGGCTGTGATTCCACATCCCAGGATGATGGAGTGAGAGAGGAAGGGACACAGAACTTGGGCTAGCTGCGGTTCTGGAGAAACGTCTCTCCAGGTGTGGTCCAGCTGGGAGGGGAAAGTTGTAGGTACCTAAGTGAGCAACTTCTGGAAAGTTCTCATGCTTTGTGAGCTGGAGTCGCTTTCCTCCCTTCCTTCCTTGGGTTTGGGAGTATGCAATAGACTGAGTCTGCGAGGAGGCTGGGGCAGGGAGGCTGGGTCGGGGGTCGGGGGTCGGGGTGGGGGTCAAAACTGAAGTCAAGAGCTGAGGTGGGGCCAACGGACTTCCTGAGTATCTGGAGGGATCTGACAGGCTCCAGGTGCCTGTCTTCGTGTGCAGAGTGAGATCAGCCGCTAAGCGACACCTCTGCGTGGTGGCTAGTTTTCCTAGTGTGTCTTCCAAGGCATCTTGTTATATAAAGAGTATGACCTTTTTAAAAAAATTTTTTTTAATTATTAAATTTATTCAGATTACGACTCAATTGCTATCCCCTCGCTTGTATCCTCCCATTTCTCCCTCCCTCCCACTTTCACCCTATTCCCCTCCCCTAGGTCTATGACCCAGGGGGACCCCTCCCACTATATGGCCATAGGCTATCAAGTCTCATCTTGGTAGCCTGCTTATTCTTTCTTTGAGTGCCATATCAGGCCTCCCCACCAAGGGGAGGTGGTCAAATATGGGGTGCCAGAGTTCATGTCAGAGTCAGTCCCTGCTCTCCACATAACTGTGGAGAATGTCCTGTCTATTGGGTAGATCAGAGTAGGGGTTCGATGTTTACTATTGTATTGTCCTTGGTTAGTGCAATAGTTTGAGCAGACCCCCTGGGCCCCATCCACCCGTCATGATGTTGTTCTTGTAGGTTCTTCTTGTAGGACCCTCTGGGTCCTTCTATTTCCCCATCTCCTATATTTCTCTTACCTAGAGTCCCAGTAGGATGTCCTCACATCTATCCCAATCTTTTGGTAAGTGAAGACTTTCGTAGGACATGCCTTTTGGACTAGTGCCCAATTATAAATGATTATATACCATGTGAGTCTCTCTGCTTCTAGGTTAACTCACTCATTATGATAATTTCTAGTCCCATCCATTTGTCGACAAATTTGGGGATTTCCTTGTTTTTAATAGCTGAGTAGTGTTCCATAGTGCAAATGTACCACAGTTTCTTTATCCAGTCTTCAACTGAGGGACATTTAGGCTGTTTCCAGGTTGTGGCTATTATGAATAAGGCTGCTATGAACCTGGTTGAGCATATGTCCTTGTTGTGTGGTGGAGCATTTTCTGGGTATATTCCAAGGCTTCTTGAGGAAACCCTATTCCCAGTTTTCTGAGAAAGCACCAGGATAGATTTCCAATGCTTTGGAAGAGAAAGCATTGCCAGAGCCAGTATAATTAGCAAACTTGAAGGAAGAGAGATAAGAAAAGCACAGCAGATGATCATCTTAGGGGTCTTGATATCAAAGCATGGTGCCCTTGAGTGCATCACTAGGAGGCTAACCCATCACATGAGACCTGTGTGTTGTGCCTCTGCCTGCCTCAGAGTGAGGCTTGTACCTCATGGCCTAACATAGCTGCCTAAACTCCAGCAACCACACCTGCATTCTAGCCAGAAGGAAGGGAACAGAGGACACATCCTCTCCTCTGAAAAAGTTTTCCCTAAGGGGTCAAGGAGAAGGCTCATAAGGCAGAGGCCCCTGCAGCCAAGGCCCCTGCAGCCAAGCCTAGTGAGCTGTGTTCAGTCCCTGGAACTCACATGGTGGAGGAAGACTCCCACTAGTGTCCCTTGACCTCCACGTGCACTTTGTAGAGTGCCCTCGACCCCCAATGTTGCAAATAAATGTTAGAAACAGCAAGAAACCAGCCATTCCGTAACGCCGTACAGGGCCTTTCTGCTTCTACTTTGTGAAGTTCAATTTGGACGAATGGTGTTTGTGAAACCATTTCCACAGAACTGAAACTTCCTCTGTGGAGGGAGAGGCTCAGAAAGCTGCACATCAACCGGGCTCCTGCCGAGGCTATGTAGACGGTGAGCAACTGCCAGGGAACACCACCACAGCAAGCAGAGCAGCCCTCGGGGTAGGCGAAAGCGCAGGGTTGCCGCCTTCCAGGGTCCTCTCCATGCTGGGGCCTTTGGGTCACCTGTGCTCCTGTAAGTAACCCCCACTGGTTGCCAAGCTGGACAAGTGAAGAGATCATTTTTTTTGTCCTGTCATCGCTGCTCTATCGAGGAGTAGATAGGTGTTCACGTCTCCCCAGGAAGTCACACAGCTAGTCTTGCCTAGCTGTAAAGTAATTTGGAAAAATGCAGCCCTTATTTGAAAGACTGTGTACTTAGCTCTGTAGGAGCGAACAGTCTTTGACAGTTGACAAGTGCTGGCCTCAGCGCTCCTAAGAGCAGATTCATGACAATTTGAAACCCACAAGACCGGGTTCTCTCGGTTCTGGATGTGTACCAAGTGCCTGTTGGGTACAAGGCGTAGTGCCATGTAGTCGCAGCTGGTGTCAGCAGCGGCTCCTGGTTCCCAGGGTCAGGAGGGTGTTTATCTGTGGCCTGTCTCAAAGCTTCTGTGAGCTGGCCCTGGAACCGCAGAGAGGCCACTTCCCTACTCCGGCTGCCGCCACGGCCTGGCAGTGGGGGAGGGGCAGTGAAGTAAGGGTTGGGGGAGGAGTATGCCCAGATCACCGAAAACAGAGCCCTGATCTGCTTCAGTGGCCAAGTTCTGCACCTCAACCCTGGTGCCACAGCTGAAGCTGTGGGCATGGCACCATTCGCCCCCACCCCACCTCCTGGAGTCTCTGCTCCCTACCCCCACCCCAGCCACTGACCTGCTTGAGTCTGCTGGTAGATATGGGCAGCACACTGTCCTGGTCTATATGGCTGACAGGGGCAGAGCAGGCTCTGGGGGAGCTGCAAGCCCCAGAACAGATCAGGTGGCTTTGGCTTCTGTCCTAGACTGATGACAGTCCTGCCCTGAGGGTAAAAAAGCAAACTTGGCAGCTACCAGGAAGTTTCAAACTGGGAGTAGAGAAATCAGTGTGTGGCTTTCACATTAAGGAAAGGGATAAAGAGAAACAACAAAAACAACAGGCCCAAGTTAAACAAGATAGCAAGAGTGCATTTTTGCCAAGGAAGGCCAAGGACAGGGTTTTGGGATTTTAATTTTCTTTCTTTTTTTTCAATGATTTATTTATTTATCATTTATTGTATGAGGGTTTTTATCTACAGAAGAGGGCATCAGATCACACTACAGATGGTTATGAGCCACCATGTGGGTGCTGGGAATTGAACTCAGGACCTCCGGAAGAGCAGGAGGTGCTCTAAACCACTGAGCCATCTTTCCAGCCCAGGGATTTTAATTTTCATTTTAGGAGCATGTGCTGAATTAGAGTGTAAATGTGTGCCCGACTCCGAGGATGTCATGAATAACGCCAAAGCCTCAGAAGAGATAGCCAAGCCTGACCACTGGGCCAGGCATAGTGGCACATGCCTTTAATTCTAGCACTCAGGAGGCAGAAGCAGGTGGGTCTCTGAGGCTAGCCTCGTCTACATAGTGAGTTCTAGGACATCTAGGGCTACATACATAGACGGACCTTGTCTCAAAACAAATAAACAACCTGCCAGAAAGAGATGGCTTAGCTGTAGAGACGGCCAGCGGGGTAAGGCATTTACCACAAAGGTTGGCAACTTGAGTTCAGTCATGGGGATTTATATGGTGGAAGAAGAGAGTCAACTCTTGCGGCCTGTCCATTGGCCTCTAAACACTGTGGCAAGTGTGTTCCCCCTTCCACACTAAAGAAATGCACTTTTAAAATGTCTTAGGAAAGGAGAGGGGGAGGGGGAAGAGCGCACGAGCCCTCTGTTCCTAGGCTGGTCCAGTTCTCAGCACCCACATGGTAGCTCGCATTCATAATTCCAGTCCCAGGGGAGCTGACACCCTCTTCTGACCAGACACATGCGCATAAAATAAAAACTAAGTCTTAAGAGACAAAGGATTACAAATGCATGCACTCAGGGGGCAGAGGCAGGTGACTGATCTCGGTGAGTTCCAGGTCAGTCTGGCCTACAGGACAGCCAGGGCTGTTACAAACAGAAACCTTGCACGCACGCGCGCGTGTGTGTGTGTAAAATGAAACTATACTTGAAGTGAAAGACCAAAGACTTCTATGGCCTGACCTAATTTCTGTGAAATACCCAGAAAAAACACAGCCATGGAAGCAGAAGCAGACCAGGGCTTACCTAAGGCCTCAGGGGAGAAGGCTGGGCAGGAGAAACAGGAAAGGCGTACTGATGAAAAGCTTCTAAACTGATTGTTGCATGTCTGTGTTCTGTCACTCTAGTGAGGCCTGCCCACTTGAAAGGAGTGGATTGTAAAATGAATACATTACATTTCGATAACACTACAAGAAAAACTGCGAGAAAGTCCTAAAGGTGCAGGCAGGCAGGTTGATTAGGGTAACCCTACTTCTGTCAAGTGACAAAGGGAAAGGATGCTTGTGTGTGCATTAAAGTTTCCCAATAGGAGGCCGGGTGGTGGTGGTGACGCCTTTAATCCCAGCACCAGGAGGCAGAGGCAGGAGGATCATTGTGAGTTTGAGGTCAGCCTGGTAAGCGACAAGGATTGCTAGGAGCCCCTTAGGGCTCAGGGAGCCCCACCAGAAGGAGTGTAAGAGCCAGAGAGGATGGAGGAGACCAAGGGAACAAGGTCACCTAAATCAACATGATCACAGCTCATGTAAACTCACGGAGACTGCAGCAGCGTGCACAGGGCCCGCACGCATCTGCACCAGGTCCTCTGTATGTATATTACGGCTTCCAGATTAGTGTTTTTATGGGATTCCAGAGTGAGTAAATGAGTGGGTTTCTGATGCTTGTGCCTTCTCTTGGGCTCTTTTCCTTTTGTTTGTTTGTTGTGCTCAACTCTAATGTAATAACTTTGGTTTTATCTTTTATTTTGTTATATTGTATTATTATCCCATAGAAGCCTGTTAATGAGAGACAGAAAGGGAGTGGATCCAAGTGGGAGGGGAGGTGGGGGAGACAGAATGAGAAGAGTAGACGGACGGAAAACAGTAATCAGGATATATTATGTGAAAAAAGATTCTATTTTCCTGTTGTTGTTTGTTTGTTTGTGTTTATTTTTATTTATTTTGCAAGACAGGGTTTCTCTGTGAGGCCTTGGCTGTCCTGAAACTTGCTCTGTAGACCAGGTTGGCCTTGAACTCACTCAAAGCCCTGGGATTAAAGGTGCTCGGCGGCCACAACCACCCAGTAAGAATCTATTTTCAATAAAAGGGAAAAAATAATAAATGTAAGAAAAGAAACTACACAGGACAATTTCAACTCAGGAAAATCGTTGAGATGGTTTTTGACTTGGAAATTTGGAGATTTCTCTTACCTCCATACACCTCAATAGTAAGAAATAACACAGCTCAGAAGGCTGTTCCAGGCACAGAGAACAGCAAATATGAAGGCCTTGTGGTGTGAATGCACTTGATGTGTCCCCCATGGAAGAGCAGCCAAGGCCTGAGGTCTATGGCAGGGGTCCAGGGGCCCCAGCTGGTATAGCCTTAATAAAGCTATCCTCATATGTGGTTAGGGTTAGGGTTAGGGTTAGGGTTAGGGTTAGGGTTAGGGTTAGGGTTAGGGTTAGGGTAGTCCTCATATGAGGGGGTTTCTGCAGGGTGTCAAGCAGGGGAGTGGTTTGATATAGCTATGTGCTTAACCAATAGCTGTGTTTGCTTGGGGGGTGCTTCTGGCTTCCAAGTGCTCAAGAGTTCTCCAAAGTGAAATGACTGAGCCAATAGGCTTGGACATTTGAAATGCCCCCACGTACTTCCAGCTTGTTTCCAACAGCCTATCCAGAAGATAGGGTTTTCATTCTCCCGGGTGGTCATCACCACTGAGATGCAGGTACCCAGACAACCCTCACACCCGGGTGCCGGCACCTACCATGCACTCTCTGCTTCCCTTGCAGGACTGTCCTTGCTGCACATGCGCAGTAACTCTGGCTGCACAGCGGAGTCCTCGCATAACACAGGTGCCCTTGGAACATGGCAGACGAAGACCTCATCTTCCGCCTGGAAGGTGTTGATAGTGGCGGGTCCTCCCGAGCCGGCCAGGATGGCGACTCTGACACAGACAGTGACGATGATGAGGGCTACTTCATCTGCCCCATCACTGATGACCCCATGTCCAACCAGAATGTCAGCTCCAAAGTCCAGAACTACTATAGCAACCTAATTAAAACAGAATGCGGCTCCACAGGGTCACCAGCCAGCTCCTTCCACTTCAAGGTGAGTAGCCACCTGTTTTGCACTTGTGTCCAGCCAACGTGTTATAAGTGATGGCATCTGGGGTCTCTGATTGATGTCTTAATTGTCCCCAAAGCCTAGCAGTACATTCTGCATGGCAGAGTGCTCTTATTAATCTTGAAGGTGACTGTTGGCTTAAGATATATTTTATTGCCACAGAGCAGTGCTTTTCCAATAGACTTAATACCCCTTCGGGCTGGTGAGATGACTCTGCAGGTAAAGGCACCTATGGGTAAGCCTGACAACTCATGTTGGATCCCCAGAAGCCACATAGGTGCCTATAGGTTGTTTTCTGGCCTGTACAATTATGCTGTGGATGCTGTATGCCTCCATGGGATTATACACACACACACACAATAAATTAAATAAGCAAATGTAATGTTTAAAATAGCCATTTAAAAACTTTCTGTGAGTGTTTTTGTTTTTGAGAAATGGAACAAAATAGAATTTAATAGAAAATATTGAAGAGCACTGCAGACCGCAAGCATCTCATTTCTTGGAAATTGGTATATGCATATCCATGTATATAAATTTGATGAGCTTCTTAACTGCATTCAAACATTCAAGAAAGAATGGAAAATATTAAAGAGTATTAAAAAGTATAAGGATCTTATTTCTCTTGGTTTGTTGTTGTTATTGAAGCAGGCTCTCATTAAGTAGGCAAGCTGATCATGAGCTCATGAGCCTCTTGCCTCATCCTTGGGAGTGCTGGGATTACAGGCCTGTGCTCTGCCTCAAGATTATTTATTTACTTTTTAATAAAAATTTATTTTGACCAGCCTGGTCTACAAAGTGAGTCTAGGACAGCCAAGGCTACACAGAGAAAACCCTGTCTTGAAAAAACAAAAAACAAAAAACAAAAAAAAAATTTTTTTTTTTGAGACAGGGTTTCTTTGGTAGGATTGGCTGTCCTAGAATTAGCTCTAGCTCTGTAGACCAGACTAACCGTAAACTCAGAGATCTCCTTGCCATCTGCCATCCCTGAGTGCTGGGATTAAGGTGGACACCACCATTGGCTCTTCTCTCTCTCTCTCTCTCTCTCTCTCTCTCTCTCTCTCTCTCTCTCTCTCTCTCTCTCTCCCCCCCCCCACCCCCCTCTCTATTTTTTTGAGGGAGGGTCTCATGAAGTCTCAGAATCACTGTGTTGCCAAGACTTTGAACTCTTGATTCTTCTGCTTCTGCCCCTCAAGTGCTGAGATTACAGTGAGAACCAGCATCCTTGGCTGATCCGTCTTTATCTCTGCACAGTGTATCCATGAGTACTGCCTGACCCTCTATGTGCTTTTTCTCCCATCCACACATACCTGTGATAAAGGGTTAAGTTGTACATTAGACACATTAAGAGATTAACAGTCAACTGGGCTCGGTGGCGCACACTGTTAATCCCAGCACCGGGGAGGCAAAGGCAGGTAGATCTCTGAGTTCAAGGCCATCCTAGTCTACAAAGTGAGCGGATGGTTATACAGAGAAACTCTGTCTCCAAAAACAAAATAAACGAGAGAGAATGAGAGAGAGAGAGACAGACAGACAGACACTAGCAGTCATTAATAATAAAATAGAACAATTATAACAATATTGTATGATAAAAACTATATCCTAGGTGTGTCGCTCAGTGGTAAGCACTTACTTACCAAGGCTCTGGGCTCCATCTCCAGCATTTCAAAGAACCAAGCCTGAACAAACTATAAAGTTGTAGCCAGGGCTGGAGAGATGGCTCAGCGATTAAGAGCACTGACTGCTCTTCCAGAGGGCCCGGGGTTCAATTCCCGGCACTGACATGGCAGCTCACAACTGTCTGACACCCTCACACAGACAGACATGCGGGCAAAACACCAATGCATACAAAGTAAAGAAATCGTTAACAAAAATTAAAGTTGTGTACATATGGTCTCTCAAGATACCATGTTCATAGTGTGTACACGGAGATACTTCTGTGCTATCTCTCCTTGGACCACACGTAGCTGAAACCATACCCACAGATAAGGGGGACACTGTCCACACCCTTCAGTACGCAACAGTATAGTGACTATTGCTGTTGTGGATGGGCTCCCAGTCAGTTACTCACTAGTTCTCAAAAAGCATGTATTTTTAACTTTCTTTTTGTTCTGGTTTTTGTTGTTGTTGTTTTTGTTTTTGTTTTTTCAAGACAGGATTTCTCTGTGTAACTTTGGCTGTCCTGGACTCGCTTTGTACACCAGGCTGGCCTCAAACTCACAGCGATCCTCCTGTCTCTGTCTCCCTGATGCTGGGATTAAAGGCGTGCGCCACCACTGCCCAGCTATATGTATATTTGTAATTATTATTATTAATTTTTAAATTTACTATTGACGTGGTAACCTGGGCTGTTTAACTAAAATGGCCATCTGGCCTTCCTCCTAAAATCAGGCCCCAGCAGGTACTGGGTGTGTATTGTGTAATGCCAGGTTCTGACCAGGTTCCTCAGAATGCCTTTCAGGAGATATCAGTCTTCCCTCAGAAGAAGTTTACCCTGCATGAGAACAGGCCTCAGTCCCAGAGCTCAGTTTAAGTGCAAAGTGTTGAAATGAAAGGTGGGGGCAGATGGAGGGAGAGGGAAAGAGAGAGGGAAATTTTGAGATTGATTAAGGAAGAGCGTCACCATCAGAGATTGATTGCTTTAGGACATAGGTGAAATGACTTTTTCTACACCTTGGGCAGTTCTACATTTTCTGTTTTGTTTGATTGGTTTAAGTTTGAATACAGAGATTTTTAAAATTTTCTTTAATCTTATGTGCATATTTTTATGTGTATGGGGTGCTAGAGCTCCTGGGACTGGAGTTACAGACAGTTGAGAGCTGCCATGTGGGTGCTGGGCCTTGAACCCTGGTCCTCTGGAAGAACAGCCAGTGCTTTTAACCACTGAGCCATCTCTCCAGCTCCTACTACAAAGTCTTTGAGACTCTCATGGGAAGCTGAGCGTGGTGGCACACGCCTTTACTCCCAGCACTCAGGGAGGCAGAGGCAGGCAGATCTCTGTGAGTTTGAGGCCAACTTGGTCTACAAAGTGAGTCTAAGACAGCCAAGGGTTTCCACAGAGAAACCGTGTCTCAAAAAATAAACACAGACAGACAGACATAATCTCATGCATATCAAGAATTTTAATTATATTTCCTTCTGCTTTCCCTGCTATCTCTTCCCAGATCCATCCTACCACCTCCCCACAGTACAGTAGTTTAGGCTTTTTTTTTTTTTTCAAGGGTGAGGGGTGGGAGTTGAGACAGGGTTTCTCTGTGTAGCCCTGCCTGGCTATCCTGGAACTTGCTAGGTAGACAAAGCTGGCCTTGAACTCAGAATTCACCTCCCTCAGCCTTTCTCTGGTAAGAGTAAAAGTGCATGCTTTTGGGCTTTGTAAGAAACGGTCTTATGTAGCTCAGGGTGGCCTCACACCCTTTCTGTAATGAATGACCTTGAACTCCTGCTCTGACCACCTCCCTAGGCTAGGACTACAAGTGTGTGCCACCACGCTGGGCTCTCAGTGTGTGCCACCACGCTGGACCCTCAGTGTGTGCCACCACGCTGGACCCTCAGTGTGTGCCACCACGCTGGGCTCTCAGTGTGTGCCACCATGCTGGACCCTCAGTGTGTGCCACCATGCTGGACCCTCAGTGTGTGCCACCATGCTGGACCCTCAGTGTGTGCCACCATGCTGGACCCTCAGTGTGTGCCACCATGCTGGACCCTCAGTGTGTGCCACCACGCTGGGCTCTCAGTGTGTGCCACCATGCTGGACCCTCAGTGTGTGCCACCATGCTGGACCCTCAGTGTGTGCCACCATGCTGGACCCTCAGTGTGTGCCACCACGCTGGGCTCTCAGTGTGTGCCACCACGCTGGGCCCCTCCATTTTCCTCTTCCCTCTCCATTACAAATGTTATTTATTTATTTTTATTTTTTACATTTATTTATCTACTCATTACTCTGTGTGTGTGTGTATGTGCGTGCTCTGGCACTTGTGTGGAAATCAGAGGACAGCTTTCTGTGGTGGATTCTCCTCTTCCACCTTCAAGATCCAGGAATCCGGTGGGTTATCAGGCTTGCATGACAAGTGCAACCTTCTTGCCAGCGTCAATTCAGTCTTTTTGAAAGGACTTTTTTCCCCTTGCAAATGCCAGGGGTTGAGACTCAAAGACTGTTACATTCTAGGTCAGTGTACTACTACCATTAAACAGCCCCTTTGAAGAAAATATGAGTGAATTTGTTCCCCCTTACTACAAATAGCATAATAATACATACACACTTTAAATATATGCAGATGTATTCATACTTTTTGTATGTATATAAACATATGTAAATGTTTTTTATATATTGCAAATTCACACATGTAAACTTTGTAAAAATAAATTATTTCATGTGTCTGGGTGTTTTTCCTGCGTATATGTCTGCGCATCACTTTTGTGCCTTGGAGGCTAGAGGAGGGCGTGGGATCCCCTAGAACTGGAGTTAGTTTTGAGCCGACAGGTGCATGCTGGGAATCAAACCTGGGTCCATTGCAAGAACAGCCAGTGCCCTTAACCACAGAGCTGTCTCTGCAGCCCTTATAGACCCAAACTTAAAAAATAATTTTTAATGATATAAATAATCTATACATAATATATGTACAAGGTAAAGCAAATCTAAACTGTGCAAATTAAACAAGTGAAAATGTGCTTCGCATCTCAGCCCAGGTCTGTCGAGTGGACCAGTTTCCACCCTGGTGGCCATCCTCCTATATCCTCTCGGGAGCTGACTTGAGCCCTAACTTCCGTAGCCTGGCTCTGGGCTGGGCTGGGCTGCAGTACGTGCCTTACTCTGCACAGTGCACACAGTGATCCCTATAGCCTCAGACAGTTGGCAGCTGGCCAGATGATAAATTGAAATGAAGTCACATGCTTAGGAGGTTGACAGGATTGTGTACCCTTCATGAAGATCCTGTTTCAGAGTGATGCTGTTAATAACCACAATTTGTACCTTACTATATTTTGTGGGGTTTTTTGTTGTTGTTGTTTTTCCAGTGTTTGTGACCAAACCCAGGGCTCTGTGCATCCAATGTTTCATTTGTTTGTTTGTTGTCTTTAATGGCTGAATTTCACTTCGTTGGAGGCCGGTGTTTCCTTGTACAGACAAAGCCTTTGCCTATGCAGGGATACACTTGCTAGAGAGAGCGTACTTACTAGCAAAAGAGTAGCTTGGGCAGAACCTTGAAGTTAATGGAAATGGCTGATTACACGGCGAACTGTCCCACTGCATGTGTGAGCACCTGCATCCTGCATCCCTCCCATCTTGAGTTGTGTAAGTGCTGATAATGCGCTGAGGGTGACTCTAGCTAAACAAACCAACTAGTCACTCCAGAATGAGACTGCCCAGCCAGGGTGTGATGACTCACTGGGCCCAGGAAGCGTCCCTGCCTAAAGCCTAGGAGGCTCCACCCTGGCAGCCTCAGGCCTCAGACCAGGACCGGAGAAAGTGAGCCAGGGGCAGACTTTGTGCTTTGGGAATGCAGTCTGAAAACAAAGCTGAAGGGCTTGGCCTGTGGCTCAGTGCTCTCCTAGCAAGCCCGGAGGCCCTGGCTTTCAGTCTCTAGGAGCCTAAAATAATAAAAAGAAAGAGACCAAAAAAGCTTTGATCTCCTGCAAGTTGAAAGCCCGCTGGCCAATTGAAAAAAAGAGTCCTAGCATGAGAGAGGAAGCTATCTCTGGTGAGCTGAGGTCTAGCCCACAGGAGGAGATTAAGGAGGTTGGAGCCCTGCTGTAGAGCTCGTATTTATCAAAGAATGTGTTGGAATGCTTTGGTGACCTGTGCAAAGGCATTTATAGGCAAGGGCTCCTCTCCTTTTTTTATTTTCATTTTTTTTTCTAGCAGCTTTATGAAAATATAACCCACATACCATTCAACTTCCCCATTGAAATGTACAATCCAGTAGCTTTCGGTATATATAAAATTATGCGTCCATCGCTATAACTGATTTTTGTCAAGAGCTGTACCTCTTAGGCATCACTCGCATCTCTAGTCTGCCGAGCCCTCATGACCACTAACCTACTTTCTGTCCACAAGTTTGCCTTTTCTAGACTTAAAGTATACGTTTATTTGTTATTTACTTACTTGCCACACTATTCATATAGACGTCAGAGGGCAGCCTGCAGGAACTGGTAGAAGGAGAGGTCCTAAGATCAAACGCAGGTCATCAATGTTGATGGCAAATGCTCTCCCGACTCAGCCATCTTGCTTGGCTCTTAGACACAAAGGTCCTTCTGAGGAGAAGCATAGGTAGGTTTCACAGTACCTGCATTTAACCTCTTTTGCCAGCCAGGGCAAAGCTTCTCGCTGTCTGAGCCTCACATTGCCAAGTTTCCCTTGTTCTCTGACCCTGTAATTCTTCCACCTATCTGTCTATCCTTACAAATTGCCTTGAGATGTGTGTAGAATGCTGTTTGAGCAGGGTCTCCCGAGAGGCCATGGCATTACGTCACCCTAGCGAATGCTATTGCTTTGGTTTGTATTATTTCCATCTTTACCTTTCTTCCCAACCAGGGCTTTGAACTCCAAAAGTTAGTGAGACCTGTTGTAGCTACTCTTTGCAAACAGGAGTTTCTTTTGGATTTTTTTGTTTGTTTGGTTGGTTGGTTGATTTATCTTACGATAGGACCTCACTAATACAGCATTGGCTGGCCATGAGCTGCCTTGTAGACCAAGCAGACCTTAAACTCACAGCCTCTGAGTGCTGGGATTAAAGGCATCTGCCACCATGCCCGCTTATCTTACTTTTAAAAATTATTTATGTAATGTGTGGGGGAGGGCACACACATCCTGGGGCACTTGTATGAGGTCAAAGAATAGCGTGGGCTCAGTTCTTTGCTTCTATCATATGGGTCCCAAGATTCACGCTCACACTCCCCTTGGCAGGCTTGGGCCAAGCACACACAGAAACACAAAGAACGCAGGGGATATAGTTCAGCGGCAGAGTGCTTCCCGAGCATATGGGGAGACACAGGGGAGGCCCTGGGTTCGCCCCCAGTACTGGAAGAAGAAAACAGTGACTTTTATGCTCGGTGGTGGACTGTTGCATGGATGTACTTTAATATTATAGTTTCTTCCGTTTCTTGGGATTTGTGGGGTATGTTGACTGCTTCCAGTATTGCACTGTTGTGTGGAGTGCTGGAGGAATGTGTCCAGCTGCTAAGTGCACATGCTGTGGTGAGAGGCAGCCACACAGCACTGATGGTCTCCCCCATCCTAGCTTGGCTGTGATCCCTCACTTCTTCCTGCTTTTCACATTTTCCCGTGGAGTCTTTTTCCTCTAGGAGGGAGAGTCGGGCTGACTCAGAATTGTAGTTCTTGGAATCTACAGAACATTTATAATGGAACACTTGATCATTGAAGGAGGGCTCAGCCGGTCCCTGGATGCTCCGTAAAAGGCTACAATTGCTGTGATCATGGAAATGATAAGATGTTAAAACGAGGGTTGTAGCTGTAGCTCAGAAGGCAGAGTGCTTGCCTAGCAAGCATGAAGTCAGCCGTGGGTTCAAGCCCTGCATAAACCAGTTGGTGGTACACACACCAGCTCTTGGGGAGGTGGGGGCAGGATGATCAGAAGTTGAAGGTCATCCTGGGCTTTACCAAGTTTGAGGATTGGCGGGAATATAGGAGACCTTGTCTTAAAAACCAAAACAGGAACAAAAAGCCCAGCACC
The DNA here is from genome assembly GCF_964271855.1 of Acomys minous. Classification (NCBI taxonomy): domain Eukaryota; kingdom Metazoa; phylum Chordata; class Mammalia; order Rodentia; family Muridae; genus Acomys; species Acomys minous. The sequence continues at coordinate 78,162,540 of NC_140484.1, read as the reverse complement.
GTTGTCGCTCGTCGTGCCAAGGGCCACACAGACACTTTACAAACTCTTCTAGCGACACCCTGCATCTTCCAGGAAGTGTGTTCCTATAGTTGAGATTCTGTTTATTTACTTCTGGTTTGTACCCTTAGAAGAACCAAAGCACACACTCTCTCTCTCTCTCCCTCCCTCCCCCCTCTTCCTCCCCCCTCCCCCCCGCCCCCGTGTGTGTGTGTGTGTGTGTGTGTGTGTGTGTGTGTGTGTGTGTGTCAGGATTATTTGTGGGGATTCGATTTCCCCTTCTACACTGTGGGTCCCAGGGAATGAGCTCTCACTGCCAGTCTTGGTGTTAGGTACCTTCACCCACTGAACCATCTTACCTCAGCCCTCTATTCCTCACCATCCTTTAAAAAAAAAAAAGATTTATTTTTATTTATGTGTATAGGTGCTTTATCTGTTGTATATCTGTGCACAGTGTTCATGCAGTGCCTGCAGAGGTCAAAAGGGAACATTGGATCTCCTTAGAACTGGAGTTTATAGATGATTGTGACCTACTTTATGTGTGCTGAGAATTGAACCCAGGACCTCTGGAAGAGCAGTGAGCACTCTTAACCACTGCGGCGTTTTGTTCCTTTTTTGAGACAGTGTCTTGCCATGTTGCCACCAGACTTTGAACTCAGAGTCTCCTGCTGGGGGATGAATTTTGTTTGTTGACTTTGGTTTATACTTGCAGGGCTGAGAATATAGTTCAATGGTAGAATGCTTGTCTAGCATGCAGAAGGCCCTAGGTTTAATCCCTGGTACACACACGCATGTCCACACACGCACACACACATGCCTGACTACCGTAGTTTTTGGACCATAAGATGCATTTTCCCCAAAAAATGGGGTTGGGGGCGGAAATTGGGGTGTGCCTTATGGTCCGATTGCTGTTTTTACTGTTTTTCTGCTCTAAAAACTAGTCTTATGGTCCAGGTGTGTCTTATAGTCCAAAAAATGCAGTATACAGGCAGCCCAGGACTATGTTCTCATTGTAATAAATATGCATCACACCAGTGACAGTGAGCTCAGACAGAGTCACCCCGGGGGAGTACCATCTCAGAGAGCCATTTTCTGGTGGGAGTGTCTATCCCAGGTGCAGGGGCCACGGAAAACATTGGGCACCAATCCCCAAAATGTTCATCCTTATTTGTCAACAAAAGTGTGCGGATTCTACAGAGCCAGTGGTGTTGGATCCAGATGTTAGTGCTAGACTTTTTACTTTTTATTTATTTAGTTTTATTTACTTATTTTTGGTTTTTAGAGACTAGGTTTCTCTGTGTAGCTCTGGCCATCCTGGAACTTGCTTTGTAGACCAGGCTGGCTTCAGACTCACAGAAATCCACCTGCCTCTGCCTCTCAAGTGCTGGGATTAAAAGTGTACACCACCACCACTGGACAGACTTTTTAAAAATTGTGTGTGTGTGTGTGTGTCTGTGTGTGCCCAGCATGTATGTGGAGGTGAAAAGACAGTTTGTCATTGTGAGAACCCTGTTTATCTCCTTCTGTGTGGGTCTCACGGGTTGAACTCAGGTTGTCAGAATAGCAATAGGCCTCTTCCCTGCTGAGTGAGCATCACTGTACTAGACTCTTTATACTGGGTTTCTAAAAAGAAAAGTCACTGGCATCTAGGTATGGTAGCAGACACCTGTAATCCCAGCATTTAGGAGGCTGAGGCAGGAGAGTGGAGAACTGCTTTATGTTGTAAGACCCTTCTTAGACACAAGGCAGGTGCATTAGAGCTACCTGTGCCTGTGGTGAGGTTTGGAATGGCTCCCGGGTTTGGAAGACGGTGATGTTTTTTTCCCTTAGCCCCAAATGCCACACACTCACCTGCAAGATAGCTTCTTCCTTGTTCATTGTTTGACTTTGATTTTAGTGACATTGGGGATGGAACTCGGGGCCTCGTGTATGCTGGGCGAGCAGTGTTATGACTAGCCACAACCCTTTCACTGCTGCTTTGGTTGGAGCTGCTGCGTCTAGCCAGGTGACTTCTGTTGATGATCCACCTCCCCTGAGGGGGGCAGCCCTTGCTGCTGGTGGTGTAGACAGTGGTGGAGTCATCATTCAAGACAGTCAGCCAGAGAACATGTCTCCACTGGCATAGACATGCTCCGAAAGCCAGGCAGCCTCCACCTCCCCAGGCACAGATGAGCTTTCCCAGCAGCTAGAATATAAGATGGGACAGTGATGCATCTTTTAAAGTACAGGGATCAGAATTGAGAAACTGCCTTGGATGTCACCATAGCTGCTGGGAGTCATTCATAAGAGGGGAAAATGAGTGCAAGCTTAAAGTCTAACCACGGGGAACCGGTGAGGAGCCATTTCTCTATAATAAACTCACACGTGCATTACTCTATACTGTTGCAAACATGTACAGTTTACATTTTCTTGACATGATCTCCCATTAAAATTTGAGTGTTTACTGATCCTTGGAGTGTAACTTCCAAAGTCTTTTTTGGGGCGGGTGCAGTTTCTAATTCTTTTATTTCACTTCTGAGGACTGAGTTCAGGGCATACGACTTTGCCACACTGACCTGTTTCCCAGGCCCCCAAACTTTAAATCTGGTCCAACCATTACACTGAAAACAAAAAACCCTACTGAGATCTTGCATAAGTATGCACAGTTGTAGAGAGAAAAAAAAATGTTCGAGTCAGCACTGTTTGTACTAGGACGTTCTGGAAGGCATCCAAGTACAATCTCCTGGAGACAAATGTGTAGGGTACACCTCTACAGTTCTGTTTCCCACAGCCCTGGGAGGGTGCCAGGCCAGCCTGCAGTCTGTACCCATGAGCCAGGAGGGCTATCTAAGCTGAATGTTAAATGCAGAAAGGAGATCTCAGAACAGAAGCAAGGCCCTGCGCTTGCTCTTGATGCACATCTTTTAACAAACACAAGGAGGAAACTTACTGAGTGTCTATAGCAAGTGACAGCCGAGGAGGGCCTGCCTGTTGGAGGACTTCCACTTTCTAATTCAGAATTCTGGATGCTTGTGGTTGTCATGCGAAGCAGATGATCTTTTGTAGGAGGACAGTTAGGACTCACTAAATAAAGTATGAAGCCTCAGGAGTCTGCTCCCCCAAAAGGATGTAATTTGTATTTTTTTTTTTTTCTGTGTGATTCCAATCTTATTTTTTTTAAGTGCATAGAACAGAATTCACTGAATGCATGAACAGTTGCTGCTCAGGTAGAGGGACTCTGGTGCACTGGGCTGTTCTATTCTCCATTTGCCAAGTAGTTTTCATTAATCCTAAATTAGCTTCCAGACTGGAAGGGAAAAAAATGATGGGCTTTGCAGAGATTGGAAAGTATGTGTGGGCGCCTCTCTCTCTCTCTCTCTTTCTCTCTCTCTCTCTCTCTCTCTCTCTCTCTCTCTCTCTCTCTCTCTGTGTGTGTGTGTGTGTGTGTGTGTGTGTGTGTGTGTGTGTGTGTGTGTGAAGTCTCAGTCCTTTCCCTGACTTCTATTTTCAGCAGGATCCTCATGAGGGATCCATACTAGGAGGGTGGACACAGTGCAGACCTGCTGAGGCCTGGGAACCTGGACTTCCTCCAGGGATGGCCAGGGTACTGAGGGACATCAGTGGTAGCAAAGCAGTCTGAAATTGCTGTCTCCTGACTGCCCCCTCCCTCTCTCAGAGCTCCTTCTGGCCTGTCTCACCCAGATGATGCCCAAACCCTGCCCGTTGTCCTCCCCATAAGGCAAGTCCACTGGGAGGCCACAGAGCGAAGATTTAAGTTCCTTCGGGGCAACGATTTGAGTCTTAGGCAGAGAGCAGAGGGGTAATGAGGGAAGCACCATGGATTAAGGGTGTTGGTGTGGAAAGGCCAAGGAAGATTCTGTTTTGGTTTCCCTGAAGCAGTAAAATGGACAAAGAAAATTAAAATGGAAAGATATTAAATCTGTTTTCTGTTGCTATAACAAACCGGCCTAGACTGGTTGGTTATGACGAACAGCTGATGGCTGGGTATCTTGGTACACACCATTAATCCCAGCACCTGGGAGGCAGAGGCAGGAAGATCTTTGTGAATCTGAGGCCAGCCTGGTTTAAATAGTGAATCCCAGACTAGCTAGGGGTACACTGTGAAATCTCGACACAAAAAGGAAAAAGTGGAGAGGGGACAATTAATTCAGAATTTATTTTTAAGTACAAGTGTATTTAGTTTATAAGGTTGGATCCTGGGGAATCCTGGCATCTGGAGAGAGCCTTGGCCTGACTTATAACACGACAGAGAGCATCACGTGACCACACACAGTCACTGTACTAACCCTGATCTCCTCCTCTGCTTGTGAAGCCACTGTCATGGGTACTGTCATGGGTCTGGGAGTGGGATCTGTCTCTCTGGCCTCCTCTACTCCTAGTCAACCCCCAAGGTCCCCATCTCTAAATACCATCCACATGGGAGTTCAGGGATTGAGTTTCTGACACATGAGGTTTGGGGGACATAGTCAGATGGTGACACATACCTCAGTGCTATTTAATAGCCTTTTCTTTCTTTCTTTTTTTTTTTTTTTCCAAGACAGGGTTTCTCTGTGTAGCCTTGGCTGTCCTGGACTCGCTTTGTAGACCAGGCTGGCCTCGAACTCACAGTGATCCGCCTGTCTCTGCCTCCCGAGTGCTGGGATTAAAGGCGTGCGCCACCACGCCCGGCTTTTTAATAGCCTTTTCTTCCTTCTCTTTCCTCTCTTCCTCCCTCCTTTATTCATCATCCTCATCCCCCCCTCCCCCTTGTTTTGAGACAGATCTATGTAGCCCCATCCACCCTGGCACTTTCTGTGTAGCCCCAAATCATCCCAAACTCATGGCAATTCACCTCTCTCATCTGCTGGGACTACAGATGTTTACCACTGTGCCTAGCTAGCTCTCTAATTGAAGTAATAAAAACCCGTTTACGCCATCCTTGCCAGAGCACTTGAGTTTGTGTTCATTTTTGCCAGATCACGGAACGTAGCTTGCATTAGTTTGAAAGTGAGCTTGTGTTCGGCTGGAGTTACAGGATGAGGCTCCTGTTGTGTGTCATGTGTCCATCCTGTTCCCCCGCCCCCGGTTCATCTCTTTAGCCGGGTGCCTTAGCTCTGGTTGCAGTGGTGCTGCATCAGGACATCAGTGTCCTGGCAGGCACTCACTAAAGATGCTTAAGCTTGTTCAGATGGGAAGAAAAGAACATTTTCTGGGGGCCAAACCTAGGGTTTCATGCATACGAGGCAAGCACTCTGTCACTGAGCTCCAACCCAATGTCAAACCATATCTTATTTATTAACTTATTTTGAGATAGGGTCTCACTTTGTAGGTCTGGCTGTCCTGCTACTATGATGACCAGGCTGGCCTCAAACTCACACTTACAGAAGTCTGCCTGCCCTGCGTTCATATTTTATTTTTTTAAAGTTTTTTTTATTTGTGTGTGTGTGTGTACATACACATGTACATACATGCACATGAACTTAGGTGCCTGAAGAATCTAGAAGAGGACAACAGATCCATTGGAGCTGAAGTTATGTGGGACATGGCTGCTGGGAACCAAACTCTGCAAGAATAGTACATGCTTAACCACTGAGCCATCTCTCCAGCCCTCAAAAATTCTTATTTTCACTTTCAGCTTTTTGGCAGCAAGCGAAGAATTGTGTAATTAACATGTCAGTGACTTCTGTCCATAGGCTGAGCCCAGGAGAACACACTGGGTCCCCCGGGGACTGTTCTTCATAGGCTAGGGATGGGAATCCTTTCTTTTGGATGCTGTGGTCCTCCCCAGGGCAAGTAACTGGGGAAGAGGCGGCTGGCTGCCCTGGCCTGGGCCTGACGCTCCCTTTGCCTTCTGCAGGAAGCCTGGAAGCATGCAATTGAGAAGGCCAAGCACATGCCTGACCCCTGGGCTGAGTTCCATCTCGAGGACATCGCCACAGAACATGCTACTCGACACAGGTCAGCAGTGTGTCCCAGGGGCTTTGAGGAGTCTCCTTGCTGGGGTTGGGAGGTGGGAAGGCTTGCATCTTGGGTCTTGCTTCTGGTCAAAGAAAATGAACCAATTCAGCATGTGAGGTTGTTAGAATTAGGGAGACCCAAACAGTTGAGTCTGTGTAAACATTCAAAATTGGAAACAATCTGAAACTTGGACTTTTGGTCCTAAGTGTTTTGGATTGAGGGGATGGTTTGTGCACCGAGGGTCCATTTATCCTCCATTTGAAGTTGGTTGAGAGTTGAGCAGCTCAGGGATCCAGGTCCCTTCTGGTTCATGATGCCATCATCCCAACACTTGTCCTTGCAAACAGCAGTAGAGGCAGACAGTATGAGGACAGCTCAGCAGGTTTTGATGCCTGGTCCCTGAAGTGCCATCATTTTCCCTTGGCCAGTACACTGTCTTCTCCACTTTGCTCCCATCCTAAAAGGAGATGGCTGTAGAGCGCCCATGTGCCTCCCTCCTCTCCTCTGCTGGAGGCCCACCTCCCAGTGTGGGGGCAGGATAGGTGGGGACCCCACATGTGAGCCTTCTGCCTGGGACAGCACTGGGGTAGCACCAGGGAAAGAGGGCTCTGTGCTGGCCTGGCTCTGGGCCTGGAAGCCCAGCAGGGATAGGAGGCCAGCCCGAACTGTTTATTTCCTAATTAAATGGCTGAATTTATGCTGCCCAGACTTCCAGTGAGAGTAATCCAAGTGTGGCTGTCTGGAACATTCTGAAACTTCTAAACCAGAAGCTTCCTTCTCTGGCTGTAGCTCTTTTGAGCTGGCCCTTTGTTTAGGGTAGGTTTCTGTCCCTGTGCGCTGTTTCCAGGGTGGTTGAGAGCTAGATTCGGCTTTTAAACATGTCTGGATTTTGAATCCTGACGCTCAGACAGGAGACGACCTCACCTCTGGGCCAGTTTCTGTAAAACAGGCTCAATAATTGTGGGAATCTCGGGGTCTCTGCAAAGATTAAATGAAACAATCTGTTTGAGAACCAGACATAACTCGGGAGGCAGAGGCAGGTGGATCTCTGTGAGTTTGAGGCCAGCCTGATCTACAAAGTGAATCCAGGACAGCCAAGGCTACACAGAGAAGTCCTGTCTCTAAAAACCAAACCCCCCCCCCAAAAAAAAGAAAGAAAAAGGAAAAGAACCCAACATAGCCACACAAAGAAACCCTGTCTGTAAAAAAAATAAAAACAAAATAAAAAATAAAAACAAAAAATAATGTAAAAAAAAAAATCCAGCATACAGTAATGTTCTGTGAACTTTAGACAATAAACATTTCGTTTATTAAGTTACTGGGTATCAAACCTAGGGCTTCCTCTATACTGGACAAGTGTTCTTTCCACCTGAGCTACATTCCCAGCCTTTATTTCATTTGTTTTAAGATACAGTCCCCATAAGTTGCCTAGGCTGACTTTGAACTTACGATGTAGCCCAGACAGACCTCAAACACCTCACCTTTTAAAGCAGCTGGAGTTACAGGTCTGTTTTTACCAGTCCTGCCCGATCTTGCCTTTATGATGTTAGGTTCGTGAGCAGCAAGCAAGACCCTGACCACCTTCCCCAGTGTCTGGGTGCCTCTCCGAGTAGAGGCAAGGGCGTGGTGCATCTGTGGCCTCCGTCTCTTTATAGTCCTGTGTAGAACATAGTTGTTGCCTCCCACTGGCTGCAAGCAGACTGACAGCCTAGCGGAGGCCTCCTCCTCCTCTGAGCCTGGGGTAACCTGCCAGGCTTCTCTTCCTCTCTGCACAGGTTTCCAGCTCTGAAAACCTGTTTCCCAGGTCTGGGTCTTGTGAGTCAGGAGCCACTGGCCAGAGATAAGGGTTGGACCCTGCTGAGCTCGGGAGCCTGGCCAGGCAAACCTGTTTGAGGCCCTCTAGGCCTGGGGCTGCCAGACGTGCTCTGAGAAAAAGGGGGAGCCTGGGAGTGGGGAATGGGAACATTCTGGAACCACCCTTCCCTCCTCTGCTTCATCATCTTTCTCTTCTTTCTCCATCTCCCTCTCTCCTGCCACCTGTCTCCCCTCTCCTCTCTCCCCATCTTTCCACATCTCACTCTACCCTTCTCAACACTCTGAAACTCAGGCCCTCCCTCCCCGACTCTCTCATCTCTGTCTCTACCACTTCATGTTTCCTGTATACTCTTTCATAGCTTCTTTCTTATCTTGCCTCAGCGGCAAGTCCTTCCCCGTCCCCTACAGGCCCTGAGACAGTCCTGCCCTCTTGGGAGATAGACCTACCTACCTGTGTGGGCTGCGCCTGGCCCAGGCGTTTGGCAAAGTTGAGAGACTGCTGCCTCCCTCCCTCTGGGACCTGCTGTTTGTGACTGTTATGCCCATGTATCCAGAGCTCCTGCAGTCCGGCTTTGAGCTCATTTCTGGATATAGGGACTGCTTGAGACCTAACAGTCATATAGACAAGTTATAAGGATATTTATATCTCCAACCATCCATCTAGCATGTGTTTACTAAACATCTACACACTCTAGGCCCAGTGGTGAGCAAGGCAGACATGGCCTATTTTGTGGAGTTGCAGCCTAATGATAGACCAGAGCAAGTCGGACAGGAGCCCAGCTGGGAGTGCTGGTCTTGGTAAAATAGCGACACCAGGCAGAAGGAATAAGTGTGTTTGGGGGTAGGCAAGTCCCCTTTAAGGAGGAAGAAAGGAAAGGAGAGAGGTGTCCGCACCCCACCCCAAGGGTCAGCAAGCCTGGGGCCCAGGCACAGAGCAGGCTGGGTCCTGAGGCCCACAGAGAACCCAGGAGAGTTTGGGCTAGTAAGGGACAGGACCAGGATGCTCTAGGTGGGCTCTGATCTCTGTAGGTACAACGCTGTCACCGGGGAATGGCTGAAAGACGAGGTTCTGATCAAGATGGCGTCTCAGGTAAGCAGAAGCCTGAGCTGGGAGGGGACAGGGCCTAGGAAGAGCATCCCCAAGACATTTCTAGTGCCCTCCTTTTACTCCTGCTTTATTTAATTTTGTTATATTTATTTATTTAGTGTCTGTGTGTGAGACAGGCAGATGGACAGACAGACAGACAGACAGACAGACAAGACAAAGAAGCAGGGTCTTGCTTTGTAGGCCAGGCTGGCCAGCCTCACACTCATGATGCACTGGAGACTGGCCTCCAGCTTGTGACCTTCCTACCTCTGCCTCCTGCATGCATGCTGTAACCCACTTTCATTTTTTTAATATGACAGTGCCAGCCGTGGTGACCCACGCTTTTATTTTTTAATTTAATTTATTTTTTTTTTTTCCTTTTTTAAGACAGGGTTTCTCTGTGTAGCCTTGGCTGCCTTGGACTTGCTTTGTAGACCAGGCTGGCCTCAAATTCAAAGCAATTTGCCTGCCTCTGCCTCCCGAGTGCTGGGATTATAGGCCTGTGCCACTGTGCCTGGCCTTTTATTTTATTTATTTTATTTTTTATGTGTATTGGTGTGAGGGTATGAGATACGCTGGAATTGGAGTTACAGACAGTTGTGAGCTGTCATGTGGGTGCTGGGAATTGAACCCAAGTCTTCTGGAAGAACAGACAGTGCTCTTAACTGCTGAGCCACCTCTCCAGCCCCAGCTTTAATTTTATCTTTGGAGTTTTTCTATGTTATCATTTACATATTATGTTTAATTGTATTTTTATTTAGTGTGTGTGTGTGTAGGGGTGTGTGTGTGTGTGTGTGTGTGTGTGTGTGTGTGTGTGTGTATGTTTGTGGAGGTCAACAACTTGCTTCTCTGTTTTCTCCATTTGGATCCCAAGGATCAAATTCATGTTGTCAGGCTAGGTGCCATACACTCTGACTTGCTGAGCCATCCACTGGCCCTATATCGTGTTTTATTATTGTTATTATTACTATTATTGCATTTATTTATTTGTGTCTGAAGGCACATGTACTGCAGTGCACAGGTGGAGGTCAGAGGACAGCTGTGACAGTTGGTGTTCTTTTCTTTCTTTGTGTGTATATATGTGTGTTTTAACACAGGGTGGTTTTTCTATGTTGCCCGGCTGTCCTGGAACTCACTCTGTAGACCAGACTGGCGTCAAATTCAGACATCTGCTTGCCTCTACCTCCCGCGTGCTGAGATAAAAGGCGTGTACCACCACACTCCATCCTTCCCCCCACCTCCCCTACACCCTTGGTTCTCTTTTTGTCATGTGGGTCCTGCATGCTCAGACTGCCAGGCTTGGGTACAAGCAAGTTTACTCATTGAACCATCTCACCAGCCCATATTATGGGTCTTTAAATACTATTTTATTAACATGTATCTCACATACCGTATGCATTGCCCACTTAATTTATACAGTTCAGGTTTGCGATGTAGGTCAGTGGTAGCATGCTTGCCCGGCATGCCCAAGGTCTTGGTATCCATGCCCAGCACTGCAGGAAGGAAGGAAGGACAAAGAAGTATATAATTTTGGTTGCTTAACAATCACACTCTACTCTAGAACTTTCCCCCCTGTTTTAAAATGTATTGTTTTAGAATTTAACATGTGCACATAAAGTGTTCCAATCAAACCTCCCCCTACCATTCCCCCATGTCCTCACCTCCCCACACACCCACACAACTTTATATACTCTGTTTAAACCCACAGAGCCCACTCGTATGTTCTTGGAGCCACACACTGGAGTGTGGACCCCCTACCAGGGGTCTTTTCTCTGAGACATACTGACACTCTCACATGGCCTGCACAAGAAAAAAGAAAGCAGGACCGAAAAAAGAGCTCCTCTTGCAGAGTGAGGGCACCTACACAATGTCACACACCAGCAGAAAAGCACACAGTAGTAGAGCTGCAGCTGTTCCTCACTGCTATGTATGTAGGTCCTCAACATGTGGGAGGCGCTAAGTTCCATCCTCACACCAAGAAGCAAGCAAAGCATGCACCTTGACGAGTCTTCCAAAGGTGGACACGCTGGCACAACACTCAGAGAAGGAGAGTGGAGCGAGTGCCCCACACAGGCTGCTCCCATCACGACTCACCTACCGAGAGTCAACACTGTCCCAAACCCTCTCGTCCCAGCTCAGTCCTAAGACTTTGATTCTTGCGTCATTGCGTCTTCTGAGTGTGGCTTCTTTTACTCAGCATTTTCCCTTTTTTCTTTGCTGTATAATACTTCATGGAATGAATAAGCCTAGTGGGTTTGTGTGGCATGGACATGTAAGTTACCTGCCTCTCTCCTCCCTTCCCTCTGTTTCTACTGTTTTCCTTCCTTATTTTTAAGTGTGAGCCTGCATGGGTACTTGTATAGGGGTGTGTGTGTGTGTGTGTGTGTGTGTGTGTGTGTGTGTGTGTGTGTGTGTAGGCATGTGCACATGGGTACGGTGCCCGCAGAGGCTAGAAGGAGGCCCTGAGTTCAAATTACAAGTGATTGGGAGCTGCTGACATGGATGCTGGGGAACGAACTCAGGTCCTCTGTAAGGCAGAAAGTGTTCTTAACTGCTGAGCCGTTTTTCTAGCCTCCTTCCTTCTGTTTTGAGACAGTATTCTCGAGCTTCTCATACCAGCGACACAATTCCCTACACAGTCATATTTCTGTTCTCTTTTGGCTTGGTTTTTTGTTTGTTTGAGACAGAGACCCTCTATGTAGTCCTGGCTGTCCTGGAACTAGCTATGCAGACCAGGCTGGCCTTGAACTCACAGAGATCCTCCTGCCTCTGCCTCCGAGTGCTGGGGTTAAAGGCATGCATCACTACGCCGAGCTTACATAACCATTTTAAAGAGAAAAGGTCCAGAACTTTCCACTCATAGTCTATTGACGTTGTTGCTTTGGGCCTGTGTAAACGCCATTCATCCCGGCTGGAGTATGCGGCAGAGGCGGCCTGTTCACCCAGTGCTGTCCAGAAAGCAAAGAGTATGAAAGCAGCCTTTGCCATGCACTGCGCCTCCCCAGCATCTTGGCCCGTGCTGTGGGTTCTTCCATTGGGCTGAGATGGTTTATCAGGATTCCTAATCCCAGGCAAGGCATTTCTGGCTTTGGTACTGAGGCACAGGGTTATTGGAGTTGAGGTAAAGTACAGGACACCTACTGGACAGGCAGTGACAAAGGGGCTGGTTGGGTGTGGGCACTGATGACTCCATCCTGTCTTTCAGCCCTTTGGCCGTGGAGCAATGAGAGAGTGCTTCAGGACGTAAGTGACTGACCAGGAAATTCCACCAAGACTCACAAACTAAGACTTCAGGGTATTTCCAATCAAAGGCTGGAGACAAGTGGCCTAAGCCTCTTTGTAACCCATCCGGTGTCTGTTGGACCCCACACTGGCCCAGTTGTAGGGCTCCAGAAGGAAAGGGAGTGGCCACTCCCCTGCTTGGGTATTTAGAGGCACAGAGAGTAGGATGCAAGGCCACAGACACTGGTCCTTAGCCCTTCTGGCTCTGGAGGAGGAGTGGCGATGTTGTTCTTCCTGATGTTGCTCTTCCTGTGCCTTCTATACTCCATTCTTTCCTTCAGTCAGCTGGGTGACACAGGGTCTGCCTATGCTGACATCCTGGAGCTGGGTCCTCAGTGAACCTGCCCTCCCTGCCCCCCAGCTCTAGGCAGCCCCGCCCCTTTGTCATGAACCCCTGAGCTCTAGGCAGCCCCGCCCCTTGTCGTGAACCCCTTAGCTCTAGGCAGCCCCGCCCCCCTTGTCTTTCTCCCCAGGAAGAAACTCTCCAACTTCCTGCACGCCCAGCAATGGAAGGGTGCCTCTAACTACGTGGCCAAGCGCTACATCGAGCCAGTGGATAGGAGCGTGTACTTTGAGGATGTGCAGCTCCAGATGGAGGCAAAGCTCTGGGGGGAGGAGTACAATCGGCACAAGCCCCCCAAGCAGGTGTGTGAGCCCCGCTTCGAGGTTGGTGCAGCCCCCCCTCCCGCAGCGCCCCCCCCCCTGCACCCTGCAGAAAATGGGCCACCATGGAGATAGGACTCTTCCGGTGAACTGTCTACCCTCCCTCTCCGGTTGGTTCAGTTGTCTTTGCTAAGGGTTTCAGTTGTCACCTCTGGGCTCAGGTTGCTTCTACAGCTGTTGCCTGCCTGTCTGAAGGGTCATTTCTTTTGAAGCCTGGTTCTTCCACGTTGTGGATGGTACTGAGAGTGATAGGTGCGAGGCAGAGTCCTCAGTGATTAGAAGTCACAGGTCAGGCCTGGAGAGGTGGCTCAGTGGTTAAGAGCACTAGCTGCTTTCCCAAAAGACAGGGATTTAATTCCCAGCACCCACATGGCAGCTCACAACTGTCTATAACTCCAGTTCCAGGGGATCCAGCATCCTCATACAGAGAGACATACACGCAAGCAAAACACCAATGCACAGGAAATAAAAGTCAGGGGTCTCTTTTACTCCTCTTTACAGCCCATACATAGTATATACATTAGCAACTGTGCATAACATTCAACACATACTTTGTAAAAGTTCAGCAAGGCATAGTGGCGCCCGCCTTTAAACCCAGCACTCGGGAGGCAGAGGCAGGCGGATCTCTGTGAATTTGAGGTCAGCCTGGTCTACATAGGGAGTTCAAGGACAGCCAGAGCTACACAGTGAGTCCCTATCTTGAAATCCTCCCACCAAAATAAATCAATTAAAAAGTAAAATTTAAATTTAAAAATGTTGGTTTTTCTTGTAATTCCCCATTGCAAAGAAAATAAACCCACTTTTCTTGTTTTTGGGAAAGGTTAATTTTAGCTCCCAGATGGTAGGAATGTCCTGTCAGCAGGACATGAGGCAGATGGTCACGCAGACAGGAAGTGGGGCTGGGCTGTAAAGCCCCGAGGGCCGCCCAGTGGCCCACTTCCCTTGGTGAAACTTCACTTCCTAAAGGTTCTATAATACCACCAGTTTGGGCCTCTGCCTAACAATGACTTAAATAACAATAGCATGAAAAATGATCTTTTTGGACTTCCATAAATTTAATCTTTGTGCCAAATCTGATATCCCCCCCCACCTGCACTCAAGAAAACTAAAGCACAGCCAGGTAATGGTGACAGCACATGACTTTAATTCCAGCACTCAGGAGGCAGAGGCAGGCAGATCTCTGAGTTTGAGGCCAACCGGCCTACAGAGCTGTGGGATTGCTAGTGCTCATTCCCAGCTGGCTAGGTGTGGTCACGTGGTCATACCTAGCTGCAAGAGAGGCTGGCTAAGCAATGCGACTCCCTCTGTGATCTTGACTGTGCACCCTGCTAAAATCCAGAGGCGGTGATCTTCATACCTAAAGGAGATGAGGAGGGTGGCTTCTGGGTACATACAGTTAGCAGTTCTCGCAAGAGTGAGTGATGAGAGCAGGATCTGTGCCCAGCTGAGCGCCTAGCCAGCCCCTTCCACCTGACCGTGCTCCCTGCTCCTCCACCAGGTGGATATCATGCAGATGTGCATCATTGAGCTGAAGGACAGGCAAGGCCAGCCCCTCTTCCACCTGGAGCACTACATCGAGGGCAATTACATCAAGTATAATTCCAACTCAGGCTTTGTCCGTGATGACAACATCCGACTAACACCACAGGTGAGGCCTTGGGCGGGCTCAGCACCAGCTGGGGAGATCCCTGCGGGTGGAGCCTTACATCCTTAAAGGCTTCTCACCCCCATTGGAGCATGTGTGATCCCAGTGCCCCAACATGCTGGCTAGGCACATGCCCTACCACAGAACAGTATTTCCAGCTCCTAAAGATGACTCACCTTTTTCAATTGTCCTGTGTATGTCAGCGGCGTGCAAGTATGTGTGTGTGTGCGTGTGCGTGCATGCGCACACCTACATGATATTGGTCATCCCACCTTCTTTGAGGCAGGGTCTCTCAACCAAGCCCAGAGCTCACTAATACAGCTGGACTTCCTAGTCAGCTCACTCTGACATTCCCATCCCCACTTTCTAAGGCTGGACTTAGAGGGGGGCCTCCTAGTGAACCCAGCATTTACATGGGTTCAAGGATCCAAGCTCTGGTCCTCATGTCTGCATGACCAATGCCTTAACCACCACGCCGTCTCCCAAGATTTTTTTTTTTAAACTATACCCCTGCCACCCTGTGCTGTTTTCTTTCAACAGTCCCAAGCTGGCCATAAGTCTAAAATCCCTGAGGTGTCTGCAGAGTTAAACAGATGTCCTTTTGTCTTTTACTCTATAAAACTCTTCTTGCCACGAGCACCCTCAACAGGGCACACCTGATTATTACAGCCTCCGGCACAGCAGCTGGCCAGCACCTGCCCAGGCCACAGTCGGGTCTGTTACAACTCCCTTCTCTTCCTGCCCTTGCACAGGCCTTCAGCCATTTCACGTTTGAGCGTTCTGGTCATCAGCTGATTGTGGTGGACATCCAGGGTGTGGGTGACCTTTATACCGACCCACAGATCCACACTGAGAAAGGCACTGACTTTGGGGATGGTAACCTTGGTAAGTGGGGGCATCAGCCCATGTCTGCAGAGACCATGTCCTCTAGAAGCTGCTAGTGCTTTCTATATCCAAGGAAGTTCACTGAGACACTGTTAGACCTTTCCTGAGATCATGGGAATCAGACTTAGCTTGATTGATCCACCACCCCTCCAGTTCAGCGGGTTGACTTTTGTTTTGTTGTTGTTGTTTTTGCCTGTCATGGCCGCATTTTGAGTGTCCCTACTGCCTTTGTCATTGAGCAAAAATAAGACACCAGACACCCTGTTCTTCCTGCAGGTGTCCGTGGAATGGCTCTCTTCTTCTATTCCCACGCCTGCAATCGTATTTGCAAGAGCATGGGCCTGGCACCCTTTGACCTCTCACCAAGGGAGCAGGATGCAGTGAACCAGAGCACCAAGCTATTGGTGAGTACTCAGTAGCAATCTGCTCAGCTGGCCAGCCCTTCTGTCACCAAGAAGGCAGACCTTGCTTCCTGTGGGATGGCATTAGCTTGCTTTTGGCCTATTTGTGACTTGCATTGCGTTCCTGCATATATGGGGGGGGTGGCGTGCGTGTATGCGTGCGCACACTAACAAATGGGTGACTAGACCTGGCCCTCTGGCCTGCCAAGAGTGTACAGTGGGACCACTCACCCATCTTACTCTTCTTACAAGAACCAATTCAGGAGACTGTTGGCAAAAACAAGTTTTGGCCTTTGGGTGTACATAGGGCTATGCGTCCACCTTAATCCTATGGAGCATAGCCAGGTTTTAGGAAACACAGGTTAGTAGCCCCTGTGAGCTCCAACCATGTGCCCCTTCTTGGATACCATAGAGTTGGTTAATCCTGAACTGATTTTTTTCAAGATCCCCTACTATGCATGTATAAAGGTTTTGGATGTGTTCTTGCATGATGTGAGTATATCCCCATTAATGTCCCCAGCAATCAGCCAAGACCATCTTGAGGGGGACAGAGGAAAAGTGTGGGAGTCCCTGCATAAGGACGCTCTCTGGCAGCAGGCCCCCCTTGCTCCTTCGCCTCTCAGAGAACTCTGGGGATGAGAACATGAGCGATGTGACCTTTGACTCTCTGCCTTCCTCTCCATCTTCAGCCACACCACACAGCCAGAAACTGGACCACCTCCGTAAGTTGTGGATAATGTGATCGCAGGGAGCAGGGAGCAGGTAGAACAGAGCTAAACTGCTTTTGTTCCTGGTAGGAAATAAGACAGGTTAGCCCAGATGGCTGCACTGGCAAGTTCATAGGACAGACTTTCAAGACGCAGCCGTCCAGTGTATGGAAACAGACAGCCCCTGTGGTAGACAGCCCACCTCAGGGTGGTGAATGAACTAACAAAGCCAGCATCTGGCAGAGCACAGAAGAGAACATTCTGTCTAATGTCCTATGTGCACAGCATACAGACTGAATAAACCAGTCGTTGTGGTCCGTGACAAAGGCAGTGGCAGGGAAATCTCTATGAGTTTGAGGCCAGCCTGATTTACATAGCAAGTTCCAGGCCAGCCATGGCTCCATTGTTAGACTCTTTTTCTTTTTGTTTTGTTTTGTTTGTTTTTTCAAGACAGGGTTTCTCTGTGTAGCACTGGCTGTCCTGGAACTCATTTTGTAGACCAGGCTGGCCTCGAACTTACAGAGATCTGCCTGCCTCTACTTCCCAAGTGCTGGGATTAGAGGCATGTGCCACCATGCCTAGCTAGACTCTTTTTCAAAGAAACAAAAGTAAAGACAAAAAAGAAACAACCCCACCCTCCAAAAAAAATCTTAAAAAAAAAAAGTACTAATGAATAAAGAATATAGCCATTTTAATCAGATCTGAGAACTGTTCTGCATTAAGAAACCTTTTAATATCGTATCAATAAGTCAAAAGAGCAAAGCTAAGGCAGGCAAGATGGCTTGCTAGATAGAGGCACTTGCCATAAAATATTTTTTTTAATTTAAAAACTATTTACAAATTTAAAAGCCATTTGTGTGTGTGTGGATTGTATGTACATGGGTATGTGCTGGGGGTTGGGAACAGGCCTCCCCCCCCCTTATTCTCTAACATTGAGCTCACCCCCAGCCTGCAGACTTAATAAAAAATGGTCAATCGCTGGGTGTGGTAGCCTGTCATCCCAGCACTTGGGAGACTAAGGCAGGTATGGACCTCTGTGAGTTCAAGACCAGCTTGGTCTACATAGTGAGTTCCACAGCAACCAGAGATAGTGAGATCCTGTCTCAAAGACCAAACAGTAGCAGCAACAACAACAACTGGTCAGCCAGACAGGTAGGCTGCCACTTGCTTAGGACAGGAGACAGAGAACGGTGACTACCAGGAGATAGGTGGCTCGACAGCCATGTGCGACCCACACTTTGGGCCCCACGTCGACAGGTGTCTTCTCTTCCATCATATCTACGCTTTCTTCAGCGCCGATGTGCCGTTCAGCGCATCACACGCACAGCTGTGCACACGGCAGAGGCACAGATCCCATGGCCGTCAAGTGGTAAACTTAGAAAGAATGGAGGGAGAACTGTAGTTCTTCAGGGTGACAGTTCCCTTTCCCCCATGCTGCGCTTCTCTTTAAAAAGCAAAATTAAACTGCTGGTCATGGTGGTGCATACCTGTGACCCCAGCACTTGGTAGGCTGAGACAGGAGGATTGCCAGGAGTCAGGCTACATATTGAAGTTTGGTGCAGGTGCCGTGCAGCTCTTGGGCAGGTCCTACATCACCTTTGCTTGTCCCTGCTCAGATTGGCCAGTGTTTGGTGACCTCGATAACACGGGCCCTAGAGACCATGACCGCGTGGACAATCACCGGGTGAGTGGGGGACAGGGGGATGCCGGCTGCCATCCCAGGGTGGTCTAGAAGAGGGCTTTAGGGTAAGAGAGGCAGTCCAGCCCAGGTCTGCTTTGGGCATCTCGCAGATTGCACCACAGGCTCAGCTTCATTTTGGGCTTCTGTTTGGACCCACCGCCTTGATCAGATGGGGTTTTAAAGGGCTCTGATTTTTCACTTGATTCTCAGAGTGTATGAGGTAGATTTTTTTTTTTCTTATTCTTGTTACTACTGGATTTTGTTCTAGAATTAGGTGGGGGCTGGGGATGTGCTCGACTGATAGAGTGCTTGCCTAACATGGAGGAAGCCCTGAGTTCAATCCCCAGAACCACAGAAACTGGGTATAGCGATATACACCTGTAATCCCAACACTTGTGGAGGCAAGAGGATTACAAGTTGAAGGTCATCCTTGGTGACATAGTAAGTTTGAGGCCAGCCTGGGCTATACGAGCCAGCCTCTGACTCAAGACAAAAACAGAAAGTACCGAAATACAGGAGGAAAGACTTAACACTCACTGTTTGCTAGGTTTCCGCCCTGTGTTATTTGGCTTCTGTGTGATGACACAGAACACAGCGGCAGAAGTTGCTCACCTCCTAGTGGCCAGGAAACAAAGGGGGTGCAGCAAAGAGACCAGAAGGTGTGCTTCAGTAACCCGCTTCCCCCTGCAAGACCCCATGCCCCAAAACCACATTCAGCAATGAACTCATCACTGGGTCACCCCATTGAGGAGGCTAGCACGCTCATGATCCATTCACTTCTTAGTAACAGAACTAGCGGGGGACTTCTGGGGCATAACAGCCCTTCAGTAAAGGTTCTAGATTGAATTCTATAGCCAAGGAGACAGAAACTCAGAGAAATCCAGCAGTTGCCCAGGTCGTGGCTGGCGAGTAGCAAAGTCAGGGGTCGTGTCCGGGCATCGGGTCCCAGGGCCTAAGTTCTTCTGTACAACCCTTTACTGCTCTCTGGTCTCCTGACCAGCCAGAGGCAGGAGGAAGACTGTGTTGAATGAGGAAGCAAAGGAGAGGAAACAGGTGACTACGATGTCCAAGCGTCCTGGACATCCAGGTACTGAGAACACCACTCAGACCCAGGATGTCTTCTCTCCGCAGGACTCAGAGAACAGCGGGGACAGCGGGTATCCAAGCGAGAGGCAAAGTGACCTGGATGACCCTGAGCACCCCCACGTAAGCACCCCCAGACTCTGAGTCCTGAGATCTTTGTTGCCTCACCTGTTTTATCCGTGAAGATAAAAAGCTAACAGGAATGAGAGTTGGTCCTGAGAAGAAGAAAAATTAAAACAGCAAACCAGATTTCAGACAGAGGCATATGCAGGGAGGAAGAGGAAGTGGGGTGACAAGGATGAGGAAGGAAGAGGAAGTTATGGATATAAGATTGAAAATAACAAGCACGTGACACACCTGAGAGGGTTATAGTCAGGGCCAGACTGCACTAAGGGTACCCCATCTCAAAAAGAACAACAACCATAAAACAAACAAAGAAAAACCAAAGGCAAGACAACAGCAGAGGAATCTCTGAAGCTGGAACCTTTACTTGCTGAGCAGAGAGGATGCTGGGTAATGGCCTTCACTGGTGCTGGTGTAACTGGGAGGGTGTGGCTCCGGGGCACAGCACTGGCGGTGCTGAGGAAGAGGGGCAGGTCATCGCGCCTCCTTCCTCAGTCTCCCTCCCAGCAGTCTCTGGAAATGACTTCTTCAATACTCAGCCCTTCAGAGACCTCACCATGCACCAAAATGGAACCTGTAGAGTAGGGTCTGTTACACGGAAGGCCTTGGTCTCAGTTATATAATTATGAACGTAAAGCATGCAGGAGGAGACTTGGCCCGAGGAAGAATTAACCACCATTTTCCCAGGGGCTTCATGCTGGCACTGGTACCCTGGGGTCAGTTCAGTCTGTTCATACAGAGACAGGGACAGGAAGACTATGAGCTCATCACTCTGCCGATGAAGGTGCCAGCTTCATCTGGGAAGCCGAGGACCAGTGTCCCTAGAGGAGGGACCTTGGGGGCGCTGGTCCTGTTCCCCAGGAACTGGCTTCTACAATCACTCAACTCTGCTCCCTTGCAGGGCCACTCCAACGGCAACCGAAGGCTTGAATCCGACGAGGATAGCCTGGGCAGCTCTGGACGGGTATGCACTCATAGCAACAGGCCTGCCTCTTCTGGTGCTTGCCGTGCCCTGCCATCCTCCTGGCACGCTGCCTGCCCTTTGGTACCTTGTGCAAGGTGCCAAAAGATTCCTGGGGAGGGGGAAAGAGGATGGCCCTGGAAGACAGTAATGAGGACAGCCTAGATGTCAGAGAGCTCCTTGCCACCCACCACCCAGGGAGATTTGCTGAGTGGTTCATCACATCTTTTATATGAGAAAACTAGAGTTCTGGGTGACTTTCCTCAGTTACTTGAAATGCTTGAGCTCAGACATGTTTTGTATTTTAGATTAGTTTTTCATTTTTCATGTATGTGCATTTGTGGTGTGTATGTGTGTTATGGAGGCTTTTGTGTGGGTACATGTGTGTGGGCATGCAGACTGATATTGGGAGTCGTGTGTGTGTGTGTGTGTGTGTGTGTGTGTGTGTGTGTGTGTGTGTGTGTTATGGGGGCTTTTGCGTGTGTGGGTACATGTGTGTGGGCATGCAGGTTGATAGTGGGAGTCATCCTTTATATCTTATTCTCCATGGCAGGGTCTCTCAATCAAACCCAGAGCTCACTAATCTGGTTAGTCTTACTAGTCATGGTACCCTGGGGATCGCCTCTCTGCCTTCTAAAGGGGCGGTGGTTACAGCCAGGCTGCCACTCCTACCAGGCTTCTGGGGAGGAACTTTGCTCCTCATACTTGTACAGCAAATGCTTTAACCACTGAGCCATCTTCCCAATCTCAGATTTTAGACGGAGGGAAAAAAAAAAACCAAATAGGGATACTTGCATATACACAATTAGACCACCTGAAAGGGGCCCAAAGTCTATGAGATTCATTGTGTGTGTTTCATACACTCTTAAAACATGAAGGCCAAGGGTAATTTTACACACTCCTCTTAGTGCATTTGTCTTTTGCCTGTGCATATGACAAGTGTCTCAGTAATGGCTCCAGTCATCAGAAAGACCAGCCTTACTGCTCTTGTTAGTCTCTGCTTCTCAGACATGTTGTGAGCCTCACACCTCTCCATGTTTACTGAGAGCCCCTCCTACCTACAGAATCCTTTCACCCCTAAAGCCTGATCTCTCATCTGGCTCTCAGAGGTACCTTCTAACCCTGACCCCCCCACCCCCAACCCCATCCCCAGCGGCTGGATTCTTCTTCCTTTGCTGATGGCCACAGGAAGCCACTTCAGCCTGAAGTAGGACTGGGTTGCTCAGCTGAGTCGCTGTTGGCAGCCTGGGTCCGGTCCTTCTTGCTTCGGGGCTGCGGGCCATTTAGCTGCCTGTGTTCCGTGACATGCCTCATCGGTGTTGCCCGCCCACCTCATCATGGTTGACTTGGGTTTGTGGGAGTCAGACGTTCCTAGTGCCTGGTGTGGGGAAAGCTTAGAAGGCTCAGCACGAACCGTGGCTGCAGCCCTGGGCTCATAAATGATGGGGAAGTATTTCTCAGGGCCCCTGGGGTCTGCTCTGCTGGTCACTGTATCCTGTTGCTGCCTCCTGTCGACGCCCGTGAGCTGGTGGCAATTGAATAACTACAATTGGAGCCCTACGGGGCGGGGTGGGGGGGCGCTTACGTGTAATCCCAGCACTTGAGAGGCTGAGAAAGGAAGCTCCTGAGTGCAAGACCAGCCAAGGCTGCATTGTGAGCCCAAGGTCCATCCGGACGACATAGCAAGACTCTTGTTTGAATTGTCAGAAGCAAACCCAAAGGAATTGGAGCCACACCTGTCTGATAAAGTTTGATGCTGGTAGAGGCTCCTGCCACTCCCTCACCAGCCAGCTTCTGTTGCTATGGCTGCTTACAGCTGCGTCAGCACATCCAATCCCAGCCCCTCACTTCTCTGGCCTTTAAATTCCACCCACCCGGTCTCTCCCGTCAGGTCTGTGTGGAGACGTGGAACCTGCTCAATCCCTCCCGCCTGCACCTGCCCAGGCCCTCGGCTGTGGCCCTGGAAGTGCAAAGGCTAAATGCTCTGGACCTTGAAAGGAAAATCGGGAAGTCTGTTTTGGGGAAGGTATGGGCGGTGCCCACTCCTAAGCCCAGGGCTCACCCCCTCCACTAACTGCTTCCTCCTGCAGGCTGGCTGGGATGCGCTGGGACGTGGCTTTGGCCTCCCAGGCAGCCAGACCAACACTGACGTCTGTCTATGTGGCAGGTCCATCTGGCCATGGTACGTTACCACGAGGGTGGCCGCTTCTGCGAGAAGGATGAGGAGTGGGACCGGGAGTCAGCCATCTTCCACCTGGAGCATGCGGCTGACCTGGGAGAACTGGAGGCCATCGTGGGCCTGGGCCTCATGTACTCTCAGCTGCCCCACCACATCCTGGCTGATGTGTCTCTGAAGGTAAGGGCATGTGTGGACCCACCCTAAAGCGAAGGGCTCAGCCACTCCCTCACTTCCGGCCCCCATCCTCGTGGTCACCTGCTGGAGGATTTGTTTTGTTTTGTTTGTTTTTCAGAACAGGGCCTGGCAGTGTAGTTCTAACTGTCCTGGAACTCACTGTGTAGACCAGGCAGGCCCAAAACTCACACAGAGATTTGCCTGCCTCTGCCTCCTGAGTGCTGGGAGTATAGGTGCGTGCTGCTATGCCAAGCTTCAGCTGGAGGCTTTTTGTGGGCAGACAGACTTGGTGGTTCACACTTGTAATCCCAGCACCCAGGGGTCTAAAACAGGAAGATCATGAGTTTGGGGCCAGGCTGGGCTACATGTATGACAGTCTCCGTGATGGCTGACATCGGTATGTGTAGGAAAGGCCAGCACTGTGACACATGCAAGCTATTTCATGGTAAATAAGTAAACATAATAGAAATTTAGGGGATTGGTTGACTGATTGATTGATTGGGACAGGGTGTCTTTGTATAGCCTTGGCTGTCCTGGAACTGTCACTGTAGACCAGACTGCTCTCAAACTCAGAGATCTCCTGCTTCTGCCTCCCGAGTGGTAGGTTTAAAGGTGAAAGCCAGTATACCTAGCAAATTGTTATTTGTTTGTCTGACTGATTGTTTAGGTTCTTTGAGACAGGATTTCTCTGCCTTGGCTGTCCTGGAACTCACTCTGTAGACCAGGCTGGCCTCAAACTCAGAGATCCGCCTGCCTGCTGAGATTAAAAGGCATGTACCACTATCACTGGCTAAAATTTAGTTTCTTTTTCTTTCTTTTTTTTTAAAATAATTTATTTACTTTTATTGTATGTGCATTGGTGGTTTTGCCTGCATATATGTCTGTGTGAGGGTATCAGATCTTAGGGTTACAGACAGTTGTCAGCTGCCATGTGGGTGCTGGGACTTGAACCCGGGTCCTTTGGAAGAGCAGTCAGTGCTCTTAACTGCTGAGCCATCTCTCCAGCCCCAAAAACTTAGTTTCTTAACTTGATGGTAGGGATAGCTGAACCTGTCCATCAACATACTAACAGCCATGGACACGCTCTATGGCGGTCCCAGCCCAGAACTCTCACAACTAAAGGAACTAGAGACTGACAGGAAGTCCTTGCAGTCTCACACACACACTCATTTGCTGTCTGTGCCCTTGCTCTTTGGCAGGAGACAGAAGAGAACAAGACAAAAGGCTTTGATTATTTACTGAAGGCGGCAGAAGCTGGTGACAGGCACTCCATGATCCTAGTGGCCCGAGCTTTTGACACGGGCCTGAACCTCAGCCCAGACAGGTACTGTGGCTGTCACCTAGGTAATGTTGGGGTGATCTGGGCCACATGGGATGCTTTTCCTTTTCATTCAGGACAGACCCCCGGGTTCTAGCCTTGGCTCTGCCTGTTTACCAATAGAGTGACCTTCAACAAGTGGCTTTACCTCCCTGGCCATAGTTTCTTCATTTGTTAAATTAGGACTAATGATAACATCTGTCTCTAGTCATGGTCCTGTGAAGATTAAATATCTTCCGCACACACAGTGCTGGAAGCAGAAAGCAGGCTATAGATGGCAGCCTTTTTGCCAGCACCTGTAAAGATTTGCTTAGGGGAAAAAAAAATCAGAAAGATTATGTAGTTCAATATGATTGTCTGTAGAGAATATAATTTGGGGTTTTTTTTAACTGCCCTGTCCTGCTCTTGTTTTGATTGTTTTCGGATGATGCAGTATTGAAGAGTGGAAGGTGGAGGAAGCCAAGACCAGGCAGTCAGGACTAAAGTCTCCTAGAACTGCTGTTGTCAGCATGCTTCAGGACGCCCTGAGCCCTTCTGTCAGACTTTTTCTCGCTCTTTAGCAATAGACTGTGAATAATCCCTCAGATCAGTGACACCCAGAGAGAAGCAGCCAGCTGCTCTGTGGTTTGTGTTGCGAAACTTTGGCTGGGACCCAGGTGGCCCCTTGGCAGTTTGGCCTATGTGAGTGAGGGAGCTGGTGATCCAGGCTGAGAGATAGTCTCTGTGTGCAGTGGACTGCAGGGCTGGCTGTCACGGGCACAGCCTGAGGGGGCTGACTGTGGTGGCCTGTAGTTCTTGGTCCCTGGGGTGCTGAGGCAGAAGCATGAGCCATCATAAGCAAGACTAGCTTACGTAGACCTGTTACTAGAGAAAGAAATGGGGGTCTGGCCTACCACTGTTAGTTCAGATGGTCCTCAATTCTTGGGGTCAAACAACCCTTTCACAGGGGTCATCCAAGACCATCAGAAAACTTAGATATTTACATTCCAATTCATAGCAGTAGCAAAATTACAATTATAAAATAACAATGAAAATAAGTTTATGGCTGGGGTCACCACAACATGAGGAACGGTATTAAAGGGTATTAGGAAGGCTGAGAACCACTGTTCCAGAGGCTTCTGCAGCATCTCTCACCTCTCCTCTTTCTGCTACTCAGGTAAAGGGCAACACAGCAGGGACATCGGCCCCACAGCGTCTAGCTCCACATTAGGTGCTTTCCTAGATGATTGTGACCCTTCCCCAAGGTGTTCTCCTTCCATTGGTGAAAGAGTTGTCATACTGTACCAATTTTGTTAAGGAAAGATCCCTTTAAAAATTAGAAACTGAAGCTGGGCACAGTGGCGCACGCCTGTAATCCCAGCGTGTGGGAGGCAGAGGCAGGTGGATCTCTGTGAGTTCGAGGCAAATTTGGTTCACAGCACCCACAACAAGAAACTCACAGCCACGTGTAACTCTAGCTTCAGGCTTTTGGCCGCCATGTACAGCCACGTATACACTCAGGGACACATAAATCTGAATTAAAAAGCAAAACAAAACATAAGCCAGGCATGAGGGTGCACGCCTTTAATCCCAGCACTTGGGAGGCAGAGGCAGGCGGATCACTGTGAGTTCGAGGACAGCCAAGGCTACACAGAAAAACCCTGTCTTGGAAAAACAAACAAACAAAGGAAAAAAAACCCATAAAAAGTCTACAATATGAAAATGTCCCTTAGATGTTGTAGCCTTCGGTATTGTAGTTTATGGATCAGAGGTGGTGGTCCGGGAGGGACCCCAGGCTTGCCCTCGTCCACAGTGGTCCTCTGCCTTCCCACCCCGTTGCCAGGGTGATAGCCCTCTCCCCTCTGTGTCTCCTGGCAAGGTGTCAAGACTGGTCGGAAGCCTTACGCTGGTACAACACAGCCCTGGAGACAACTGACTGTGATGAAGGCGGAGAGTACGATGGGATACAGGACGAGCCTCAGTATGCACTGCTGGCCAGGGGGGCTGAAATGCTGCTCACTGGGGGATTTGGGCTGGACAAGAACCCCCAAAGATCAGGTGAGGCCCATGATTTTCCATGGGCTAAGGGCTGGTGAAGGTCTCTCGTTCTCATCCCAGAGGAACTAGGACAAGTTACCAGATGAGTCCCTTTCTGCAGTAGGGGGCTTTGTGGAGCCAGTATGCAGATGAACATTTTAATTTTACTTTATCATATCTTATTTTATATGTATGAGTATTTACCTACATGTGTGTCCCACCTGTGCACCTGGTACCCTTCAGAGGCCAGAGGAGAGTTGGATCCTCTGGAACTGGAGTTAATAGGCAGTTGTGAGCTGCCATGTGGGTGCTGGGAATCGAACCTGGGTCCTTTGCAAGAACAGCAGATACTCTTAGCTGCTGAGCTTTTTTTTTTTTTTTAAGATGCTCTGACTGTGTAGGCTTGGCTGGCCTGTAGCTCATCATATAGATCAGGCTGGCCTTGAACTCACATTGAGCTACCTGCCTCCGGAGTGCAGATCTGAGGTATGCGCCACTATGCCCAGCAAGATTTACTTAATTTTTTTAGGGGCGTGTGTATGTGTAGGGGAGATAGGGAGGAACTTGAGGAGGCCAGAAGAGCATGTCTGGTACCCTGCAGCTGGAATTATAGGTGATTGGCAGCTGCCTAACATGAGTGTTGGGAACTCAACGCTGGCCTTTTACTGTTAACTCCTGAACCACTTTCCCAGTCCTCAACCTTTTCGTTTTCATCTTATTTATTTATTTGAGGCAGAATCTCATGTAGGCCAGGTGGGCCTTGAACTGTGTGGCTAAGAATGGCCTTGAATTTCTGATCCTTTTGTCTCCACCTCCCACATGCTAACATCATGCAAGAGCTCAAGCATAGCAACCTGAATTTGGACCCCAACACCCAAGTAAACATCAAGATGTCGGCCAGGAGGTGGTTGGTGCGCACGCTTTTAATCCCAGCACCCGGAGGCAAAGACAGGCAGATCTCTGTGAGCTCCAGGCCAGCCTGGTCTACAAGGCGAGCCTAGGACAGCCAAGGCTACACAGAGAAACCCTACCTCGAAGCAAACAAACAAATGTGTATATAAATTAAGGAAGAATAGTTGTCCCTCCCAATTCACAAGCTCTGCATCCATAGACAAGGAGATTTACTATCGTTACTTATGTTGTGTGTTTGTGTATGCATGTATATTCCACAGGACAGTGTAGGGGAGTCCCTTTCTTACTACCACGTCAGTCCCAGCTCAAGGTCAAGTTGTCAGGCTTGTGAACCATCTCACCAGCCTCCCCGAAAGATACACTTTTTAAAGTTGCACATGTAAAGCTTGTTGTGATGGTGCACACCTGTAACCCCGCCACTGAGGAGGCTGATGAAAGGTTCAGGCCAGTCTGGGCTGCATAGACCCTGTCTCAAAAAAAAAAAGCAAAAATAACTTGCATCTGTAACTGATGATACATAGACTTTTATTGCTATGCTTCTCCATATTTGTTACTTTTCCATTGCTCTGATATACTACCCTGAAAAAACAACGTAAGGATGAAAAGACTCACTTTGGTTTACTCATCCAGAGGGGATTTTGCTTGCAGTCCCTTGTGGTGGGAAAGTGCGGCATCAAGAGCCAGAGACCCCATTTCACCCACGCAGGAAGCAGAGAGGGAAACGAGGAAGTGGGGCAGGCTATAAAACCTCAAAGCTGACGTACTTCCTCCCATAAGGCTCTACCTCCCAAGTAGCAACACCAGCTGAGGACCAATGTTCAAGCCCATGAGCCTGTGGGAGATAATTTCATTCAAGCCACAACATTCCCTAAGCAGCACATCGCTGTATGTGGCACACCTGCATTGGGTTTGGCATTCCAAGTAATCCAGAGATGGTCGGAGCAAATGGGTGAAGATGCATAGGCCATATGTAAGCATGACACACTATGACTTTTTTTGCTATCCTTGGTGGCTCCTGGAACCAACCCCCTCCTCACAAGGGACAACTATATATTAGGATTTATGGGCAGGTTTAAAAATGAAGCCGAGCCGGTTGTGGTGGCGCACACTGGTAGGATTTGCTGAAGGAGGCAGAGGCAGGAGGATCACGAGTTCGAGGCCAGCCTGGACTACACATAAAACAAAAAAACAAAATAATAAAAATGAAGCTGAGATCTTCATACCACTTCATCTCCCCTCACTATTATCTCACCTCACACATCCGCACGCCCTAAAGGGAGGCCTGTACTAGTTAGCAGTCACCTCCACACCCTCTCACCCTTCTCAGCAATCAAGAAGCTACTCTCGGTCTCTGAGGATTGGCCTGTTCAGTTTACGAGTACAATACGTGGCCTTTTGTGTCTGGCTTCCTTTATGGTAAATTTTCAGGGTAGAATTTATAGTCTCTCATCCCAGCTTTCTGTTTTGAGACAAGGTCTTGTGTAAGCCAGCTGCTTACGAATATGTCTCAGCTGACACGGTGAGTGCGGGCATGCGCTACCTCACCTGGCTCATTCCCTTTATGAAAGTATTTTTATCATCTGTGTGGAGATCAGAGGACAGCCTTTGGGGCTTCATTCTCTCCTTCTGCCATGTTGGTCTTAGGGATGGAACGCAGGACATCGGGCTGGCAGCACAGGTCTTTGCACACGTGACTTGGATCACACAGGTTGGGCTGCTATAGAAACCTCAGATCTCTCTTGGATGAGATGAGTGTGCTAGCTTGACGAAGATAAGTGGCTCACTTCTTTGTGCCCCGCTTCGTTCTCTTTCAGGTGACCTGTACACCCAGGCAGCTGAGGCAGCGATGGAAGCCATGAAGGGCCGGCTAGCCAACCAGTACTATGAGAAGGCAGAAGAGGCGTGGGCGCAAATGGAGGAATAACAGTCCCATAAGATCACTGCCAGCCAGTCCCGAGGAGAAGGGCTGGGGTTGGGGGAATGGGACTGGTTTCTTCTGGGAGAGGAAAAGTCATTTTACTATGCTATAAATTCACTTTTGTATTTCATTTGACTCTTGACAAAGTCTTTGCAACTGGCAGAGACACTATAACTGCCCTTTAGAAGTGGTATTTTGGAGGAGTGGGGTTTAAAGATGCAACCTACTGAATCACCTTTTTTTTTTTTTGAGGTCCATTTTTCTTTTCTTTTCTTTTCTTTTTTTTTTTTTTGTTCTGAGATGTAAGAAAGTGTCTTTCTGTTTGAATGAGCAGACAATATCAGGGCCTATCTTGCCAGCCTTTGCCGGCTGGCCTCACATCTCAGGGTCTCCAGGCCAGGCAGCTGGAGAGTGGAGAGCTTTCTAGTAACTTTCTTTTGTTTTTGGTTTTTTGAGACAGGCTTTCTCTGTGTTATCTTGGCTGTTCTGGACTCGATTTGTAGACCAGGCTGGCCTTGTACACACAGTGATCCACCTGCCTCTGCCTCCCAAGTGCTGGGATTTAAGGCATGCGCCACCACGCCAGGTCTCTATTAACTTTCTATAGGGTCTTCCTTTAAGTTTTGAGACATGTGTGTGGTGTTTTCCCCCCCAGTGGATGTGAGATTGTTCAATACCCAGGCTCCTTCATACCCTGGGGAAATTATTGCATAAGTTTTTAACTTAATGTCCTCCCACTGTGCACCTGACTTCATGGCATCCAGCCAAATTCCATTTTTAAAAGCATGTTTCCTACTGTAGATTTTATAAAACAGGTTTGGTCTTTATACACATGTTTTTACTACCTCTGAGTCCTGCATCACTGGATTTGGAAGCAGATATACCTCAAAGCTTTCACAGTAAGACCATGGCTTACGAGCTGGGCAAGCTTCCTCCAAACAGAAGTGCTGTCTACACTCCATGGCCACACCCACTGTGGGACTGTAGCATCCCTGTGCAAAATTCCATGGTTGTTTCTTAGTGTGATGTTTTGTAGATTCTGTGCTCTGCCTGCTGTCCTTGGCATTTTCTGCTTGAAGCCAGATTTTACTTGTCTTCAGCAAGTGGCTTTCAGCTGCAGCCCCTTAGGATTCATCTACAATGTTTGAGATTGAGGGGACAAAAGTGTAAACACTTCGTGGTTCTGGGCATTTCCCCAGGGCCAGGCTGAGGCTTTAGTGAGCTTTCTCTTTAAAAGAAGTTCAGATTTGCCAGACAGTGGTGGCCTATGCCTTTAATCCCAGCCCTCAGGAGTCAGAGGCAGGCAGGGTCTCTGTGAGTTCCAGGCCAGCCTGGTTTACAGCCATGGCAACACAGAGAAACCCTGTCTTGAAAAACACAAACAAATTCAGATTTACTGGGAGTGTGGTTTCAGGTGGTGTCCCAAATAGCCAAGGAAATGGCCCACTTTGGTCTTCCATGGATCTTAGAGCATCCTCTATCTTTGTTTTAAAAACAGAGAAAAACAGAGTGCAACCAAGAAGCCATTCTTACCTGCTCATTAAAACGGGCCTTTTTAGGATTTCACTGTGGAATCTGCCCAGTCAGCAACTTGTAGAAGCATTAGATTCTAGAGTCTAGAGTGTAGGTCCCCTGAGGAAAAAAATCAAGAGTCAACAGAATCTTGGGGCCTGGGAGCCATGGTGCACACCTGTAATCCGAGCATCCAGGTAGTAGAAGCAGAAGGATCCAAGTTTGAGGCCAGCCTGGGCCATATAATAAGACTCTGACCCAAAAACAAGCAAGCAAACAACAAAAAGAACTGGCAAGATGGCTCAGTGGGTATAGCACCTACCGAGCCGAGCCCAACAATCTGCTCTGTCCCTGGGACCCGCGTGTGGAAGGAAGGAACAGACTCCTGCAAATTGCCCTCTGATCTTCACCTGTGTGGCGTGTCTCAGGTGACCCCCTACACACACATGCACACACATGCACAAATAATAAAGCTTTAAGAGAAATGAAAAATGACTCCTTTCATCCACCCACAAGTTACAAGATTCTGGGAGTTATATTTGAAGCTAACGCAGCTGGTATTCTCTGAGAGGTTGGCTGGGATAGCTTGGTGCACAGCTAAGCAAATGCTGCTTTAAGAACCCTTGCAAACGAAAACGGAGCTTTGAGAGCTTGCTGTGTGATATTGGCCCTTGGAGGCTGAGGCTGAGGATCCTGGGATGAGAGCATTTAACTGTAATATGATGGCTCATTCCATTTTGCTACATGTGACAGAGAAACTTAATGAGATGGGGTTAAGGGTGAGTTTGAAGCCAGCCTGGATGATGTACTAAGACTCCATAAAGCAGAAAGCCCTGGTGGTCTGAAGAGATGCTCAGGTTTAGAGTACTGGCTATTCCTCCAGGGAACCCAGGGTCAGTTCCCAGCACCCACATGGCAGCTCTCCCTGTCTGTAACTCCAGTTCTAGGGGATCAAACTTGCAGGCACAAAGCACCAATGCACATAATACAAGACTAAACCATTTTTTTCTAAAGGCGGTTCAAAGCTGTAATCAGAACAGCACTTGGGATGATGCTGAGGTGGCGGGGTTGCCATAAGTTTCATGCCAGGCCAATAATGACTTCATGTCACAGCTGAGTTACAGAATGAGAGTGTCTTGGTAAAAAAAAAAAAAAAATATATATATATATATATATATATATATATATATATATATATATAATATATATATGATGTATATATTTATAGCTCAACTTGCAAGATATTGAGGTTTTCCTTCAGAAATGCCATTTCTCCTAAACACCTTCAAGGAGCTGCTCAGGACATATCCTTGTTCCACATATGCTGGGCATGACAAAACCAGCTACGCCAGGTGTGCTGGTGGCATGCACCTTTAATTCCAACACTTGGGAATGCAGAGGCAGGTGGATCTCTGTGAATTTGAGTCCAGCCTGGTCTACAGAGTGAGTTCCAGGACAGTCAGGTCTATACACAGAGAAAACGTCTCAAAACAAAACAAAAAATAAACCAACCAGATCTAGCTCAGGGAGGGAGATACCAGTGCCTGGCATTTGTTATCAGTTCTGTCTTCCAGTGCTTGAAGCAGGTAATAGCCATTAGATTAGTGGGTGTGATTGACATGTGGTACCTTCATCTCAAAGACAAAGTCAGGAAGAGAGGACTCCAGTGGGAGAGCTGCTGTTTCCTGAGGATCCTGGGAATAAAAAGTGTTTTTAACTGTAATGCGATGGCCCATTCCATTTTGCTACAGGTGACAGAGAACTGAAATAGGGTTAGTGGTGAGCATGTGCCTACCATACAGCCAGAGTTCTGGGTTTGGGCCCCAGTCCTGGCTTTATGGGTGCAAGGGAGAAAAAAAACATCCTTAGACTCACTGCTTTATAGTAATCCTGCTCTATGCATGCGGGACCAGCCGGCCAGGTGAACTAACTGCCTTCGTTGCCTAGTGATTCCCCCATCCATCCTTGTTGTCCCTCATGCCAGCACCTCTGTGTCACCAAGTGTGGTTTGCAAATTCACAAATGTACACAGGGACGTGCAGCTTGAGGTGGATGTGAGACAGGGAAGTGAGGGACAAGTATGCCCCTCCCCCTGCTTGGGCTCATGCCTCTTCATTTCATCGCTTACCTCAGGTCAACTGGCTGGAATTACGGGGGCAGTTTGTGTAAGTATCAGATTCCAGCTCATCTTCCCCAATAGAGTTTTTCTTTCTGTACTGTCTCAAACCCACTTATCTCCCTCCTTATGAGAATGTGTGTGTGTGTGTGTGTGTGTGTGTGTGTGTGTGTAGCCAGAAGTAAGCCCCAGGGCTAATGGATCAAAGGCCAGCCATGCCCACCTTCAACATGAGTTCCATTGCCTGGAGTGTGGGCCCAACATGGCTCCATGCCAGCTTTTCACACATAGCAGAAAAACCTAATGTGATGTCTCTTGATTTTTAACATTTGTAATAAATTCCAATAAAGAAAGCTTTCCAAACCTGGCCCTTATGCTGTCAGTTTGCTTTAGATAAAATATGGGAACGCAGGGGCTGGAGAGATGGCTCAGCAGTTAAGAGCACTGGCTGCTTTCCCAGAGGACCCAGGTTCAATTCCCAGCAACCACATAACAGCTCACAACTGTCTATAACTCCACTTCCAGAGGACCCAACATCCTCACACAGACTTGCAAGCAAAACATCAATGCACATAGGATAAAAAATATTTTTAAAAGTGAATGCTTTTGATTGTCCATCTATAACAGGACACTCATTGCCTCTGCAGACAGATTTCTCATCAGCTTCTGAGAAAGTTGTGTGCATTTGGTGGTGGTTGTTTGTTTTTGTTTTTTTGTTTTGTCTTGTTTTTTGGAGAGCTTAAAGGGTGTCTGGTATGATCATTTGGATTCAAGATAACGGGTTTTTTTGGTTTTAAGAAATTTGAGCTTTAACTGCATAACTAGATCATGCACATTTAAATCACTATCCCCAATGATAGAGGACTTTTTAAGATTATATTTTGGGGACAAGCTCATTAAGGACAAAGGTGTGAACAACAGAATTCTGGAGACTGGAAAATGCATGAGCTGCCACCCAATCACCAGATCCAGAAAGGCTGGATCCAAAATCCACAGGCTGTGCATGGGGGTTCATGTATGTAACCCCAACACTTGAGAATCCAGAGCAGGGGATTCTGAGTTTAAGGCCAACCTCAACTACACAGTGAGATCTTGTCTTGAAAACAACACAAAAAACCTTTAACGACTACTTTTAAGTTTAAAGCAGTGGACCAGTAGAAAGAACATTGAAACGTCGATCAGATCTGTTTGCCTGTAGCCTTTGTGTTGGCGCCAGCATCCTGCAACCTGGAACACACAGACCTAGCAAAGTGAAGGTCCTTTGCTGTGAGGAGTGACTAGAAATTTCCAGAGTCAGTATTCCTGTGTCCTAGGCATTGTCTGTCTAACTTTACGCTTAAGGGCAGAAGTGTAGGAACCCCTAAGGGAATCTGATGAACTGAAATTTACTTACCAAGGACTTGATCCCCAGTAGAACCCCACAGATAAGGTCACAGCTACCAATCCTCCCCACTCACAGAACTTCCCAGACAACTTAGAGCTCCATTCTCACCCTGAGCAGACAGCCCAAGGCTAGCACGTGAAGGTCACATTGAGGAGTGGACAGTAGCTTCTCACCTGTTGCTTTTGCAGAGGACCAGGTTCAGTTCCCAGCACCCACGTAGTAGCCCACAACCATCTATATAGCTCAGAAAGTGTTTCCAACACAAGTTCCTTAGACATACAGACAACACCGTCCCCTCAGTATGTGCATCATACAGCATTTTTCTGCAGCATTTTTATTACGTTTTTGTGATTATATATATGTATATATTTTTTTAAGGGAGGGAGGGAGAGGGAGGGAGGGAGGAGGGGGCGGAGGGAGAGATCCCCAGCACCACATAAAACATCCAGGTGGAGTGGTGCACACCTTTAATCCCAACACCAGCACTCGGAGACAGAGGCAGGGGGATTCTGTGAGTTCAAGGACAGCCTGGGCTACATAGAACCTATCTCAACCACCCTTCACAAAAGAAAACAAGTGTGGGAGGATCAGGTCAAAGTCATTCTCAGCTACATATGGAGTTCAAAGCCAGCCTGGGAACAACAATTCACCATACAAGCATATGCCATATTGAGTGTTCAGGATGTGTGTGTGTGTGTGTGTGTGTGTGTGTGTGTGTGTGTGTGTGTGTGTGTGTGCACGCGCGCAAATATTTCAAAATCCAAAAACTGAAACACTTAGCCATCCTCAAGTCTCCTTTCTAGTTACTGAGATTGATTCCAGCTGAACTCAAATGAACAAATCAACCACTGATGATGCCTTAATTCAGATCCTCATAAGAGAAGTAGTGTTGGGAGGATGTTTAGAACAAAGTTGCCACCAAGGACCCTTTTTGAGGTCTGGACACAGAGTCCCACAGGTGTCCTACACTGGGGACACAGTTCCCTTCTGAAGGCCAGGTTACAGCTCACAAACAGTCCTTCCTGGCCATGAACTATCCTGGCAGACGGAGGTATCTGTTGATCTCAGGGCCATTCAGCCCCGGACTCCTGACCCGTTTCTTCACTAGATGCTTGCCTTATTTTTTTTTAAAAAAAGATATACTTATTATGTATATAGTATGCATCAGATCACGTTATGAGTGGTTGTGAGGCACCCTGTGGTTGCTGGGAACGGAACTCATGACCTCTGAAAGAACAATCAGTGTCCCTAAACCGCTGAGCCATCTCTCCAGTCCAATTGCCTTATTTTTTAAAAGCAACAAACTCTTCCAGAACCACAAAATCTTTGTGCAGCTTGTTAAAGGCGGAAGGATGTAAAACAAACAAACAAAGACAAACAAGACAAGAACACACACACACACACACACACACACACACACACACACACACCCAACCCCGTGGGACGAAAGAGGATTTAGGAGAAGAAAACTATGAAATGTTCAAATGTCAGGATTGTACCAACCCCAAATGAGGTTTGTGTGGCTTGGTAGGGCATGGCTAGAAACGTGAGCAGAGCCGCCCAGGGTTACCGTGCTGAGCCGAGCCTGCGGAAGGACGTGTAAGTAGGTGTAAATAGAAGAGTGCGACACATGCTAGTGAGTAATGAAAGACAGCAGCAAATGTGAAAAGCCAAGTGAATGGCTTTGTTTCCCCCCAGACTTTGACATACCAAAATTGACTCAGTGATAGTAACCTGCAGGGTGCTTTTAATCACAGCGCCTGGGAGGAGGCAGAGGCAGGCGGGCATCTCACTGAGTTCCAGGCCAACATGGTCTACATAGCGGATTCCAGGACAGCCAGAGTTGCTTAGAGAGACCCTGCCTCGACCCCGTCATCCACCTCCAGCCAAGAAAATGTACATATGATTCAGTAATTTTATTTCTGGTAGAAAACATGGAAGAATGTCCCTGGGTAGACTAGAAGCCACATACAGGGATATTTCCTACTATATTGTCCAGGAAACTTAGAAATGAATATTGGTTATTTATAGCATGGGATGAGTTAGCATAATAGTCTTAAAAACATAATAATGGACCGAGAAAAGCTTAAGCATGGCATTGGTATCCTGTGATAACACCGAAAAGCAGGTTGTATATTGCTTACAGATTTACACAGATAAAGATGAGAGATGTTGGGGGCTGGAGAGATGGCTCAGAGGTTAAGAGCACTGATTGCTCTTCCAAAGGTCATGAGTTCAATTCCCAGCAGCCACATGGTGGCTCACAACCATCTATAATGAGATCTGGTGCCCTCTTCTGGCTTGTAGGCAGGATAATGTATACATAATAAATAAAGAAATCTTACAAAAAAAAAAAAAGATTAGAGATGTTATTGGAAGGAAATGTATCAAATTCATATTAGTTAGAAACTAGAATGCTGCTTGTGAAAGAACTTTTAAAATGTAGTGCTTTTTAGTTCTCTTAGTCTGGTATATTTTAAAAAAAAATGTGTGCATTTTTGTTTTGAGACAGAGTATCCATATGTAGTCCAGGCTGGCTTGGAACGTACTCTATCACTATGTAGACCAGGCAGGACTCAAATCTGCTGAAAACTCCTGCGTTTGCCTCCTGAGTGCTGGAGCCATAGATGTGCACCATTATGCCCAGCCCACTTTTATTTATGTATTAATTATTATTATTTATTTATTTTATTTTTTTATTTTTTAAAGGTTTTATTTATTATGTATACAGTATGCATCAGATCACATTACAGATGATTGTGAGCCACCATGTGGTTGTTGGGAATTGAACTCAGGACCTCTGGAAGAGCAGCCAGTGCTCTTAACCGCTGAGCGATTTCTCCAGCCCTATTTTTATTTTTTAATTTTGTTTTTTCCACATAGGGTTTCTCTGTGTAACAGAGCCCTAGTTGTCCTGGACTCACTTTGTAGACCAGGCTGGCCTTGAACTCAAAGAGATTCACCTGCCTCTGACACCCGAGTGCTGGGATTAAAGGTGTGAACCACCACACCCAACTCCCAGCTGGGTATTTTTAATCCCAGCACGTGGGAGGTGGAGAGCTGGTCTACAAAGCGAGTCCAGGACAGCCAAGGCTACACAGAGAAACCCTGTCTCAAAAAACAAAATCAAACAAACAAAAAAACAAAAAACCATAGTTTTAAAAGAGTATATTCCATTCATTACCTGTGTATCTTAAATATTTATTTATCATTTACATATGTGTTGTTATTATTATTATTATTAATATTATTCTGTAGGTTTGCATGTCAGAGAACAACTTGTGGGTTTCAGGGACTGAACTCACGTTCGCACACTTAGCAGCAGGCGCCCCTACCTGCTGAGCCATCTTGCAGGCCTTACCCGTATAAGTTTTAAGAAAAATTATATGCATGAGAAAAGAACTGGAAGCAAAATGCCATATTAGCTAGGTGCAGGCCGGTAATTCCAGTACTTGGAAAGGTGGGGCAGGAGGGTCAGGAGTTGAAACGCTTCGCAGCTACATCGCAAGTTCAAAGCCAGCCTTGGCAAAGTGAACCTTGACTCAGAACAACAAATGCGTGTATATGTGTGTGCAAATGTATATGCAGAGATGAGTTTAATTCTAGGTGATGGAGATGTGGGTGGCTATTTTTTCACTGAGCCCTTTTCAGTCTTCTTTGAAAGTATCTAGGGCTGGTGAGATGGCTCAGAAAGTGTTACTGACAACCTAAGCTGCCCCCACGTGGTGGAAAGAGGGAACTTACCCCCGGCAAAGTGTCCTCTCATGCCTCACCCCCAAACAAATAAATAAAATAAACGTCAAAGTCTGTATGCCTACATTAACAAGCATAGAAATTTAAAAGTAAAGTCCGGTAAAAACAAAAGGAAAAAAATAAACAAAAAGTCTCGAGAGAAACCAGCCAGCTGTATACATCCATGCATTAGCATATTAATAAATATTTATTTACCAACCCACACACAATACGAAGGAAACTATTTTCCGTGGAGGTAAATTGACAACAAAAGACCTGAAAGGATATCTAGTCAGCCAGTAATGCTGTTTACTAGAAAACTAGAGCAAGTCAAAGGCCATTGAATATTATTTTTTAATTTTACAAAGAATATATTTTATCTGCAAAGTTTTAATGTTGTTTGTGTACTAAATATTTAAACACGTAATTTTTCTGATAGAACTGTGCAGATCCGGAGTCATGGTTCGGCTCTCGGAGCTCGGTGAGAATTACTGCCAGGACCAGATGCCTAATTCGGGTTATGTGGGTGCCGGAGTGGCTTAACCTGATTCTGACACAGAATGCAAATTAAACTATTTTTTGCTTAAAAACTTATTTGGAACAAGCTTGTATATAAGTAAGAACTTTTATTGTAATAATCTGAGTTTTAATAGTATT
This sequence comes from Acomys minous, assembly GCF_964271855.1. Classification (NCBI taxonomy): domain Eukaryota; kingdom Metazoa; phylum Chordata; class Mammalia; order Rodentia; family Muridae; genus Acomys; species Acomys minous. The sequence goes on along the minus strand of NC_140484.1, from coordinate 78,124,355 downwards.
GTTTATGATAATTTTTTATCAGGCATAGATAAAACACAATTAGACTCTTCCCCTCAAAATCAAAAATATACATGTAAGAGAACATTAAGTAGCTTCGTAGAAAGCTCTTTCTACAGCTGGGTAGCGTGGCCGAGCGGTCTAAGGCGCTGGATTAAGGCTCCAGTCTCTTCGGGGGCGTGGGTTCGAATCCCACCGCTGCCAGGAACAGTACCTTTTACCTTGGCTGCCTTCTCTCCCGGTTCCTTTTTGCGCACACGGCAGCGACTCCTGCAGTCGGCGGGCGCTGTCTGCGCCTCCGGTGGCCCGACGAAGGGGCGGGTCCGCGCGCGCCGGGGCGGGGCATTGTGGGTAAGAGGAAGCGCGAGGGCGGGCCCCGCTCCCCCCCACGTGTCCGCCGGAGTTTCTCCAGCAGCAACATGGCCGCTGCCTAATAGAAAAACCCGGCCGCCGCCGTCTCTGCAGCCCGCGGGTCCCTGGGCCGTTGCCGCCGCCCGCCCGCCCGCGGCCCCGGCGGAGAGGTGAGTTCCGACTCGGCAGCCGCGGGGGTCGGGCCGCGGCTTGCTGCGCTCGCGCGGGGATCTGGGCCGCGCCGCCCGGTAGGCCAGAGAGGCCCGCGGTTGTGCGAGCCGAGGGGCCGCGGCCTCCCGGGACCTGGGCAGGGCGCACAGGGAGCTGCCCCGCTTCCCCGGCCGTCCTGGGTCAGGGTCGCCCCGCACGGCCGGACGTCGGGGAGGCGATGGCGGTGGGGCTCGCGCTGACTCAGGCCTCGGCTGCGCTGCCCCGCCCGGGCCTGGCTCCCGAGCCGCACCTGCGAGGGCACCGGTTCCCGGTGGCGTGGCTACTCTTGGAGGTGTGGGGAAGGCGCCTGGGCACCGGCGACATGGAGGAAGCCTCGGACGCCGGGGCTGCCTGCACGGGCCACGGGCGTTGCTTTAGCCGAACCTGGTCAACTCTGCCTGGCCCTACGGTGCCCGAGACTCATCATTCATTGATTAGTGCTTAAGCAGAGTCGGCGACCCGGACCGGGACCGGGACCCGGACCCGGGCATCCTCTAGTCACAGGGGACAGAGGTGCATGCACATACCAGCTCATCCTGGAATTCTGCCTTTAGAGTTGATGGGTTTGGGAGCGAAAAGATAAGATCATACCCGTATCTGCGAAATGGGGAATAGTTTGATTCCCGTGTTACAAGGTTTAGAGGGTAAGATGGGAGACACTCCAGCTCCTTTCATTTGTGGCTCTCTTTCGGTCTTACATTGGAAGAAAACGTGTTGCCACGTAGCAATAGTCCTTCCTATAGGTTCCACTCATCCTTTGAAGCTGGTGCTTGCTTAATCGCGGGTTTAGGGATGAAAATAGGAAAGGAACCAAGGTTATGCAATTCACGCTATCATTCAACCTGAACATTGCAGAGGTGGGATTTGAACCTGTAAGGTTCTGCACGGGAGTCCGGTCTCTTACCCACTATACCATACTGTCTTTTATCAAAGATGTGTGCAGCATACTGGTTAAGAATAAAATCAAGGCTCTTTGACTTCAGCTAGATTTGGTTTTCTTGATTACCCGGTTCCCTGGGGCTGTGACCTTGGGCAAATCATCTCTAAGTTGGGTACTATAAATTTTGATCTACACAGCTAATGAGAAGATTAAATATTTTTGGTACTATATTGGTGCTTGGCATCATTAGCGTTTGGGAGAAGAGCTGTGAATTTTTATTTTTTATTTTTTTTTCTCACAGAGACAGGTTTTTCCTTGTGGCTTTGGCTGTCCTGGATTCGCTTTGTAGACCAGGCTTGCCTCGAATCTGCCTGCTTCTGTCTCTGGCATCAAAGGCTTGTGTAAGGCTGAATTTTTTTATTTTTATTTTTATTTAAAAAGTAACTATCCCGTTGGAACAGACAACGAAGTATTATCACCTCCATGTTATGGTCGAGGAATCTCAAGCACGGAGACGCCTTCGTGGAGTTTAAAGTCTAGTGCAGAGGACAGGCAGCACCTGAGCAGCCCATGAGGAAGTCCCAGGTTAGGACCATGCAGGAAAGAAGTTGTGCTGGTAATGGAGGGGTTGGAAACAGCTGTTAGAGTCGGCTTGTCAGGGAACCTGTCTAGTCCTGGAGGGAGGGGCCTTGGTTACATCTAAGGAAACTGAGTGTCCTGGAAATGACCTGGGATCACTGTGCAGAGGTCCTCAGCATGCTTGGGGCTTGGCCTGTTGGAGGCTCAGTGATTGATGGCCAGGCCATGGGGAGATAGTTGTGTGGGGATGGGCAGGATCATGTTAGAGCTTAGCAGCCCATGGAAGGGAGTTTGGATTTTGCTTTGTGGGGCAGTTGAAGGCTTGGGAGCAAGGTAGCAGGGAGCATAGTTATCACAAAGCCTGGCTGGCAGTCCCTGGAGAATTGGAGATAGGAAAGTGGTGCTAGGGAAGCCTTTTTGGTTGTTTTTTGGTTTTGGTTTTGTTGTTGTTGTTTTGTTTATTTGTTTTTGGGACTACCCTCCACCCCCAGACAAGGTTTCTCTATGTAGTCTTGGCTGTCCTGGACTCGCTGTGTAGACCTGGCTGGCCTCGATCTCACAGAGATCCACCAGCCTCTGCCTCCCTGAATGATGCATTACAGGCTTATGCCACTGTGCCTGGAAGCTTTTGTTTGTTTTGTGTCTGTTTTTTTCCCCCCCAGATGAGGCTTTGCTATGTAATAGTTCAGGATGGCCTCAAAACTTGTAATCTTCCTCCCCCACCCTCCCAAGTGCTGGTATTACAGGCATGGGCCACCACAGCTGCCTCTGGAAGCTTGGCTTGTTGGCTATAAAGATTGCAGGTCAGGATTTATTAGTGAGGGTCATAAAATTGGCTTGGGGGTCTTGCTCCTGGCATTTTTATTTGGGTAGGCAAGGATGGAAGGCATCACTGCGGCACGTAAGAGTCAAGCTACACAAAGCACTGCTTCTTCAGCATTTCACTTACCTGCTGCCATCGTTAGTAGGAAAAGATTAGCGCCAATGATAGGCTTAACCTTTGAAAGCAACTGAGTTGGATACTGGTGGCTGGGAGGCTAAAGGGGGTGATGACCTTTGCAGGTGCAGTGTTCAGAGGGAGGAGCCTCTATCATCCAGCTAGGAGGACACCTTAGTCTGCCTGATGGCAGGGCTGGGCAGAATCAGCCATGAAAGACTCTCCAAACCTACAGCCTCTTTTTGCATGTGCTGTGTTTCCTTGCTTCCCCCTGAAATCCTCTCAGTGCAGATGCTCAGTGGCAGCCATATAGGGCTGTGCTTAGATGGTTCAGACCTTCTGCCCTCCATGTCCTGATCTGCTGTGACGGCCCATTTCCCAGCAGCTTGCCTCTCCCCTCTCCCCTCTCCCTTGCTCAGGAAGGACAGCATAAACTGCCCCAAGGTGGTGATAATGTGTTATAGAGGCCAAAGAAAGAAAAGTGGTTGGGGCCAGTTTTCAGTTTTGAAAAGTAGGGGCAGGCTGGAGAGATGGCTCAGTGGTTAAGAGCACTGCCTGCTCTTCCAAAGGACCTGGGTTCAATTCCCAGCAACCACATGGTGGCTCATAACCATCTATTTTGAGATCTGGTGCCCTCTTCTGGTATGTAGGCACACATAGGCAGAATACTGTATAAATAATACATAAATAAATCTTTAAAATGAGATGGCATTAGGCCGGGCGTGGTGGCACACACCTTTAATCCCAGCACTCGGGAGGCAGAGGCAGGTAGATCGCTGTGAGTTCAAGGCCAGCCTGGTCTACAAAGCGATTCTAGGACAGCCAAGGCTACACAGAGAAACCCTGTCTCGAAAAAACAAAAACAAAAACAAAAAAAGAGATGGCATTTAAAGCCCTGCAAGGGCACAGGAAGAAACCTGACGTTAGCGTAGAACAGTTAGTTTGGTTCCCAGATGGATTGAGAAGAGATAGGAAGGTTAGAGGTGGTGGGCGGTGGACCTAAGGCAAAGGGTTGAGGTCTGTTGAGGTTCACTGGAAAGGTGAAGTTCTCTCTGAAGAAGATGGGGAGGCAACCCTCAGTGTGATGCTACCTGAGAGTTGAACAGTGACTGTGGGCCAGGAAGGACACAGGAAATCAGCCCAGAGGCTGAGCTGGCTAGGTTGAGGTGTGGCCCAGGTGGCCAGGGTGACAGGATGAGCTGGTGTGAAGTAAGAGGAAGGGGGATGCCAAGGATGGGGCGGTCCAAGTGTGGCCTGCGTCTGCCACAAATGAGTTTACATGGGTCTTAGCTTATACCAAACCCTGTACTGAAGGAATTGTTTATGCATCTTTAAATCTTGTAAACTTCTTGTTTAAGTTTATTTGTTTTTGAAACAGTCTCTCTGTGTCCATAGCTGGTCTGGAACTTGCTTTGTAGACCAAGCTGGCCTTGAACTCACAAAGATCCTCCTGCCTCTGTCCCTCAAGCGCTGGAAGTAAAGGAACCACCGTGCCCAGCTAAATTTTTTGGGGAGTTTTTGAGACAGGGTATTTTATAACCCAGACTTGCCACCAGCTGGCCACATAGCTAAGGCTGACTTTGAACTATTGATTCTTCTGCCTCTACCTCCCAAGTGCTGGGATGATCACAGTCATTCATTGGCACACCTAGTGTTCTTTTAAGTCTTAAATAATTCAGGTGTGAGGTGGATAAAATTGGGGTCTCTTACCCAGGAGCAGAGGGGTGGGGACAGCTGGAGTCTTTGGGTGCAGAAGACTGGAAGGCTGCAAGCATCCCACTCTATCTCCTTGGCCCCAACTCCCCCTTTGTCTGTGTTGTTGGGTTTATGTTCTTGCCGTCCTTTAAGCCTACCCATGTGCCCCTCTGGAGGGTCCCACTCTTCCTTATGGCTGTCACCAAGTCCCAAGACCTGGATTTGAAGTTCAGTGCTTGTCTTGATGTGGTGTGAAGTTCAATAATGACCTGTCCTGTAACCTGTCTCTGAATTCAGTCTCTGTTTTGTAAGATGGAGACAGCCTTGTTGCCTCATAAACCTGAGAGAAGAGTATTCAAAGAGAGTCATTTTGACCCCAAAGCACAAAAAAAAAAAAAAAAAAAAAAAAAAATCAGACCATTGGGGTTAAAGTCTGACAGCCAGCTGTCTGAAAAGACTATGGAAAGTCTGTGGGCCATGTGATGGCTGGCTTTTATATTAGTACAGGACCCGCGGGACTGCAGTGTTTCAGTTATGGCTGTGGACTGCCAGCTTCCTCAGGCCTGGCTGGGAGTTCTTTTTGAGTGGGCAAGAAACCTGTACAACTGCTCGTTAATTCTTCCCCAGAGGTACAGCTGACATGTATTGGCTTGGGTCTTCCTGCTTGCACCCTTTGCGGGCTTGCTCCTCCCTGCTCACTGCTGCCTTCACCTGAGACACAGAAAGGACTTCATATTTTGGTCTTGGCCTCCCCTTCCCTGCAAAGCTCCTGTGAAGAAAGATGCATCAGAAAGGTTGATTAACGGCTCGCTGATTGCCCAGGTCTCTTGTTGTCTTTGCAGATCGAGTTGAGGACTGTGTGGCGGGTTCTCCTAGTATGGCCAATGAAGAAGATGACCCAGTCATACAGGAGGTAACTGTTGCTCTCAGGTCTCTGTTGGACCACAGGCCATGGGACCAAGTCCCATGTCCATGTCCATAGGCCAGGCTAGGGCCTGGTGATGATCTAGGGACCTGGCTCTTGCCTCTGTTGTTCCCCAGATACCTGTGTGGCCGACTTTCTCTTTCGGGGCCATGACTCTGATTTTGAGACCTCATCTGATGTGTCTAGACTTCAGCTTGTCTGCTGGCTGTCCCACTCTACAAAGCCAGCTGCAGTGCTAGACACTGAACAGATGCTAGTACCTGAAAGAGATTGGTGGTTTCCATGCTGGGGCTTACCAGATCTTGTCATTCAGTGGTTCTCACTCCATTCACTGTGTACCAGGGGCAATGCCATAATAACCGGCCTGTGTCCTGGACTATAGGCAGCCTCTGGCCTATGCATGAGATAGATAAGGAGCCTCTGAATACAAACTGTGGGCAGGCAGGTTCCAGACTCCACAGAAAGACAAAGTTGTTTGTTGTCATCTTATCCCTCAGAATCCTTCCAGCCCAGGCCCTCTATTTGCCCCAGTACTCCTTAGATATCTCTGGAACCCGCCCTGAGTCTCATGGTCACCCGGGAGACCATTCCCAGACAGACAGTGACTCCTCTCTCGTTCAGTACTACTTACTTAGTTTTTAGCTTTGAGTTATTTACAGTAAAGAAAGCAAGTCACCACAGAGAGAATTGAAGACAGCACAGAGGGACCCCCTCTGCAGCCAGACAGCCTTGGCTGGCTTCTGCTCAAATGGTGACCCTACTGAGTTCCTAAGGATGAGTGAGTTGTCAGAGGCACCTGTGAAGGGCATCCCAGCTAGAGGGAAGCGCATGTGCAAAGGCCCATGGGCAGGAGGAAATGCAGTTTGTGTGCAAAGCCTGGGAGTTAGGAGTGTGGGTGGAGAATAACGGAGACAGACAGGTGCATAGGGCTTTGCAGACCTTTAGACGGTGACGTGCATGTGCTAGAGTGGCAAGGTTGGAGAAAACATAGAGTAGAAACCCATGTAGGTAGAGAGTGACATTGCCTCCCCAGTCTCCAGAAAGCACTTTTCCTGGCTTTAGGAGGCACCCCAGTTTTGGTGTCCAGGCTTGTGTGTTCTCTCCACGTTAGAGTGACCTTGGGTAGGGGCCAGGCAAGCTCTTGTCTTGATTCCCTGCTAGCTGTAGGGAGGGGATCCTGGATGTGCCTGGCTGGGAGACATGGCCTGGTTACCTCTGTTCTTAGAATGAAGCTGCCTCTGTGAGCCTTGGTGCTCTCTGAGTGCCTGGGCTACTGTAAGTGTCTTCTCCCTTGTTCCCAGATCGACGTGTACTTGGCTAAAAGTCTGGCAGAGAAGCTGTATCTCTTTCAGGTAATGATGGGACTTGCAGGTAAGGGGAAAGCCAGTGTTGAGGGAGGGCGGAGCTGGGCAGGAGGCATGGTAAGGCTCACCTGCTCAGATGGCCAACAGGACGACATGTGGGGTGTTGTCCCAGACCAGCCCGTTCAGCTCTATCAAGACTGGGCTTCCACCACATCCCTGTGCCTCTGGTTTCTGAAAGTCACAGTGTGGAGCTCATAGAGATCCTGAGAGGCTCGAATGCATCCGCATGGAAATGCTTAGGCCACAGCTGCCAAAGAGTTAGTGCTGACAAGGACCATTACTGCTTCCAGAGCATCCTTTGGCCATGTGCAAGCCTTGGGCCTGTCCCCTGTGTGCCCCAAGTTGTTAGCCTACCACTGTCCTTCCCTGCTGTGGCTAGCATGTATTGAGCACCTACTGTGTTCCAGCATTGCTTTCCTAAGTTAACTCAGTCCCATAATGTGGCTGTGATGGTGGTCACTATACTTTTACGTCAGCTTTACTAGAATACAATTCATATACCATATTTTCCACATTTAAGTGAACGGTGCTCAAGACTTTAACCAATTTGAGAGCTGTGCAGCCAGCACCCACTACACTATTTTAGTACATTTTTGTCCCTTTGAAAGAATTCCCATGTGTTTAGTCAACCTCAGCACTGACCCCATTCTCACATTGAGCCCTAGGCAGCCATTGCCTTTGTTTCTGTGGATTTGCCTGTTTGGGATCTCATGTAGATTAAATGACACGGGTGGGCTTTAGTACCAGTCTCTTTTACATAGAGTCCATCCGTGTTGTATCCTGGATCAGTGGCTCATTTTTATGGCCTCTGTGGGGCTGGGGATGTGTCTCAGCAAAGTGATTGCTGTGCAAGTACAATGACATGAGCTTGCTCCCCGGAACTCACCTCAAGAGCTGGGTGTGGAGGTTTGTGGTTGTACGCAGGCTGGTAGATTCCTGGAGCTTACTGGCCAGCCTAGCCTACTTAGTGAGCTCCCGGCCAGTGAGAGACCTTGTTTCAAGAATGAAAGTGGATGGCTCCTGAGGAGTACCTGAGCTTGTCCTCCGGCCTCCAGGTACACGTACAACAAACAAGGAAGAGTAGCCGTTATGGACGAAGTGCAGTGTGATCATCCGTCAGTTGCTGGGCATTTGGATTGTCTGTGTTTGGCTACTGTTTGAATAATGCTCTCTGGACATCTGTGTGTGTGTTTTTATGAGTCATGTTTTCACTTGTTGGATGCACATCTAGGAATAGGATGGCTGCCTCATACGCCATTTAACTTTTTGAGGACTTGCTGGCCTGCTTTGGGCCATTTTACATTCTCCATATAAGGTGGTTATCAGGGTTACTTTGATTATGTGTGGCACATGAGGGAGTGAGATGGAGGATCCTGAGCTCTGCAGAGAGGGCCTGGGGCAAGTAACAACGGCCACAGCAGCACCTGTGCAGAGGAGAGGCCGTCCATTCCCCAGGGTGACCTGCATCCTTGACTGGCTCCATGTGTGCCCACCTGTGCTGGGCTCTGCTGGTGCCTACTCCATCTGCTTTGTTCACACTCACGGCTTTGGGAGGGGAGAGCATGGAGGAAGTGGCAGAGTTCGTACTGTAGCTCACAACCAGCCTTCTTAGCCTGGCGTTGGATGACATTAGAGATTTGGGCCTCAGCACAGGCATACCGTGGCTTTGTGAGCTATTGTGGGAGGGCATAGCTCCCTGAAGCACTTGTGCTGCAGGCTGGCCCTGCTGTTGCTACTGAGTAGTTTTTAGGACATGACCACTTTCTTCCTAGGCTAAATGTGGATGACCTGAGGTGGCCCCAAAAGTGGAGCTTCAGCCCAAGCTGCTGTACCTCCTCAAGTGCACTCAGAGGCTGTTGGACATTGGGCATTGATGATTTGAACTGAGGGCTCAGGGGACCAATTTGGGGTTCATTCATCAGCAGTTTCCATGGGAGAGGAGAAAGGGAAAGTATTTCTGTGGGGACTCATGGAAAGGTGCTGTGTGCTCAAGAGCTAAGACTAGACTTTCAGAGGAGGCTTAGAGGGAAAGCCATTTACATAAAAGTAGCCGTACACAGGAGGGACCCACTGACCGACCCCTCTCCAGAGGGTCTTGTAGAGAGTACAGATACTTGCTAAGGAGAGAAAATGGGGCCACAAATTCCTGTGTGCAGCGTCCAGATCAGCCTCCATCAGTCTTAGTCAGTCTGTTTCCCTCTTGGCTTCCTCTTGTCTTATTTCTCACTGCAGTGCCCTTCTGAGTGGCAGCGTGTCCTGCGCCCCACTATTCTCAGTTCCCGCAGCCCTGCTTTCGAGCTTCAGGGTACCAAGGGGTTCAGCCACGCTCCTTGAAAGACAGACATTCTGAGGTAGTCCAGCAGCAGCAGGCTCAGAGCAGCCATTGTGAGTCAGACTGCAGGTGAAAGCTGTAGGGTAGCCCCTTGATCGGGCAGAGTGGGGCCCTGGGTGCTCTGGTCTCTGTTGGGGTGCTGTAGGTGTGGGAGTAGTGTGAATGGGGATGGCTGCTGATGAGTCTGTGACTGGAACCGTTGATGCCCGGCTCTAGTTTGTGTTGGGCAGGGTGGACTGATGGGTACCTTTCTGTCTCCAGTATCCTGTGCGTCCAGCTTCGATGACCTATGATGACATTCCACATCTCTCAGCCAAGATCAAGCCCAAGCAGCAGAAGGTGGGGCTGTCTTCCCAAAGAAGTGGGTGCAGAGGGTAAATGGGGCTTGACGGAAGCGAGAGGACAGATCCCTGAGGACCGGAAGCCCAGAGAAGGAGCAGTGGGAGGATTAGGGTAACAGAAGTGTGCAGGCCTTGAACTCATAGGAAGGCAAGCTTGTTCAGACAGGAGAGGCAGCTTCCAGCAGGCTCAGGCTCAGGGGAGGTTGGGAGGTAGCCTGGGGGAAGCCTGTGCTCAGGTGTGGGTGTGGGCTGGTTTGAAGCAGCTGAATAGAGGAAGCTCCTGTATCCATTCTGGCTGGGGTGAGGGGACAAGGAGAAGCGGAGACCAATTCCCCATCTGTGGGAGATGTGGCTCTCAGTCCCTAGTCACGGGGAGATGCTGTTCTAGGATTGCTGGAGTTAATATCTTAGTTTCAGAATTTCTTTTCAACTTTGGGGTGTGGAGGAGTAGGGGACAAACAAGACTATGTCTGTACCATATAAGGCACTGAGACATTTCTGTTGGAAATTTCATTGGTGACCTCTTGGGTAGACTGTATCCTAGGGGTCCATTGGGAGGGACCCCTTGCTTCTGGGAGTGTTCCTGGGAGCTGTGCCATGGCACCTTCCAAGTTGGCTGGTACTTTGTACCTCCAGGTAGAGCTTGAGATGGCCATCGACACCCTGAATCCAAACTACTGCCGCAGCAAAGGGGAGCAGATCGCATTGAACGTGGATGGTGCTTGTGCTGATGAGACGAGCACATATTCCTCGTGAGTCCCTGCCCCCAGGGTTCTACTGCAAGTAAAGGTTAAAGAGCAGTCTCCAGCGGCCTCAGAGGCCCTGGGCCCTTTCTGCCCTTTCACTGGGATCCCTGTCATGTCAGGGTCTCGGCCTTTAACTTATCGTGTTGTAGACCTTGCTTCTCAAGTTGGCTTATCCTGGCCTGGCCAGGTGCTTCTGGGCTGCAAGGGAAACTGCCTTCTGGAGGCCGTGTCCATCCTTCATCTCTTGATCCACAAAGCTGTGGGTTTCCCATCTCCTAGCCCTAGCTAGTGTGACTGGAGTGTGCTGGGGTGGAATGGGGCCGGGTCAGCTTCCCTGGAGCATCCTAGTCTCTGACACCAGTTCTCCTTATGTTCCCAGGAAGCTAATGGACAAGCAGACCTTCTGTTCCTCCCAGACCACTAGCAACACAGCCCGTTATGCAGCCGCACTCTACAGGCAAGGTACCTGGGGCTGGCTGTCCCCTGGGGGGAGCACAGGGTGGGCTGGGCCTGGAGATGTCACCCAGGCTGGGTCTCCCCAGCTTTGTGCACGGTCTCGACCTCTGCTTATCACTGAACCGAGCAGGATCACGGCAGCATGGAAATGACACTGGAGTCAAAGCACTATGAAGAGGACTTTGCCAGGCACTTCCAGCCTGACAGAGTTGGAGCTTCAAGTCTGTTTGCTCCTGGGAACACATATGCACTATAGGGTAGCACAGGGGACAGGTGGCAGAAGTTTGTCTTTTTAAGTACATGGTTCTTACATAGACAGCATTCGCTGAGGACAAATGAAAATATGTCCACGTAAAACCTTGCACACAGATGTTCTTAGGGCCGTTTTCACGAGAGCTAGAGAATGGGAGCAAACCCAAAGCCCATCGAGTGACGCATAAGCAAAGTATGGCATGTCCACTCGACAACCTCACGGTCATGTGGAGGGTGTGGGTGGACGAACCTTACACACTCATGGAAGAAACCAGGCTCAGAAGACTGTGTACAGCCTTTAATCTAAGCACACCTTTAATTCCAGTGCTTTGGAGACAGATGAAGTTGGATCTCTAAGTTCTAGGCCAGCCTGGTCTACGTAGGAAATCCAGGACAGTCAGGATATATAGAGGGACCCTGTCTCCAAAAAAAAAAAAAAAAAAAAAAAAAAAAAAAAAAAATTGCATACCTCACGCTTTAGCTTTCTTTCCTATGCTTTGATAAAACACTTTGACCAAAGCAATTTAGAGAGAAAAGACAGTTCCAGGTTATGGACCACATGGGAGGTCAGAGCAGCAGGAAGTAATCACTTTATATCAAGATGAGAGCAAATGCATGTGCTTGCTTTTCCACTCTAATCCAGGGCCCTGCCCATGGAGTCATCCCGCCCACAATCAGCAGTGGCCCACAGACCTGCCCTGGGCTAACTTAGTCTAGACAGTCCCTCACTGAGACTCCTTTTCCAGGCTGTCAGGCTGACAGAACTAACCATCATGCTACATGGTCCCACTTTATGAGCTGCAGAGTAAGCAAGTCTGTCGATGCATGGAGCTGACTGGTCCCCATGGGTAGAGAGGAAGGGTGATATGTGTGGGGCGTGAGTGACAGGCTCTTTTTGGAATGCTGAAAATGTGCCAAAATTGAGAGTGGCATAGTGGCCACAATTCTGAGACTATTAACCTGTATGGAGTTGTGAGCTTCAGGTAGGTGAATGTCTGTGTGTCAGAGCCCACTCAACACACCTGCCAGATGCTCAGGGCACTTAAGTTCATCCCGCATTTGGGCTTGGCTCTAAGTACAGAGGAAACACGTTCAAATTGTGTCACAAATGCTTACCTTTAATTCCAGCCCTTGGAAGGCAGAGGCAAGTGGACCTCTGCGAATTTGAGGCCAGCCTGGTTTGCTTGTTAAATTCTAGAACATCCAAAACTACATAGTGAAATCCCGTCTCAGAAAAAAAAAATCATGTCCCATAGCTATTATGTCTTGTACTGAGCCATGTCTCTAGGCTGGATCTCCCCCCAGTCCCTTGCTACTTTTTAAGACAGGGTTTCTCTGTATAGCCCTGGATGTCACTATAGACCATGCTGACCTCAAATTCACAGAGATCAGCCTGCTCCTGCCTCCCAAGTGCTGCACTGCCACTGTCTGGCTGCTTTTTTACTTTTACTTTTTTTTTTTTTTTTAAGATTTATGTGTGACTGTTGTGTCTGCATGTGTATATGTGTATTGTGTGCATGCCTGTTGCCAGAGGAGGGTCTTGGATCCCCTGGAATTGGAGTTATGGATGGTTCTGAGCTGCCCTGTGGGTACTGGGAATCAATCACTTGGGTCTCCTTCAAGAGCAACAAGTGCTCTTAACTACTGATCCATCTCTCCAGCTCTGGAAGCTGTGATTGTTGCAGCCAGAGACAGATCATAGAGACCAGATTGTCCTCTAATGGACTTTGGTAGGGCTCTGGCAACAGCAGTGAGGCAGAGGCCCAAGGGAAAGTACTGAGTTGTTCATGGTGCATAGAGGGAGCAGGAGGGGAGGGGAGAGGAGACCTGACTGGGCAGGGAGGGGCATGAGTGCTGGGGAGGGGAGGGGAGGTCAGTCTCCAGGAAGTGCCTTTGAGCTCTTGCTCTGGGGTGTTCTCATTTTGCCTAGTTGGAAATAGCCTACTTGGTGCTCTTGAAGAGGCTAGATTTGGGGCTGGAGTAGGATGGTGGTTTAGCCGTAGGTGTAGGCCTTTGGGGGACTTGGTGATTCCTTTGAGCAAGTTGGGTATATCTGCTTTGGCTCACAGAGGCATGTTCAAGCCCTTCTTCCTTTGCCAGGTGAGCTCCACTTGACGCCTTTACATGGCATCCTGCAGCTTCGGCCCAGCTTCTCCTACCTGGATAAAGCAGATGCCAAGCACCGAGAGAGGGAGGCAGCCAATGAGGGTGAGCCTGCTGACAGTCTGTGGTCTGGGTGGGCCGACTTGGGCATAAGAAAAAGGTCAGACTGTGGGGTGCTTACTGGCACCCCAGGCCCCTATCCTCACTTTTGGGACAACCAAAACATGTCTCCACAGATTGCCAGACAGCACCTGAGATTTAAACTGCCCCATTTGAGACCACAGCCCCTTGCTCGGCCTTCCTGAGGGAGGGTTGTGTTGGGGCAGAATGAGCAGTTCCAGTAGAGGCTGTACTGACAGCTTGCTTTGCAGCAGGGGATTCCTCTCAGGACGAGGCAGAAGAAGACGTTAAGCAGATCACGGTGAGCTCTGGCCCTGGAAAGTGGGAGCAGCATGGCTGGCAGGAGACAGCGGGGGGTGCAGGGTCTGAGCGGAATGGACTCCCCAGCCTTGGGCATAACAGATGTGGAGCTCTTGAACCTCCTCGCCTGCTGCCTAGAGGGAGAAGTCTACCCCTGCCCAGCCTGACTCTTGTTGTTCTGTGTAACAGCTGGGATCCTGGGGTGTGGCAGGAGTTGTCTGGAAACAGGAAGGTGTAGCCCAGGAGCCCCAGTGAAGTCACACAGGCTCACAGAGTCTCATGCTGATTACCTGTGTGATTCTGCCTTTTTAATGGGTGCCAAAGAGTGGTTACTGTGCTAATAAGTTTGCTTTTGGAAGATTTTGACTGTTAGGCCTCCACTCAGGATGTATGAGGTCCCTCCTGATTATGTGTATTAAGTTTACAATAATCTCGCAGCTGTCAGAGAAATGACTAGACTTTGCACATCCTGGTGGACTGTCTTCTGAAGTCATGTGGCAGAGAATTCAGGCTTCGGAGGTTTGTCCTGTTTTCATCAGCCTATTGGGTAGTCTTTAAAACCTCCTGTACCCTCTTGGGAAAGGTTTGCTCAGGCACCTGTGTGCCCACTCATAAAGCCTTAGCCAGAGCAGACAGAAGGAAGAAAACACCACTCCCATCTCTCATTGGCAGTTCACAGACTGAATTTCAATAGCAAAGCTGGGGGCGGGGGGTATCTATGGTCTGGCAAGATCTGTGGGGCCACAGATCCAAGGGTGTGACCTTTCACCTCTTTAACAGGTGCGGTTCTCCAGACCAGAGTCTGAGCAGGCCCGCCAGCGCCGTGTACAGTCCTATGAGTTCCTGCAGAAGAAGCATGCAGAGGAACCATGGGTCCACCTGCACTACTACGGTGTGAGGGTGAGCGGGGCAGGACCCGGGGGTGGGGGGCGGGGGGGGGGCGTGATCCTCGATGCCCAGAAGCTGCTTGTCTCACCTTCAGCTTCACAGTGTGCATGGCCACTTTGAATGCCATAGAGAGTGTGAAGTCCTGTAGGCAGTTTGCATCGTGTCCACGTGTCACTTAGCAGATGTCATAGAGCGAGGGAAGCAGAGATCCACTGTTCCAGTTTAGGGTTTGGTCCCCAAAGCTGTGCATGCAGTGGCGCTGGTGTTTGGTTAGTGGTTTTCATGCACCATACATGCTGACTGCAAGCTAGACACTTCATCTGGGGTTGTCCTGGAGAATGCTGTCTGTTACATACTCTCAGGTTGCTGCCCGCCTGGCCAGGGGAGTTTTAATATATTTGGTTTCCAGGGCTTTGCAACCTGACACTACACTCAGCAAGGAAAGCAATTGGACATTAGTGTTCAGTCCCTGACTAGGTCTCCCCAATCTTTGGGGGAAGGTCCAACTAAACTTTCCAGGAAGAGATTAGTATCAGGAGAGCCTTAGGTTCAGGGTCAGACTTGCGATCCTCTACAACTTCCTTCCTGGGTGACCTTGGAAAGATGCCTTTTCCTTGTTAGTCTCAGTTTCTTGCCTGTGAAACAGGAATAGTTTGAGCTGTGTAGAGCTAGTTACTATGTGAATGAGCATGGTACAGAGCCTGGCGCACGGCAGGTGCTTGGGAAGTGCTAGCTCACTTTCAGTCCTTGCTGGTGTTTCTGCACTACAGACAGATCATGAGGGCTGGGGTCCTGAAGCCAGGGGATTGGGTGATTGAGACCACACTGCAGAGGCTGTGTGAGTGCTGTGCTCCGGGTGCTGCATAGGGCCTATGGCTGGCCTTGGAGCAGGGCAGTGAGGGGCTGGAGTGGGAGGTGATCTAGGCTGCCTTTTCCTCACAGGATAGCCGCTCAGAGCATGAGCGCCAGTACCTGCTGTGCCAGGGATCCAGCGGGGTGGAGAACACGGAGCTCGTCAAGTCACCCAGGTGGGAAAGGCTCTGGGAAAGGCACCTTTGGGACTGTGGCCCCTTCTCTGTGTAGGCAGGGTGAAGGAGGGACGCAGACACTGCTCCTGGAGACGTTCCAGGAGGGTGACGTGGCATAGGTGAGCCTCATGTTCTGTGAGGCTGCTGTCTAGGAGCTGGGGACTATTGGGGGTTGGGGGGCTGGGTGTCTGCTTACACCGGTCCAGCTTTCAACCTGGCTGTGCTCTGGCTTACATGCAGGGGTGAGGCAGAGTCCACAGAGCCTCTGACACCCCTGCACTCCTACCTCTTACAGTGAATACCTCATGATGCTCATGCCACCCAGCCCGGAGGAGGAGAAGTGAGTAAAGGGCTGTTGTGTCCCACCCCCTCCACTGTCTCCCACTGGCTTCCTCTAACCACTCAACCTGCTTCTAACAGGGACAAGCCTGTGGCTCCCAGCAATGTCCTGTCCATGGCCCAGCTGCGCACATTGCCCCTGGCTGATCAGATTAAGGTCTTGATGAAGAATGGTGAGTCCTGCTCTCTGCCTCCAGAGCCAAAGCCCCTCTCCCCGGAGTCTACCCAGCTTGGCAGCTCCATTCTTGTCTGGGCAGATCAGTAATGCACCACTGTGCCAAGTCACGCAGGTGTGACTGCCCTTCCGATGAGCTCTTCTCCCATAGGAACCCAGGCAGGGTAGCGTGAGCTTTGGTCTGTCTGTAGAAGACTAGTGTGGGTTCCTGGACACTGATGGGCCTGAGGACAGCCTTACATGGGGTGTGAAGTAGGATTCTGTCTTGGTGCCTTACTGGGCTCCATACGTTAAGGACTAGCTCCTGTTTGCTTTTTCTCTCGGAGCTTTTGGGGGCTGAGTCCCAAGCTCTGGGCTCCTCTGAGAAGTCTTAGACCCGATACAGCAGGACCCTCTGCCTTGTCTAGGCTTCTGTAGACGGCTCCAGACGGGACCTTCCCTCTAGGCTGCGCTGGGCTCCCTGAGGTTAACTGGCCTGGGGTCAAATCTTGGCTCTGCTTTTTCTAGCCAACTGAATGTGGGGGAATTTTCAACTCTTTCTGGGCCTAGTAGTGAAAAGATCTTGTCTGTACCCCTTAGTTTTCCATACAGATCCTCACATTTGTTCTTTGAGAGGCACAGGCCTGACATACAGTCTGCCATTGACTGTGATACTGCTGGCACCATTGTTACTACTCACACTCCTATGAATTATGAGGGCTGGGAACTTAGGCTCTACAAACTTTTGTGAGGAAGATGGAAGGGGTCAAGTCTCTCGTCACTTGGCCAGTGAGTTGTGTCCTTTGTCTATCCACCTCAGTGAAAGTCATGCCTTTTGCCAATCTCATGAGCCTCCTGGGCCCCTCCGTGGACTCCGTGGCTGTTCTTCGTGGCATCCAGAAGGTGGCAATGTTAGTCCAAGGAAACTGGGTGGTAAAAAGGTAAGCTGTCTGGGAGTCTATAAATTGAATGATATTATTGGTATTGTTTTGCCTAGTTGCGGTTTATGTTTCCAGGACTCTGTTTGCATTTTTTTCATATTAGTAATTAGTGAGGGGGGGACAGGGACGGACACACACACTAATTTGGGCGTTGTCTCTTGACTCTATTGGCTCCCTACAGCACCTGTGACAGCTTAGCTGCACATCAATTGCTTTTCACTCTCTTCATAGACAGCTCAAAATCTTAGAATGTTTAACTATTCACATCTCTCATGTATATTTTAATTGTGTCTATATTTTCAGGCCAACAAGACTTTATCCAGTTAGTGCTCGTAGGCTTACTCACATGTCTGCCATATACATATGTATACATACATATATATAGGTTTTTACATTTTTCTTTCCTTGGTACATTGGTGTTTTGTCTGTATATAAGTGTGAGGGTGTTGGATCCTGGAGTTACAGACAATTGCGAGCTGCCATGTGGGTGCTGGGAATTGAATCCCTGTCCTCTGGAAGAGCAGTCAGTGCTCTTAGCCACTGAGTCAACTCAGCAGTTCCACACGTCTGCCTTTTGTATCATACTTTTATCCCAGCGTACATCTGGGATAACTACAGTCTGCCTGAAGGGTGCTATAGCGTTTAATACAGACCTAAAGACACAGTTTTCCTTAGTTTTTAAGTTCCTGATTATTCTCTTTGTGCATTGATGGATTCTTTGTGTATGTGATGTACACATACATGTATGTATGTTCATGTGTATGTGTGTATGTGAAGGCCCAAACAATGTTGATGTTGTGTCTTTCTCAATTGCTCTCCACTTTATTTTATACATTTATTTTATTTTATTTTTAATTTTTATTTATTTATTTATTTATTTTTGATTTTTCGAGACAGGGTTTCTCTGTTTGGCCTTGGCTGTCCTAGACTCACTTTGTAGACCAGGCTGGCTTTGAACTCACAGCGATCAACCTGCTTCTGCCTCTCGAGTGCTGGGAGATTAAAGGTGTATACCACCAGGCCCTGCTCACTTTATTTTATTGACACAGGAGTTACCCCATCTTGGTTAGTTTGCCAGCCATTGGGGCTCTTCTGTCTGCCTCCCAGATGCTGAGATTATAGGTGTATTATGTGTGTCTGTGTGTCTGTATGTGGGTACTGTAAGTGAGTGCAGATGCCCTTGGAGGTGAGAGGGGTCAGATCGCTCTGGAGTTGGGAGTTAGAGATGGCTGTACAACAGCCACCTGCTGTGGATGCTGGGAGACAAACTCAGGGCCTCTGCTAGAACAGTTCATGCCCTTAACTGCTGAGCCATCTTTCTGGCCCCCTGCCTGGCTTTTTATGTGGGATCTAAGGACCTAAATTGTGGCCGCATGCTCGTGCAGCACGTGTGCTTTAGCCTGTGAGCCACCTCCCCGGCCTGAAAAGTCCACGTCAGCCTAATTCTTGTTCCTTGATGGTGATCTTTGTTTGCCTTTGGTTGCTTTGAAGCAGTTTTCCTTGTTTTGGCTTTTCCACTGTTGCATTAGAAAGGCTTAAGTGTGGTTTTCTTTTTACATTACCTGTTGGGGTTTTTAGGTCCTGACTTTATGGATGTTTTCAGTAGCTTCCTTTCTCCTCCAGTTCTTCATCAGACCATCAGTTCAAGGGAGTAGAGATAGTCTGTTAGCCCCATTAGTTCCTAGCTCTCAGCATGATGTCTGGAATACACAAGCCAACCCTTGTAAATGCATACTTTAATTAGAATGAAATGGTGTTATAGTAAATACATTAACAAAGGCTTTGAAGAATGTAGTGTGAAGTGAATAGTATAAAATGTGGATAGTTCTAAAATTCAAAACATTTCATTACATTACTTGTTGCCAACCTGATTGTAAGTGTATCCCTCTCACTGCCACACGGTGGTGTCCTTTCCCAGTAAATACACCTTGATGTTGGAGTACCTAGTTCTCTTTCTTGTCTTCTTTTTTCTTTTTCTTTTCTTTCCTTTTCTTTGTGTGTGTGTGTGTGGGCGGGGGCGATTAGAGGGTTTCTCTGAAGCCTTGGCTGTCCTGGGCTGGAGCTCACAGTGATCCACCTGCCTCTACCTCCCTGAGTACTGGGATTAAAGGTGTGTGTCACCATACCCAGCCCCACCTAGTTTTCTTTATGGAAGAGTTTTACCATGGCGCATTGCTTGTTAAATGTGGTGGTGGGTACTATTTGTATTTACACTGTGAGCAAATAGAAGCCAGGAGGGGCTGTTGTATCACACACATCTCAAGACACTGACCAAGAGAGGCCGGCCCAGGACTTGTACCTCACAAGGGTTTGAATGTGGACTCTGAATCTGCCTGGCCTCAGTCTGTACTGTTTTTGTCCTTGGAAAGCCTAGCTGTTGAGGTATGGCTTATCTCAGCTTGGGTGTCCTACACATGGCAAGGGTTTCTGTAAGCCTTCTCTTGGATGTTAAGGATGTTAAGCCAGGTCTATCTTTGCATCTATATAAGATTAAAACAAAACAAAAACAACAACCGGACTTTGATTCAAATATGTCTTTTTTTGTGTGTATTCAGTTTATTACCCCATTCAGTGTCCCTCTCTGTCCTCAAAGCACAGGGGCCCACAACATGTGCCTGACTAGGTTCAGTTCACAGTTCACAGTGGGTTCTATCTCTATGTGGCAGCCAAGAGCACTGCCAGGTCTGTGTCCACAGAGTTTAACCTTGGAGCTTGAGTTGCTCGGGACTGGCTGGTATGAGGGGAGGACTCCAGCAGAGGAGCCATGACAGCTGGCCTGGCGCTGTGGCTGGAGGTAGGGTGGGCGTTGTATAGTGACCAGGCCTGCTCATGTGCCTCTGGGCTTTCCCTAAGGTTCTTTGGGCCCTGGCACAGCCTCTGTTCTTTCATGCTCCAGGGCAGGCAGGCGGGCGGGCAGCAGGGAAGACCTTGCAGCTTGCTTCGGCACTAGTTCCTCTTGAAGCCACACATATTTGACCTGTGAGACAGAGTCTTCTCAAGAGGCCTTGGCTCCTTGAGGTCCCAAGCGTATTTGTCTTTGAGCTCCTAACTCCTCCTTCAGGTTGGGTCAGTCAGTGACATGGTGAGTTGAGAAGGGGCTGCTTTTTTCCACACGTCTTCCTGGGCCTGGGAAGAGGGCTGCAGACTCAGGCGTGATATCTGTGAAAGGATGGGACTGGACGGGCTGGGACTATGAGCTCTGGGCTTCTAATGTAGAATGTGGTGGTGGTGGGACTACAGACAGGGACTGACCAGCTGCCTCTGCTTGATTTGTCAGTGATATCCTGTATCCCAAGGATTCATCCAGCCCTCACAGTGGCATGCCTGCTGAGGTGCTCTGCAGGGGCCGAGACTTTGTCGTAAGTACCTAGGCTCCGGCCACGGGGAGGGGTGGAACCAAGCAGGGAGGTCATTGTGAGCAGGCCTCACTGTGGGGCTCTACTCGGTGCTCTTTTCTCCTCTGGGCATGTTGAGCTGATGAGACCCTGCGGGCATTCCAGAGGGCTCCAGTTATCAGTGTGTGGTGTTCATGGGGTTAAGTAGTGTATTAGGAAGCTCACCGTGGTTGTAGAGTTAGCTTAAATCAGGATTTTGCCATAAATTAGGTTTTCAGTTGTCACGAGTGATTGGCAGCATGGGGTCCATAGCCCCGTCCAACACCTACTTTGGGTTTTTCTTGGTCTCACTTTGTAGACCAGGGCTGCCTGCCTCTGCCTTGAGTGCTGGGATTAAAGGCGTGTACTACCTCTGCCTGGCTGCTTTTCTGCTTATTTATTTTTAGACTTATGTGTATGACTTTTGTCTACATGTGTGTATGTGCACATGTGCATTTGGATGGGACCAATAGTTCCCTTTTACCATAGCCTGGCGCTTCCTGGTTACATCTCTGGACTTGGTGATGTCAGAGCTAGGTAGCTCATCCCTCCTTCCTCTCACGCTGCCCTGTTATATCCAGAGCTTACGTCTCTGGACTCTGCACTGCCCTCTAACCCTAGGCTTTTATACTTTGAATTTACTGAAATGCGGCTGCTTAGCGCTGTTGATGATAGCCCTTGTGCTCTGCACAGGCTCGTCATGGGGGACCAGCCTTTACAGTGTCTGAGGACAGCTGCATTTGCTCTTCTGATTAGATATTGTTAGCTTTGAGGGAAGCTGGTGCTGAGGACCCTCAGTAGTCTGTTTGCTCTGGGCACAGAGTGTTGCTCCCACCCGGCCTCATTCACTCAGGCACAGGTGCCCCTTGCTTTTGGCTGCTTCTCTAGGTGGGCACATACACTTGGGTTGGAGCTGCAAGGTCTGTGTTAAATACGTTAGTATAGACAACCAGTCATTCTATCTTGGCCCTCAGTCAGTCACTCTCCCCTCTCCCGAGTACTCCTGTGAGGTAGGTCAGAGACACGACAGCTGATGAGGCACTGAGAGGGCTGCAGGGAGCCATGACAGCTACCAGCAGGTGCTACAGAGGAATGTCGCCATGCATGGGGCAGCACCCTGTTACTTAATCCTCATGACACTCTTAGGTGGTCCTGGGGATGTGCAAGGCCCTGTCCATTGAACACTTTGTTTTGGATGGAATGAGGTGGCCCAACCATCCTAGAGGAAAGAGCACATCTCTAAAGGCTGAAAGTGGCTTAGGTGAAAAAGACTACCCAAAGCACCTCCTAAAAGAGTAGGGCAGGAGCCCCATTTTGTTCTGCTGTAAGATTCTTCGCCAAGGCCTCCTAGAACATGATGCTTTTTTCCCTCAGATGTGGAAGTTCACACAGAGCCGATGGGTGATAAGGAAGGAGGTGGCAGCAGTGACCAAAGTAAGTGCTGTTCTTCATGGCCCTAGCCCTAAGGGCTTGCTATAGGAGGGAGCTGGAAGCTGCCGATGACTCACACTCCTCCTCCCTGTCAGCTCTGCGCCGAGGATGTGAAGGACTTTCTGGAGCACATGGCTGTAGTGAGGATCAACAAAGGATGGGAGTTCTTACTGCCTTACGACCTGGAGTTTATCAAGAAACACCCAGATGTGGTCCAGAGGCAGCATATGCTGTGGTCGGGCATCCAGGCCAAGTAAGGGCTTGTGGAGTGGTGTGAGGGGTGTAGTAGGTGGCCCTGGCCCTGCTCCCTAGGAGCATCACAGTTGGAGTGCACCTGGGCAATGAGGGACACACGGGTGGGAATGTGTACACTGCTTTCCACAAAGATGATGACTGCTAAATGTCCCCAAGCCCTCTTAGCACAGGGCTGATGCAGCCACACCCCCTGCTTGTCAGAGCTGCTGTGTTCTCAGGGGCTCGAGAGGAGGAGAAAGGCACATAGTCTAGCAAGAAAGACAGGACGGCTGCTCTCTTCACACTCGCCCTGGGCTCTGGCCAGGGACTTGTGTGCTCAGAGGGCTTGCAGGGGAGAAGGCCTGACAAAACCTTGTGTACATGGTGTTTTGGTGACCAGTGTCCTGGGCTTGGGGCCTTGTTCCTTAGGGGCAGGTAGTACTACATGTAGGTTAGAGTTTAAAGGGTCTATTCTCTTTTTCAGATTAGAAAAAGTCTATAATCTCGTAAAAGAAACCATGCCAAAGAAGCCGGATGGACAATCAGGTGTGTGTGGCTTCAGGCTGGGTAGGCTCCCAATGTGGTCACTGGCCCAGAAGGGACCTTTTTTTGGGATCAGAACCAGAAAACAGCCATGTTGTTCTCAAAGCTCACCGTCTGTGCTTGTCTTCCCTTTTCCCTCCACCCCACCACCAAGTCAGCCTAACGCTTGTTCAGCAGGACAGCTTTTTCCTCCTACCGCCCCCCTCCCCCTCCAGGATGGTACTGTGTCCTTCAGGGCAGAGTGGATTCTGAGACTTTTTGGATCAGCAGGTAGTGTGATAGGAGCAGGGCTCTGTAATTCTGTGCCCAGTTTGATTTCTTCCCCCAGTATTAGGTAACAAAGTTCTACCTGAGCAAGGAAGGGTGGAAGATAGCACGTGGTTCCTTCCTTCAGGAGCCGTCTTCTAGTGTCCCCTGTTCTCTGTCTCCATGCTTTGTCTGCCTGGGACTTGTGCCCTTCTGAACCATACTGCCTGTCTACACAGGGCCTGCCGGTCTGGTCTCTGGGGAACAGCGGGTCCAAACAGCCAAAGCCAAGGCCCAGCAGAACCATGCCTTCCTGGAGCGCGAGCTGCAGCGTCGGAAGGAGCAGGTGCGGGCAGCCACTGCCCTGCCCAGTGTGCAGATCAAGGAGGAGCCTCTGAGTGAGGAGGAAGCAGAGAGGGATGAGCTGGAGGCTGACGAGGAGGAGCCCATGGACACTGCACCCAGCAGTTGCCTCAGCACCAAGTTGGCCAATGGGCTGCCTGCTGGACGGGCAGTGGGCGGGGACAGCGTAAACGGGCACCCAGTTCCAGGCTGTGCCAGCAGCCCAGTGGCCCGGGAACTGAAAGCTTTCGTGGAAGCCACCTTTCAGAGACAGTTTGTGCTCACACTGAGCGAACTCAAGCGCCTCTTCAATCTGCACCTGGCAGGCTTGCCCCCGGGCCACACACTCTTCAGCGGCATCTCGGACCGAATGCTACAGGATACGGTGCTGGCCGCTGGCTGCAGGCAGATACTGGTGCCTGTAAGTAAAGCCTGTGTCTGCCAGGAGGCAAACAAGGTCACTCAGAGCCCTTCAGGAGGGCAGCTGGGCAATTTGCACCTTCTCAGGAATCAAGAAGCACGGGGAGAAACCCGTGCCTTGGCCACAGCTGTCTGTCTTGGCGGCTGTGTCTGACGGTGGCTGTGTCTGTCTTGGCGGCTGTGTCTGACGGTGGCCATGAAGCTGCATGAGGACAGGGCGTTCAGTGTGCTGGGTCAGCTCTCAGGCTCCCTGTCCTCATCTGAAGTGGATGTGTGGGTTTTCTACCACAGGAAAGGAAGGTGTGTAAGGGCTCTAGCCGCTGTCAAGGGCTCAGTGAACACAAGTCCTTTAGCTGGTTGGTGCGTAGTCCGTAGGACGTGACTGGTACAGCTAGCTGGAATGCGAACCTCAGTCTGGAGCCTCTGTCCTGCTTTCACAGAGATCAGCTAAGCACTTCTGCACATGGGGAAGCTATGGCTTCCTTGGTTTGCAGGCCAGTTGACCACATAAGCTCTGGCCTCTGCACATACATTTCAGGCACTAGGCATGGCAGTGGTAAAATGAGCTACCTCTACTTCAGTTCTCTCCTGCCCATGGCGTGGGCGCCATAGTGGGGTAGGAGACTGTTGCCTTCGGTTGGAAAGGAGTGCCTGGCTCTGCCCATGCCATCCCAGGAGACAAATGTAGTAAGGATGTTGGTGGGGTGGCTGTGCTGACTTATAAATAGGGAGTATGCCATGTGCCAAGCTCACAAGTGCCTGTGGCTGAGGATGATGCTTAGGCCAAGGCCCTTGCCTCTGTGTGTAAGGAACAGTCCCTGTGATCTCTTCTGGGAGAGCTTCCTTGCTGAGATCTGCTTTAGAAGGTGCTGGGAGTGGGTCCCTGGTCACCCCAAGTGGGGCCATTTTCGGCAGCCCTATTTTTCTGTGTACTGGGCAAGAGAAGGGCACCAACATGGTGGTAGTGAGATTGCCTGGGCCATCCGCATGGATGGAGGTGCGGAACCTGCTGTGGATGTGCTGCTTTTCCCTGCCCACTCAGAAGCTGCTCTGGCCATGTCCTTCCTCTTGGAAGTGCTGGCCTCTGGAGGTAGTTTGACCCAGGGACCATATTCATAGTATATCCAAGAATAAAGGGCCCTGGGTCATCCTGCCTTCTAGTTTTTCACACAAAGGACATGGGGCTTAGAGAGAGCAAGTAGATGTATAGACTCAGGTCTGACTCAGGGTTTGCTACTATGGGCTAAGTAGTTGTAGACAGTGAACAGCTCTGGATTTGCTTATCCTTTTGGCGAATGAGTTGGGTGACCCCTCAGGTAAGAGCATACTAATTCCTAGGATCCTCGTGTAGGATGGAGAGACTGGGCTGCACAATGCTGGCTTCTTCCCTGACCTCCTTTCCAGGTACCAGGACTGTCATCTGCTTCTGGTTGACCCTGAAGCAAGTGGCATTAAAGGCTTGGGAGTCTGCCAACATGTTGCTGTTGCCACACACCTTATGCTGTCCTTGTGAGAAACAGCCAAACGGAGGCCCTAAGGACTGATGGGGGAGGGGAGAGCTTAGAGCATGAGCCCAGGCAGACAGCGCAGGGCAGCATTACTGTAATGCCGTCCCCAACACCTCTTGTTGCCCTGGCATCCAGTCTCTCCTAACCAGAGACAGTGAGTAGAAGGAACTAAGCTGGGACCACACTTTCCTAGGACTGGGCTGCAGGCCAGGTGGGGTGACGTGGGAAGGGCAGCAGGTCCATAAGACAGAGAAATGACCAACTCATACTTGGGCCAGTTTCCCCCACAGACTGCTGCTTCCCCTGATGAGCAGAAGGTATTTGCCCTCTGGGAGTCTGGAGACATGAGTGACCAGGTGAGGTGCCTTTCTATTTTTCTTCTCGCCATCTTCTCTTTCTCAAGAGTAGGAGTCCTGTAAAGTTGAGGCCTTTAGGAGCTGCCCACTGTAGTAAACCACTCCACACCCTGCAGGACAGGCAGAGTGTGCCAGTGGCTTGAACCTGAACTAGGGGTCTGCTGCAGTAGAACAGTATCACCTTCGAAAAGATGACTGGTACCAGGTGGTGGTGTCACATGCCTTTAATCCCAGCACTTGGGAGGCAGAGGCAGGCGATTGCTGTGAGTTTGAAGCTAGCCTGGTCTACAAAGCGAGTCCAGGACAGCCAAGGCTACACAGGGAAACCCTGTCTCGGAAAGGAAAATAAAAAAAAAAAAAGAGAAGATGACGGTTTCCAGGAGTGTGGTGGCCCCATTATGAGGTTTCTGAAGAGCTTCCAAGGGATAGAGATGCCAGCCAGGCTTGCAAACAACATACCGACACATTTCTCTGTGGTTCCCAACAGCAGGATGGAAGGTGTTTTATTAGCTGTCTCAGACCTGGAATTAACGGTTATTTTGTCTTGTGATCCTCTCCGGTGTTTGTATAGTGCAGCCCTTGGGGCCGAGGTTTGGGTGTCTTTAAATCATGAACTTGTCTGGACCCCAAAGATTAAAATTTACTGTTTTAGCAGAAGTGCCAATTAATTCTTAAAAGTCCAAACTGTTCACCCTGAAACAGTGACAAATGGGCCAGAGTTGCTAATCTTTAATCAGAAGTGTTGAGCCACAGGCTTTTAGTTAGATACTGCAAGGTGGAGCTGGGGCCACCATTTTGGGTCTTTTGTTTGGGGATACTTCACATTTGGGATACTGTTTCTTATATTAACATTTTCTTTCTTAAAGCATCGACAGGTTTTGCTTGAAATATTTTCCAAAAATTACCGAGTCCGCCGGAACATGATCCAGGCTCGGATGACTCAAGAATGTGGCGAAGACCTAAGCAAACAGGAGGTGGATAAAGTGCTAAAGGTGCGTTCACTGTGCGCGTGACCTCACCGGAGCATCTAGGCTTGGGCTCTGACCTGTCGTTTTAAGGACACTCGTGTGTGGAATAAGGACTTGTGTCTGGTGCCTTTATTCCTGCTCTGTGCACAGAAAATCAGGACAGCTCTACCCCAGTCCCCAGTCTGATGCATCAACTGCTCAGGACTAGCTTGGGTTCACGGGCAAGAGACGGAACCTTTTCACACAGCAGAGCTTGTGTCGGGTTGTATCATCTTCATCTAGTAGAAGGCAGGTGTAGACGAGAATCCTGTGTCCTGTGAATCCTGTACCACTTGCAGTACAATCCTTTTTTTAATTTAAAAAGAAGTACTGCCTGGCAGTTGTGGTGCATGCTTTTAATCTTAGCATTCAGGAGGCAGAGGTAGGTAGATCTCGAGTTTGAAACCAGCCTAATCTACAGTGTGAATTCCAGAATAGCCATGGTTATACAGAGAAACTTCGAAAAATCAAAAAAAGAAAAAAAAAAGGAATACATTTGCATAAATGTGAAAATACGAGCTGGGCGTGGTGGTGCACGCCTTTAATCTCAGCACTTGGGAGGCAGAGGCAGGAAGATCTGTGTGAGTTCGAGGCCAGCCTGGTCTGCAAAGCAAGTCCAGGACAGCCAAGGCTACACAGAGAAACCCTGTCTTAGAAAACAACAAGAACAAAAAAAGTGAAAATACTTGGAGGAATGCTTTTCTGAACTGTGGTATATTTGTAGACATGGAACCCGGCAAGCCACTGACATGTTCCCTGTTATCTTAGTCATGGAAGTGGTGTGCCTTATTAAGTCCTCTTGTCTTGGTCAACTTGAAAAGCATTTATTTCCTGTTTGTAAAGCACATCTATATTTATAATACCTCTTAAAATATCCCTGAGGAATGGTGGCTCAAAACCCTTTAGGGACAAAGTGGCTACATAACAGAATACTTAGCAGTTTTTGATTTGCTATTTGTATTCTATTCATTAATCAGATTGTGATAGCAATAGCTATCTTTCCTGCTAAAATCTGCCCTTAACGTGTTTTCTTAATTCCTAGGACTGCTGTGTAAGCTATGGTGGCATGTGGTACCTTAAGGGAACAGTGCAATCTTGACAATAGTAGCAAACCACTAGCTCAACGAATCCAAGCCCAGGGAAGGATGGCAGAGCCAGAAGTAGCCTCGACTTGCCTCAAGACAGAGCAAGAGGATCTGCCCACCTCGTGGCCTGCGGCACTGCCTGGCCCAGAGGACAGAGGGGCTCATACTCGGCCAGTGGCAGGGCCAGCGTAAGTGAGAGCGCTCCCAGCAGAGACCAACCGGGCCTTCTTTGAAGTACAATTTGAAATTCCTGATGTATTTTGCTTATTTGGTTTCATTCTCATAATAAAGAGAGTGTATACTGACGTGGGCAGGATTATGAAAATCATGGTTTAATATTTTCCTTTTTTAAATGATGCCAACAAAGTTAGTTATGTTTACAAGAGAAAAGAACCTTAAGGTTTTTAATATTTAAAATGCCTAGGAGCCAATAATTAGTCTTAGAGTTTCTCTCTGCTAAGACTTCTGCCAATTTTATTAAGACCAAATTGAATATTTTACTGTTGGGTTTCTGAGGCCACTTTCCCTTTTACAACAGCCTACTTTCTGTAGCAGTCTCAGCTGTTTACACGAACCATAGCAAAACATTAGATCAACTGCATCTTCTCCTATTGTTCCCATAAAGGTGCAAACTGAACCAGGTAAGTGTGGAACCAGTGTGTAAGCAAGGTTATCACTCTTTGATGTAAAAAAATAAAATTATATTTTGTGTATTTTTAAAATAAATGCTAACACTAAACTGGCATCATGGTGCTGTTGTCCCCAAATAGTTGCTGGAAGAAAATGTCACCTGTGCTCTCAGAGCATTAAGTACTAAAGAGAGAAGGGAGTCTGTGACACCATCACACCAGCTCATGAATCCACTTGTTTCGAGACTGGTCTGATAGTCCTGCAGGTCCCCGGAGACTGGTCTGCTCCCATTGCTCAAGCTGCCAGACATAGGTGCAACCACTGCGTGGTCTTAGCTGTTACAGACATGGGAGCAAAAGGAAGGAAGGATGAAAAGTGAACACAAACTTCTTAAGGACGGAAGGAAGCCAACTCCTTCCACGGAATATGAGAGCTGCTTAATTTTTAAGGTTTAGTAATTACATTAAAATAGTTTAAAATAAATATTAATGTACTTCAGACCCAAATATTTTAAATTAAAATGTAATAAAAGTATTTTTTTTTTTGGTACTAAATCTTTAGAATGTGGTGTTTTACATGTCTAAAGCCCTCAGAGCACTGGCTTGCATGCTGGGGTGCTGCAGTTAGCTGTGGTGAACATGCCAGACAGTACAGCCCTAGACGATGGGGGAGAGGTGAGCTAGGCTGGGTGAGGTGTGACTTGTGCCATCTAGGTAAGACGTGTTGCTGTATCCCATCGACTGCAGCATGGTCACTACCGCTTGGGGGTTGAAATGATGCTCTGTGCTCTCTTCAGGAAATGAACTGTCTTTAGTGTAATTCAGTAAGATATCCATCAGGGGTGTACTCTGTCAATTAAACATTTGTTAATACCCTCATTTAATAGGGTGGCTCTGGTAACTGTTAACATATATGAGCTGTTAATAAGTCAGGTACAAGTTACCGAAACTGACAAGGAATATGTCCTTACCATTATATACTGGGATATGTTTGCCCTTTGAAAGGAGAAGCCCTCACGTGGGTTGGCACAGCTATAACAGAGCCCATGTGGGAAGAACGTACTCAGTTTAGTCTCAGTGAGGATGGCCATGCCTTAGATTAAAAAGAAGAATTACAGGGCTGGAGAGGTGGCTCAGAAGTTAAGAGCACTGGCTGTTCTTCAAAAGGTCCTGAGTTCAATTCCCAGCAACCACATGGTGGCTCAGAACCATCCACGCTAGGATCTGGTGTCCTCTTCTGGCATGTATGTGCACATGCAGACAGAACACCATATACATAATAAGTGGGGGGAAAAAAGAATTACAATACTGAATTAACAAGGAAGGAAGGAGCTGGAGAGATGGCTCAGCAGTTAAGAGCACTGACTGCTCTTCCAGAGGTCCTGAGTTCAATTCCCAGCAACCACATGGTGGCTCACAACCATCTATAATGTGATCTGATGCCCTCTTCTGGCCTTCAGGGGTACAAGCAGGCAGAACAATGTATGCTCAATAAATAAATAATTCTTAAAAAAAAAAAAAAGAAGAAGAAGAATGGACTACTAAAG
Source organism: Acomys minous (assembly GCF_964271855.1). NCBI lineage: Eukaryota > Metazoa > Chordata > Mammalia > Rodentia > Muridae > Acomys > Acomys minous. The sequence continues at coordinate 78,094,695 of NC_140484.1, read as the reverse complement.
AAAAGCTGCAATGTAGATGATGATGTCATTGCACTTTCCAGCTCTCACCTTCCTTCCACAGACACATTGATTTGATTAACTCTCCACACGCAAAAATACTTCACAAGAGCTGAGGAAACTACAGCTTAGCATCCCATGTAGCCAACATAAAACAATAAAGAGGAAAACAGCTTTATAATGCACCTCCATTAACCTCAGTCTGTGTAGAGAGAAAAACTCACAGGGAGAACTGGGAAATGAGCACTGGCCTTTGCTTTGGACCGCAAAGCCAGCACTCAGCAGGCCCTCGTTCCTCACACTATAGGAGAGTACCCATGGCCTGAGCCTTCAGGCCTATGACTAATTTATGGCTTAATCAGGCTGATTGCTATAGGACTCAGGCCCACCTCAAAGTCATAGTGGATCAGGGTTCTGGATCACCTCCACTAATCACTTGGCCTCCATTGTGTGAGGCTTCAGACACATGGCTAGCCAGGGTATCAAGTAACATGCTCCAAGCCCATCCTAGCCCTGGATTGACCTCAGTTAATCCAGGCCAACCCTAGGAAACCAATTCTGAAATTGTAAGGCTGGTTGATAAAATGAAGGCTAGAGCAGTGTCAACAGCAGAACTGAGAAAATGAAGGGAGGTTAGGAAAATATGCAAAGGGAAAATAATGAAAGCTTATGGGTTTTTGTTTGTGTGTTTGTTTTGGAGGCAGGGTTTTCTCTGTGTAGCCTTGGCTGTCCTAGACTCACTTTGTAGACCAGGCTGGCCTCGAACTCACAGTGATCCACCTGCCTCTGCCTCCTGAGTGCTGGGATTTCTGGGATTAAAGGTGTGCACCAACACTGCCCAGCTTAAGGATCTTTTCTTATTAAAAGCTCTCATTGGATGGAAGATAGCTCACACAACCTGGACTATGTATAACAAAGGCCACAACAAATACAGCATGCAGTGGTGAAGATGGAAAGCTTCCTGAGTTCAGGAACAGTGATGCCCACTCACCACTTTTATTCAACGCAGTATTGGAAATCCTGGCCAGAACCATTAGACAAGAAAAAGAAAATACCCAGAATGGAAAGAAGTTGAGACTGTCGTGGTTGCAGATGACGTGGTTCCCCCGAAGAATACAACCGCAGGAAGAAACCTGTTGCAGTACGTCATCAGTAAAGCTGCAGCGTGCACAGATGAGTACAGTAGCTTTTCTCCGAAAGTCCCTCTTAGAACAGCAGCTGAATATATAACGTGCCCAGGAATAATCTCAGCCAAGAAAGTGAATGACACTTTCAAGATAACTCAAAAAAGTGGAAGGTAACCCGTGTTCATATGCTGAATGTTGTGAAAAGTCCCTATGACCCAAAGTAGTATATGGGTTACAAGCAACGCTGCCAGCATTCCGGTGGCGCTTTACACAGACACAGGATATAATCCTAAAACTCACAGAAGACCCTGAACAGCCAAAGCAATGCTGAACAAAAATAGCAAAGCTTGAGGCATGATAGTACCTGATTTTTAAAGTCTATAATGTGATGATAATTTGTTGGCTCTTTTTTAACAATTAAACTTTATTATACAACCCAACTAGCTTACACAAGAAGAAAAAAAGGTTAAAGGGACAAAAGAGTGAACCTTCCGGTATCCGTTCCACGGGACGGGTCCTTAGGTGTCTCTCTGGCTAGTCGCTGCTCCCCACGCCTGGGCTGAACTTGTTGTTCTCTCCTCCCCACCTCCCTCAGTCACATGGAAAGGGCGGTCTCCTTCTCCCGTTGAGGGTCAGTTAGGAAAACAATAGCCCAGGTGGGGTTCCCAGGTCTGCTTCCTGAATTTCAGGTCCAGGATGGCTCCACTCAAGTCTATTACAAGGTATTCATGGGGTGCCCCAAGGGTAAAGCCCGCGAAGACTGCTTCCACCTGTGACAAAGCTTAATCTTTCCCACAATAGTTAGACACCTTGGTGCTGGCATAAAAGTACACAACATGGAGAGAGGTTCTATGTTCAGTAGTGGTAACGAGAAAATTTGTGTAACTAGCTGCCACTGTAATCACCTGAAACAACTCAATACAAGACCCACTGACCCCAGTGTTTTGGGCTTTGAAGAGGCAGCTATCTCAGTGCAATCGGTGGTGGAACAAAAATACTTACTTCAGGGCCAGAAGCCTCCCTCTTCTCCCCGCTCCTCCAAAAAAAGGGGGTGTGGGGAAGAGGAGGGATCCCTGTTACCCCCTTCAAGGGCACATACCTAATAACATTCAACCATCTCTTGGGGCTTCTTCCATAGCCCCCAGCTGGGACCAAGCTTTTAACATGTGGGTTTGGGATATTCCAGATCTAAACTACAGCAATATCTACATGGTAAAGAATGAAATTGGATCTTCATCTAATGTGTATGTGTGTGTGTGTGTGTCAACTCAAGGGCCTGGAGAGATGGCTTAATTGCTGCTAAGTGCTGGCTACTCTTCCAGAGGACCTGGGTTCAGTTCCCAGTCTCACATGGCAGCTCATGCCATCTGTAACGTCAGTTCCAGGGCATTCAGCACACTCTTGACCTCCATGGACACTGCATGTGCAGGGGCACAGGCAGACACACAAAGATGGACACAATGTATTTAAAACTAAAAATGAACTAAAGGCCTAAACATAAGACCCATATAGCTATAAAACACAAAGCTGGGGGATGGGGGGGGGACCTCCTTGGTCTTTATAATGGGTTTTTGGTCAAAGCACAGGCAACAAGACAGTAGGTAAGATTAATTATTGAAAAGCCCCTTTACAGCGAGGGAAACAGAGCAAGAAGGGAGCCTGTGGATTGGGAGAAAGTATTTGCAAACCACATACCCAGGGAAGGGATTACTACCAAACATAAGGAAGTCAACTGAGAAGCCAAGCAACCAACCCAATAAGAACCTGTCACGAAGAACCTCATTTTAAAATGAGTAAAGGAGTTGGACAGACCATTCTCCAAAGGTACCAAATGCCAACAGGTGTTTGACGCCACCAAGAAGATTGCAAATCAAGAGTCCAAATGAATGTAGACATCTTTCACTTGCTAAAATGGTATCAAAGGTACTTAAGGTGTGTGGAAGAGGGTACCCTCATACATGGTTGGTGAGGATAACATGCTGCCACCATGGAAAACTGGTTGTTAAATAAAGATGGATTTACTGTAGGATCCAGCAGTCCCTCTTCTGCTCATATGCCAAAGAGAGAAAACCAGCTTTGAAAGATACTTTGTACTCCTTTACTCAGTAAGGCAGTAGTCTCCAAGATCTGGAGACAGTCAAATCACTCATCAACATGGCTACTTGTGGTCTATAAACACACACACTCACATGTGACTATTAAGCATTAAAAAAAAAAAGTTGGCACACAGAAAAATATGACAGTACCTGTAGTGCAATAACTTCAAAAAAATAAATGCATAAATAAAAATGTTGGGGCTAGAGAGATGACTCAGAGGTTAAGGGCACTGACTGCTCTTCCAGAGGCCGAGTCCATTTCTCAGCACCCACATGGTGGCTAACAACCATCTATAATGTGAACTGATGCCCTCTTCTGGCCTGCAGGTTATTCATGCAGGCAGAGTAGTAATCATAGTAATAAATAAATCTATAAAAAATAAAAATGGTGGTTACCAGGGGTAGTAGATCAGAGTATAAAACTGCAGTTATGTAGGATAACTAACAACATTAGACCTGCTGAGAAGAAAATAGTATGCTGAAAATTTGGCAGGAGATTGGGTATTGTCACAGAAAGTAAATGACACTGAGTATGTTACTTTTCATGGCTAAAAGGGGAGGAAAGTATATACGTGTACACAATAAAAGTAAAAATAAACCTTATCTGATTAAATGGATACTGATTTGATATATAATTTCTTCAAATTATTGGCTGAATAAAAACCTAGCATCACAACTAATTGAACAATAGACATATCCTTCAATTGAGACTGAGAAGTATGTTTACTCTCATCATAATTACGGTATTCTAGATAAACCAGTCAGTGAGACAAGAGTTAGAAAAGGGTTTTTAAAGAATCAGTTGCACTTGGGAGGCAGAGGCAGGTGGATCTCTGTGAGTTTGAGGCCAGACTGGTCTACAAAGTGAGTCCAGGACAGCCAAGGCTACACAGAGAAACCCTGTCTCGGAAAACAAACAAAAACCAGTTAGTTGCACACTCCTTTAATCCCACCAGAGGCAGGCTGATCTCTCCAAGTTTGAAAACAGCCTGGTCTACAGAGTGAGTTCCAGGACAGCCAAGGGTACACAGCGAAACCATGCCTTGAAAAACAGTTGAAAACTTCCAAATTATCAAGTAAAAGCTACTGCTAAGTCCCATATTATTCAGATCATGTTTCTTTTCTTTTCTTTTCTTTTTTTTTTAAGCCAGGGGTGGTGGCATATGCTTTTAATCTCAGCACTTTGGAGGCAGAGACAGGCAGATGAGTTCAAGGCCAGCCTGGTTTACAGATCAAGTTCCAGGACAGCCAGGGCTACATAGTGAAAGCCTGTCTCAAAAAGCCAAACAAAACAAACCTGACCTCAGACTGAAGAGATGCTCAGCAGTTCAAGCACCAGCTGTTCCTCAGAAACCTGGTGTTCAACTTCCAGAACTTGTATGGTGGCTCATGACCATGTTACTGCAGTTGTTACTGCAGTTCTCAGGGATGACACCATCTTCATTTCCTTGGGCACCAGAGATATATATGCATATATGGAGGCAAGCACTCATACACAAAATCATTTAAAAACTAACATCGAGGGTCTGGAGAGACAGCTCAGAGCACTTCTTGCTTTTGCAGAGGGCCCAGGTTGTTCCCAACACCCACGGGTGTTACCCACGGGTAACAGAAGTTTCAGGAAATTCAGGGCCCTCTTCTGGCCTCTGTGGATACTGCATATTGCATAGACAAAACACCCATACACCAGCTAGAGAACTGGCTCAGAGGTTAAGAGCACTGCCTGCTCTCCCAGAGGTCCTGAGTTCAATTTTTAACAACCACATGGTGGCTCAAAACCAGCTACAACGTGATTTGATGCCCTCTTCTGGCCTGAAGGTGTACATGCAGGCAGAGCACTGTATACATAGTAAATAAGTAAATCTTAAAAAAGAAACACCCATACACACAAAAAAATCTTTAATTGGGCAGAGTGGCACACATACCTTTAATCCCAGCATGCAGGCACAGAGTCAGGCAGATCTCTGTGAACCTGAGGACTGCCTGGTCTACAAATTGAGTTCCAGGACAGCCAGGACTACAAGCAACAACAAACAAATCTTAAAACAAAACAAAATCTGACATTGATAAATAAATAGTTCCATTCAAGAACTACACAAGTTTAGGTAGAGAAACATGCCAACTCCCACCAAGGGAAAAAAAAAAAAAGGAAAATTCTATGAAAGAAATTTCATTTTTCCTTTCAGTTATAAAAATATCAATATCCAAGTATAGCAATTAAACTGACCTAGGCACATGGAAGTCAGATCCTAGAGTGCAAACTGACTCAAGTCTGTGAGTGGCATTTCAGTTGGTGGGGAATAGACTGAAGTTCAGAGGGTTGGAACTATCACACAAAAAAAGCCTAATCAAGAAACAAGATTAGTGGTGGCGCACACCTTTAATCCCAGCACTCAGGGAGGCAAGAGGCAGGAGGATCTCTGTGAGTTCGAGGCCAGCCTGGTCTACAAAGGGAGTCTAGGACAACCAAGGCTGTTACACAGAGAAACCCTGTCTCAAAAAACAAAACAAAAAACCTCCCAAGATTATAAATATGTTTGCAAAATGGCATTAAAAGTAAGATATTCAAGACAGGGGCTGCAGAGATGGCTCAGCGGTTAAGAGCGCTGTCTGCTCTTCCAGAGGTCATGAGTTCAATTCCCAGCAAACACATGGTGGCTCACAACCACCTATGATGTAATCTGATTAATGCCTTCTTCTGGCCTGTAGGTGTACATATTAAATAAATAAATCTAAAAAAAAGATATTCAAGACAAATATTTACAATTTTCAACTGCAAAAGTATACTTACTAAGTACTAATGCTCTTCAACAAACAGGCAAAGGAAAGCACAAATGGCTAATACTAGGGATATTCAACTCGTCCAGCAGTTGCCTTAGGAGGCAGAGGCCAGCCCGGTCTACAGAACAAGTTCCAGGCCGGCCTACATAAGGAGAACCTGTTTCAAAAAAACAAACCACCACCACCATCAAAAAAGCCCAAACAAAAAAGTACAAGCCAGAGAATATACAACTTTATTAGTAAAACAAATTGAATATAAGCTACTAGCGAAACACCATTTTCCTGCTGTTAGTTTAACAATAGTAAAGTTTACTGAACAGCCCCGGCAACATCATGAGACCCTTTCTCAGAAAAGTAAAAGTTCACTGGAGTGGCTGTGAGAAACCAGGCATCTTTATACGGAGTTACCAGGTCATGACAGTTCAGTGATGCCAAAGCCTTGCCACCTTCACTTCAAGTCATGTCCAAACGTATGTTACATATATGTGTGTGCGTTCATTACATTTTTCAATAACTGTAATAGAATCCAACTCCTCATAGAGGCTGTTACACAGTATAGCTAGCTACGAAGATACAGTCCCATAAAATGTAAGATTCCCAACAGTATATACAATAGTTTTGTTTTTAAATGTGCAGTGGCAAGCATTTCTCACTAGTGTACGCCCATCTGGGGAGAGTATATAAGCAACTGGCTAGTTGGTTTTAGGGAAGAGGTAGGTTGGTAGTCAGGAAAGACAGCTTGGATTTTTAGTTTAAAAAACAAAACAAAATAAAACCCTGAAAGTTGGCAGTAGCAGGACATACTGTAATCCCAGCACCTGAGACTGAAGCAGGAAGATCAGACAGTTTGAGGTCTGGACCATGTGTGACTGGGGAGGGGAGCTGGGGATGTAGGCTAGTTAGCAGAGTACTTGCCTAACATGTGTAAGCCCTGGGTGTAAGCCCCAATATGGCATAGATCAGGCATAACACTAGCAACACTTCCAATGGCATCTGAAGTTCAAGGCCATTAGCTATGTGAGACCACCATATCAAAACCAACCAACCAAACAAAACAAAACAAAAACCCTGGAGGTACTTAGAAACCTAGCACTGGACAGGCAGAAGTGTTGCAAGCTCAAGGCCACTCTGCTCTACAGAGTTTTAGGTTACCCACAGCTATATAGTAAAGTCCTGTCTCAGAAAATCAAAATTGAAATTAAATTTTTACATTTTGTTTGAGGATATATGAAGAGCCCATGCGTGCCACCACTATGGAAGTTAGCAGACAACTTGTGGCACTTGGCTCTCTTACACCATGTGGGTTTTGGGGGTTGAATTCAGATCCTTTACCTAGCTCCCTAGTGTAAAACTTTAAGTTAATTCAAAGCATATCTAATTAGGAATCAATACTCATACTATTCGACTATTGTTATTTTGTGCGTCACTGTGTGGGCCAGAGGTTGACATTAAGTGTCTTCCTCTATCATTATTCTCTTAATAAAAAAATTATGCTTGTGAGCACTCAAGGTCAGAAGCATCCCAAAGCTCTGGAGCTGGAGTTACAGGCAGTGCTGAGCTGCCTGATGTGGGTGCTGGCAACTCAGGGCCCCTTAACCAATGGACCATTCCTGGAGACACTGGGACATATTTTATGGGACAGCTCCGCACTGAACTTTGGAGCCAGTGAATCCTTGGGATCTGGTGTGCACCTCTACAGTGCTGAGACTGCACGTGCGTGCCGCCATACTCAGTATTTTACATGGCCGCTGTGGAGTGACCTCAGGTGTTAGCGTTTGCACAGCAAGCACTTTACTCAACTGAGCCACTGCTGCAGCCCAACAGTGAAACACAGAAGTATTTCAACCATGACTAAGTGATCAGAGGCTTAACAATCAACTAGTGAAGCGCTATGAATTCAGAACTAAGCCAGACACTCCTAAAACAGTGAAACAATTGTGGAAAATGTTTTCAATAATATTTAGCAACATGGACAGAATTTGTGTTGTTATACAATCCCAAGATTTCTTGCTTAAAAGAAAATGAGGGGAAATCGCTTCCAAATTCCCTAGAGTTGTCTTCCGGGAAAAAGCCAGTTGGTTTCAACCTCAAACTTAAATCAGGCAGTAGATCCCATTTGTTCACATTCATAGAGAGCTTTATTCAGCTTTTAGAAAAATATATACAACAACCAGAACTATGGTTCTCTTAAATATTTTTAAATTAAAAGTGTGCAAGTCAAAAGGAGTGCTTCCACAGTCAGAACATCAACACTGTGTTAACGAAATAGCAGTTTCTGAAAGTCTAGGAATGTGAGGAGCTGAGGAGCAGCAGCTTGTGGCTGCCAAGTGGCCAGTGCAAATCACACCTAGCAGCTTTCCCCTTTGGTTTCCCCTTGAAAACTGAGTTCCTCTCACACGCCTAGCTTTGGGTAGAATAGCTGAATGCTGGGCACATACCAACAGGCTCTGATCAAACCAAAACTTGCCATTTCGATTGCTATTCATTTGAATCTGGATATACTGGAATTACCTGTCAACATCATTCAACTGGTAGGAGATGCAGCACAACTTAGAGGGCTTAAGGAGCTTGTTAACGTCATCTATTTCATGTTAGATTCTTGCCTTCTCAACATTCCTCAGAATGACAGTGTTTGTGAAAAGGATTTTAGTTAGGTAGCCATTGGAGTTCCAAGTAGTTTGAAAAGCTGAATATGAAAACAACAGGAACAGCCTTAGTTTTGTTCCAGTTCTGTCCTTTGCCCCACACTGTAGGTCCCGCAGCCTTACTCCCAAGTACTATAGGAACCCCCCTCCACTAGTTCTGGGGCCTTTGCTGGAAATCAGCTTAGTCAATGCCCCAGCCAGAGGCTAGGCTATCAAGAGATTTCCTAGGGACCCTAGAGTCAACACTATCAGCCACCTCTTTTCCTGCTTTTGCCAAGCAAGCAAAGCAACAGGGCAAATGTCATTAGCAGCATCAAGCTTTGGAGACTGTTCTTATGTGTCTGAATGGGAGAGGGGTGAGAGTAAACACGCTGATTACAACTGGAGGTCTCGTTAAGAGTAAGAGGAGAGAGATGGGTATTTTGTTCTCTGTTCGTCTATTTCCCGCTTTGTTTTATTGATGCAGCTAAATATCTCCTTAAATAGTGCTTTGTATTCTGGAGGTGCAGTGGTGGGGGAACTGGTGGGCTCTGGGGTTACAGGGCTGGGGTCCCAGCCACTGGCTCCAGCCTCACACTGGGTGGCCGGTCCTGTCAGGTCCCTGGTCCTAGAGGTCTGCACAGCCTTGTGTGACAGTGAGTCCTGCTCCTGCTGGCACTTCTTGAGCAGCTCTTCATACTTCACTTTCAGAGCACTGTACTGAGTGTCCACTTCATGTAGAAGGGAGATGCCCCTCTGCTTCACAGCCTCAGCTCTCCTGATGCAAGTCTCCTCGTGGCCCTTCACGATGTCACCCCCTGCCAAGCTGCTGAGCATCGTCTCACTGCTGCTGCGTTTCAGTGGTTTTCTATGTGCTTCTGGAGCAGCTAGGAACATCTCCTCCAGCAGACTCTGGCTGGGCTCCTTAAAAGGAACGAGTAGAGAGTCGGGTACCAGCTTCTCAACACCATTCACAAAAGGATGCTCTGCCTGTAGCATCTGCCGCATCTCAGCCACCTCCGCCTCCAGATCCAGCGCCCGGGCTCGGTAGGAATCTATGGCCCCCAGCTGCTGCTCCAGCTCGCTGTTCTCCTTCAGCACCACTTTATACTCTGCCTCCACGCTCACTCGCTTCTTCCTCTCTAGACTCAGCTGTGTCTGCAACATCGTCACTGCCTTTTTCAGGTGCTCATTTTCTTCTTCATCAGGGCTTTGCTGGCTTTGCAAGGAGGTGATCTTCTCAGCAAACACATGATCATATACAAAGTGTCTATGAGGAAACATGGAAATATATAAAGGTCAACTGACACTACAAAGGATGCTGCTGGAGTTTTTCACCTAAATCTTTGTTTTTTAAGACAAAGGTTTTTTTTGTGTGTGTGTGTAGCCTTGAATGTCCTGGAACTCACTTTGTAAACCAGGCTGGCCTCAAACTCAGAGATCTGCTTGCTTCTGCCTTCCAAGTGCTTCCCAGCTCAACTAATTTTTTAAAGGAGTGGTGACACTAATTTTTAGCCCATTCCATGCTCCAATCAGTAGCTAAAATGAAATTATATTAGGCTGGCAAATTCTTGAAAGCAAATATAGTTTTTGTGACTGATTTTCCCCTAATAGTAAAATCGTAATAGAAAACCCACTCCAAGACCAGCAGAATGACAGCTGCTTACTAGGAGATACAATGGACCAGATTCTCATCTTCACCTGCAGATCAGTGAGGCAGTCTTAAAAACCCAGCACGCACACCCTCGATTCTCATCTTGTTGGTCTGTTACCTGGACTTACAGGGTTTTAAATGTTCTCCATCACGTGAAAAAAGGTTAAGGAACACAATGTTTGGACTTTTAACCTGGGATACACATCAGAACCACTGGGGAAGATCTAGGTTCACACCTAGAAATTCTGACCTGAGGAAAAGAGTATCTGCTCTTGGAAAACATGCACAGTGCCAGGTGCATACATGCAATCTCAGCACGTGGGAGGTTGAGGCAGGGGGATCAGGAGTTTGAGGCCAGTTGGGCTGTATGAGACCTTATCTGAAAAACTCCTCTGTTGGGAAGAACTGCTCTCAGCTTCTCCCCAGCGTACCGGCTGTCATGTGAACCCTTTCTATTCTGTCTGATCAGTTTCTCAAGCCCTCATCCCCTAACTCCACCCTACTGAAAAAGATGGAACCACTCATCAATGTAAGACTTTTCAGCGGTTAAGCATGGATACTCAAGAAATAAAGTTGACTGAAGGGGTCAGTATGAGTAAACTTTGGGCCTCAGTTCGCAGTTAGCACTAGCTGTGCAACCTTGAAGAAGTTGCTCCATTTCTCTGAACTTCAGCCTTCTACTTTACTGAGACAATGTAAGAGCACAGTCTGGCATCTCTTGTCAACAAAGTTTCCAGTACCAGAATTGGGTTACATTGAATCACGTCCTTGGCTGAAGGGATCCCATGAGAACCCTCAAACAACCTCAGCTATTGCCAAGGCTTTTGGTGTCTCCCCACAAACGGGACAGTAAGGCCCCACTGCTGAAGACAACACAGGTACAGCTCACTGCACACAGAGAAGTTCAGCTAGTTGGTGCCTACAGAGTCTTCACCTCCATGGATGTCCACAAAGTAGTCACGGTGCTAGAAGACACTCTGTATTCCAGCAAAGGAGAAAGGTAAACCCCAAGCCAGCCACAAATCCTCCATCTATGAGAGTGACCTGCCTGCAAGGAGTGCTGTTGCAACAGTGGCACAGAGCTTACAGGAGTAACCAAGACTATCTGGTGAGTTAGGGCCGACTCCATGAGATGGAACCCACACCCAGTGGTACTTGGGTGGGTGAGGACCTGAGACCAGATAGACCAGGTACCTAGGGGAAAACAAAATACTACTGTTCCGCTGTAAGAACACAGCAATAAAGTAATTCCTAATGACATTCTGCCATACTCATAGATCAGTTTAAAAAGAAAAAAACAACTCAAAATTCCCATAGGTAGTGTGACAAGAAAGGGTAAGAAGCATAAACTGGCCTCACTGCTGCTCAGTTCGAGGCACCTTGTGTGTATTTGTATGTTGCTTATGGAGCATCTGACTCCTTGTTAGAATGAAGGGTCGTGAGGACACAGCTCAGATCATTTTGGCCCTCTTATGTCTGGCATATCAACTGCAGTGTAATAGGTATTTAGTAAACATTATTAAAGATACAAACTCAAAACTATAAATTATAAAGTCGTTTCTTTAAGTGAAAATACTTTTGCCTCATTTTTTTTTTTTTTTTTTAAAGACAGGGTTTCTCTGTGTAACCTTGGCTGTCCTAGACTTGCTTTGTAGACCAGGCTGGCCTTAAACTCACAGTGATCCACTTGCCTCTGCCTCCTGAGTGCTGGGATTAAAGGCGTGTGCGCCACCACGCCTGGCTTTTGCCTCAATTTTTGTTCTATCAAAATTTTTCTTTTGAGACAAGGTCTCTCTGTAGCCCTGGCCATTCTAGTACTTGCTGTGTCTGGCCTTGAACTCACAGAGCCTACCTCTGCTTCTGGAGTGCTAGGACTAGAGGCATGCGCCACCACGCTCAGCTTTCAAAGTTTCCATTTTTTAAAATTCATTCTAAACTGAAATACAACTCTCAAATTTGTACTACAGCAGAAGTATTACTCATCTTAAACTAATATATATACATATATTTAACAATCTTAATTTTATTTTATGTGTATTGGTGTGAAGGTGTCAGAGCCTCCAGAGCTGGACTTACAGACACTTGTGAGCTGTCACACGGGCGCTGGGAATTGAACCCAGGTCCTCTGAATGGGCAGTCAGAGGTCGACCACTGGGCCATCTCTCCAGCCCCTTGAACTAATATTTAACAAATTAAAATGAAAAAACTTAAAAACTATTTTCATAATTACTGACACCCATGAACTCTCACTGTTGAACATTCATTGGCTTTGTCCTAGCAGGCCAGGGCAGTTCCTGAAACGGAGCTCTCCATCGCCTGTCGTCAGAGTCTGTCAGCACACGTGTGGCCCAGCGTGCAAGCACAGCAAAGCAGGCACTTACTGGCGGAGGTCATAGAGCTCTTTCAGGTAGGAGAAGCTGGGTGCTGGTTTCTCCTGGTCATATGCCTTCTGCCTCCCTCTTTCTTGGTGGGAAGATTTCAGCTCCTCCACTTGGCTCTGGAGGTGATCAATGTTGGTTTGTAGGCATTCAATTGTTTCAGTCAGGCTGTGAAGAAAACAGAAGCTGGTTGCTGCTTGTCAAATTAAATTAAGATCAAAACCAATAATGGGGATTAGGTGTGAGCCACTCAAACTTGGCTTTCTTAATTGGAAAGGACTTAAGAGTTAATCCTTGTCCTCCTAATAAACGAGCCCTCTCCCTGTACTGCCCACACCTTCTAGAGGCACACTCTACTTCAAGCTTTACTCATTCCTTTGTTACAGTTAGAAATACTAATTCCTCGGTTACAGTTAGAATTCTTACCTCAGGATTTTCTGCTGGGAGGCCTTGCTCTCAGAAACCAGCTTCTGGTTGGTTTCCTCCAGTTCTCGTGCTGTGACATCTAACTGCTCATACACTTTTGCATGCTGCTCATTCATTTGCCGTAGGAGCTCCACCTGCTTGGTCAGATACTGTAGAGAAGAGTGGCGTCAGCTAACACAAACAGCTGCAGATGCCCTGCACGCTTCCACACCGGGTCTCTGGTTTCCAACACCAACCAACGCCGGGTGAGGCCCAGGGTTCCCACCTGTGGGCTCAGCAGCCTTCTGCCATGGTGATGTGTTTGCCAGCCCAGAAGCTCCCACAGCCTTATTTTAGAGTTTTGTCAAAGGCTGAACTTGACAGATGATCTGCTCGCCTCTCTCCTGGCTAGCGACTACAACCATCTAATACTGTGGCCATTCCTCATCATTACTCAGGACAAAAACAGTTTTAGAAGGGTTTTTAGCCAGAAATCAGGGCAAAGACCAATGGGAACTTTTTACTATATCACATTGTCATCGGCCTACTTATTGGAAAAGAAAACATTAAATCTCAATAAAGCTTTTAGTAATAGAAAAAGGAACAGGCTGCCCTCGATGTGCTTAGCTCCATTAGTGCTTTCCAAACTCCCATGTTCATGAAGCAAGCCTAATTTTACAAAATATATTCTTAATATTTAAAAGGCAAACGCAAAGTGCAATATGGCAATCCCTCAAGAAAAACTTGAAAAACACAATAAAAGTTTAAATAAAATGTGTTTAACAGAGGCTGGAGAGACGGACGGCTCAGTAGCTAAGAGCACTGGCTGTTCTTGCAGAGCACATGGGTTCGCTGCCAGCATCATTCAGCACTCTTAGCTCCAGTTCCAGGGGAGCCGGTCCTTCCAGCTTCTGCAGGCATCAGGCATACACACAGTGCATATACACATGTTCAGGCAAAAACATTTATACAGATAAGTTAAAAAACAGAAAAGATTAAAAATATGTTTAACTAAAAGGAAAAAGAAAGAAAAGCTTAAAGTGAAAAATTTTGATGCTTTTTACTTGAAAAACAAACAAACCGGGTGCTGGAGAGATGGCTCAGAGGTTAAGAGCACTGGCTGCTCTTCCAAGGTCCTGAGTTCAATTCCCAGCAGCCACATGGTGGCTCACAACCATCTATAATGAGATCTGGTGCCCTCTTCTGGAATGCAGGCATATATTCGGGCAGAATACTGTAGACATAATAAATACATACATCTTAAAAAAAGAAAAAGAAAAACAAACAAACCTTTTTCCTGAATGAGGCATTTCAGACAAAAACTAGTGAAACTACATTAATTTTACCAGATACTTTACTAATCTACAAGAACGCTCTCTTCACTATTCTCCTTACTCGTGAGACAGACACTTAGCAGGCAGTTTATTTTGGTTCTGCTGAGACTGAGGATAAGGGGAATAAGCACAATCCTAATACCACAGTTAGGTCACCTGGCCTCCCTCCCTACCCACTCCCACTAAAGCCTAGCTTATATTCCAAGCAGAACATTCCTGCTCCTGTTTCTCCGGAAATAACCAGAAGGGGGAGTGGGGGGAGAAAGGCAGACTTGATTTACAAACACTTCTTGAACACAACTCTTCAAGCACCATCAGGGCCAAGTGACCTTTGTTTTTTGAGACAAAGTCTGTTACATATCCCAGCCATGCTGGCTCTGACCTTTGGCCCTCCTGATTCAGACTCCTAGTCCTAGGGATACAGGTGTTAACACTTCCAATGGCTTTCAGCAGTCTTCTTTAAAAAACACAGAGCTAGGGGCTGGAGAGATGGCTCAGCGGTTAAGAGCACTGACTGTTCTTCCAGAGGTCATGAGTTCAGTTCCCAGCAACCACAGGGTAGCTCACAGCCATCTACAATGTGATCTGATACCCTGCCTGCAGATGTACAAGCAGGCAGAGCTCTGTATACATAATAATAAATAATACATCTTTAAAAGCAAAACAAAACAAAAAACACAGAGCTAAGTGATATTCGGTGATGACACGGCCCCCTTTCAGACACTCACATCAGTGCCAACAGAACTAACAACCTCTTTTTAACTCCAACTTATGTCACTCTCTTGGGGCCAAAAGTATTCTGAAAAGTTTTTGAGTTGACACCATTATAACATGTTTTTTAATGCCCTTGTGAGGTCTGGGCAGGACTCTGTAATTAAGCATTGATACTTCTGCATCAAAAAGTATAAAGCTAGGCTGGACATGGTGGCACACGCTGTTAGTCCCAGCACTTGGGAGGCAGATCTCTATGAACTTCAGGCCAGCCTGGTCTGTAAGTCCAGGACTGCCAGGGCTACACAGAGAAACCCTGTCTCGAAAAACAAATGAACAAAACAAAAAGAGAAAGAAAAAAAGAAAAAGTATAAGATTACAAACAGCCTCGGATCAGTTCAAGATTTACTGCTACCAAGTTAATTTGCTGCAAACGGAAAAGGAAGACCTCAGTAGGACTTCTGGGGTGCGGACGTGGTAATGGGTTTGGAGTGGTGAAAGGCTGTAGACCTTAGGAACTGCTGGAACGGACACGACTAAATGAGCTAAGTTAACATGTAGCATGGTATCTATGAAACCCCATGTATCTTCACTGTCCGAACCTCCACAAATTTCTCTCGGTCCCTTGGAAACGAACTTCTGGCAGAAAGCCTCTTCAGACCTTCATGAGAAAGCTCACGGTTCTGCCTTTGGCTGGCAATGACACAGTGGTTTCCTCCCATCCACAGGAACGTGTTTAGTTTCTTAGAAATACCGGCCTGGGTAAAGCGCTTAGGGTCAAAAGAATATATATGGCCGGAGTGGTAAGACGGCTCAGGGGTTAGACACTTAACGCAAGCCCAGTGACCAGAGCTCACATGGTGTGAGGAAGAGCACTGGCCCCTGGAGGTTGTCCTCTGCCCTCCACATGCATGCTGTTGCACATCTGCACACAAGCACACACACCATTCTCTCTCTCAAAATAAATACATATACAGTTAGACATTTTATACGACAGTTTATAATTTATAACAAGTCCTAAGTATTCTTTGGGACTGACTCACAATAACCTTAAAAAAGGCAAATGTATAATCAGACAACTTATTTATAAAGAAACTATTCTTACATCCTCTACATGAGTCCCACAAAGGCTCATAAAAAGCCAGTTTTTAATGAGTCCTTTAGTGAGGACAACACCAGAGTGGCGTAGGAGGCAGTGGTATTCTAACTGAGAGTACAGGCTTGAAGGCCCTTTGCCATTGCTAATTTTTCTGTGATTTCCTCACCAGGACCTCACGAGGCTATAAAGATTAATATATGTGACCAGGATATGTGGCTTCAGGATATGTGTTGTTGGTGTAAGGACTGTGGGCGGCAGTTGGGAAGCAGAGGCAGGCTGCATGGCCTCCCCATCTACCAGGCAGAACGAAGGTTAACCACTGAGCACAACTTTAGACTCTGCTGGGCCAGGAGCCAGCGCGAGAGGACTCCACACCACAAAGCTTCACTGGCTTTTATCTACTCGTCTCCCAGTAAGCTGCCACCCTCACAGTCACAGTCCATTTTCTCCATCTAATCCCTGCTCCAAGAGCACACTGTTCTTCATTATCGTGTAGAAGATGGAACTCAAAATCACCTATATATGCATATAAAAACACACATTTTATTCCTGTTAAACTGTCCATTATTTCTCCTTCTATACACACATTTATTTACATGAAGTTTAATATATAGAACCCAGTCTGGTATCTGAGAAATGACGAAAGTGTTCAATAAGGGATAGCTACTGTCATCTTCATTTAGAATTAGTTTTTAAACTTCGTATGTGCAATGCTAAGGTTCACCTGAAAGACAACTGCAGAGACCTAGATCCTTTCTCCTCAAATGTTGATGCAGTAAGACCATGACAGAAACAAGAATCTAAAATTTTAGCAGAACCTCCCTGACTACTGGCACATGGAGAGAATAAATGAGAGAAATTGAGATCTTGGAAAATCCTGGAAGTCCCCTTGTGCTGACCCAGTGGTGTGAGCTGAGGAAGCTGACTGGCTGCAAGGAGCAGATGTCATCCTGAGAGGATGCACGATGCTGAATGGACAGAGTTATGTCAAGTTCCTGGTGCCTCAGACCCATGAGAATGGCGAAGACTTCTTCCAGTCTTAAGTACAAGGGTGTACAAACTGACCAGTATATGTGGAAACTATCAAACACCACAGATTCCTCCTGGGTGACTACAGCCTGAAACTGCTCCCCTGCAGAAACCTCCCACTAAGATTAGCTAAGCCTGCCTCCTCATTCGGCTGTATACCTACCATAAACTGTGGTGTGACACACACCTTTAATCTCAGCACTCGGGAGGCAGAGGCAGATGAGCTTAGCTCTAGGTCAGCCTGGTTTACAGAGTGAATTCCAGGACAGCCATGGCTACACAGAGAAAAACCAAAACCAAAATCAAACTCGCTTTATCAGCTGTACATTAAAAAACCTGTCTCTGGCCAGGTGTGGTGGCTCATGCCTTTAATCCCAGCACTTGGAAGGCAGAGGCAGGTGAGTTCAAAGCCAGCCTGGACTACAAGGTGAGTCCAGGACAGCCATGGCTACACAGAGAAATCCTGTCTCAAAAAACCAAAACCAAAATAAACCAAAACAAACCAAAATAAGAAAAACCAAAACAAACCAAAATAAAAAACCTGTCTCTTCCATCCAAGTGTTTAAATAAACACTTGCGGTCCAGGCTGCTGCTGCATTTGGTGCCTTCTATCAGAGTGAACATGGACCACCAATCCCAGATTTTCTGTACTTCTTCATTTCCCTTGATACCTCAGTCAGGTCTTACAGCATCAAGCCATGCAGGATGCAGCTCAGTGGCTTTTTCTCTGGAGTCTAGCACTCACCAAGATAAACTGACATGGATATGCACATGCATGCTTTGAAGGGATTGAATCCAGACGCCCTGCATTCCAGGCAAGTAAACTACCAGTAAGCTGTAACTCTACTCCCAAACTATGTTTTATGGCTACTACTTCCCTCTCACATCACTTGGTTGCTGTCATTCACTACAATCAGGTTATAGTTTGCCTGATACAGTATTTTCCACCTAAACATAACATTCCCAGGTGTTATGTTCTTACAACTACGAATTCCCTAACATTACACACTAGTTACCTCAAATTCATATTACTTCATGACTTCTCAATCCATTCAAATTCTGACTTTATATAGGTAACTAAACCCTACCCATCATGTTTTTAAACATATATATATGTACACACACACACACACACACACACACTTATTTTTGAGACAGCCTTTCTTCTCTGTGTAGCCCTGGGTATCCTGGAACTCACTCTGTAGACCAGGCTGGCCTTAACGCCTCTACTTTTATCATCTTCTGTCATCTCAGAACAAATTCGAGACGTCTTCGTCCAAGTGCACATCTATTTCTATTTTTCAGTTTTCATTTTAGTGTAGCCACAACAACTAAGGAGAAACCTTGCACTCTTGCTATTTACCAGGCTTCATAATTTTCCCAGTCACCTCAGTGTTCCTGTCAGCTTCATATATTAGCTATAGATTTTCTGTCTTCAAATTCAATAGATAGCTCTACCAAAAACTTTTGAAGACATAAGAGCAAACACCAACCTCCTTTAGGCCCTTCTCCCACCTGCCTTTCTCCTAGGGAACACTTTTTTATTTGTTTTTTTGAGACAGGGTTTCTCTGTGTAGCCTTGGCTATCCTAGACTCACTTTGTGGACAAGGCTGGCCTCAAATTTGAACTTACAGAAATCCACCTGCCTCTGCATCTCAATGCTGGGATTAAAGACATGAACTACCACCCCCGGCTGCCTCCCCCCCACCCCCAAGATTTATTTGTACGAGGCTGGAAAGATCATTCAGCAATTACAGGCACTGGCTGCTCTTCCAAATGACCCCTGGTTCAATTTCTAGCATCCACATGTCTGTTCACAACTGTCTGTAACTCCAGTCTGATGGCCATACACATAAAAGTAAAGGGGAAAGTTTGAAATTTTATGTTTACTATGTTTAAATGTGTGTGTCTGAATGTGCCATATGGGCACATGGATGCAGAGCTTATGGAGGCCAGAGGTGTCAGATTCCTCCTAGGGCCAGAGTTATAATCCATTGTAAATTGCATGATGTGGGAGCTGGGAGCCAAACTCCAGCTCTCTGCAAGGGCACTCCATGCTCTTAAACTTCAGCAACTGAGCCATCTCGCCGCCCCAGAACGTGCTGCTTCCGGGTGGGTGGCTCCATCTAACATAGCAGCCCTTTGCTTGGATTCCAAGTTTAGAGAGGGTCTGTGAACACTGATGGGGAAGACAACTTATTTTGCAAATTTCTAACTGAAAACTGGCATTTCCTTCTATTATAAATGGAGCCACAGCCACAGCAGTACTGGAGTATTTAACACCAATAGAAATCACAGGTATTTTCATGTCATACTATCAGAAGTGTTGATGTATTACTTACATATTTGAAGTTATGATGGTTTCCAGATTGCCACAAGATCTTGCTATCTATGTTATATATCATGAATTTGTTTCTACAATATTTTCTGGCTATTTAAATGGCATTTCATTTATAATTCAATGTTTAGTTGAGACAGGGAGGTCAGGCTAGGTAGCCTAGGCTGGCCTTAAACTGTCAATCCACCTTTCTCAGCCCCTAAATCCTGAGATTCTGAAACTGAACCACCACACTTGGTGCTATAATCCAGTATGTATTTGAAGAGGCTTACCATAGACCTTGATAGACAGCTAACAGGATCTGTGGCACAAAACACAGGACAAGCACTTTAGTTTTTCTTAGGCCTTATTTCAAACATAAGCTCTTTGCAACCTGTTTCAGAACACCTGCTCCGGGGGCGGGAGACACTCAGCACCTCCCACTAGTCTGCCAGTCTTGCACAGGGCCCAGCTTCAATTTCCAGCACCCAGGTGGTGGCTCACAACTGTCTCTAAGATCAGTTTCAGGAGCTCTGCAGGCACCAGGCACTACATGGAGCATAGACATACATGCAGGTAAAGCATCCATACACATGAAATGCACTTGTCAGAGTACTTGCTCTTGTCTACAGCAGCACCTCAAGCAACATAACAATCAACTCAAGTCTGACTGTCACGGCCACTCTTTCTGGGAAGGAATAGTTACTGTTCTCTATTTGCCTGTTTCTTACATATTTAGAAGGGATTGCAATTCACTAGCTAAATATTAATTTCTAGACCTCTGTTCACCTTTGTTCATACCACATAATTCAGAGTACAAATGTCAAGGAAGGGCTAGTTTGAAAGCTTCAGTGATGGGCTTGGCTACAGACGTCCTGGGGAAAAGCCTACTAACCACTAACCCCATGGCCCCAGCACACCACTCAGAAGTCTGAAGTGGAGATACGTACAACACATACCATATATTGTACAGGTCCTAAGTTAAGCCTCTTAAAGAAATTGCCAACTTAGGTTTGTGCCCACATACAAGAAATAAGTCAACATGCAAGTAAGTACAAAGAGGCCACTAAAAGCCTACAGAAAGTGCCTCTTGTTCACTATATAAAATTTGTGATAAAGACAATGAAGCCATTGAAGAACTTGTGATATCTTAAGCTTTAGAGGACTTGGCTTTGAGGATAACCCAAGAATGCCAAGAATCTTGTTTTCACACGGTAGGGGTTTAATTATATCATGCCAAAATTAATCTGAAAAGCCGCTCAGTCTTCAAGTCACAGACAACCTACAAGGGAGTCTCACCTAGTCAGCGGCTGCACAGAAAGGCTACTGGCTTCTAAGTAAGTGCTGCGTAAGGCAGGCATCAGGCTCTCAGCCTCAGGCTCTACCTTGGTATTTTTCTCTTCACTTTGTATAGAAGGAAAAGTTATCTTTCCCACCATTTACCTCAAATGGACTCATTTTCTCAGTTCAGAATCTGGGATACTACTTTAGATCTGACTGCCATATTGAATAGGGGAAAAGGGGTTTCAAAAACAAAAACAAAACTCCAAAGCAAAATAGAAACTCCAAAACCCCAGTTCAAAACAACACAAACAAAAAAGCCAGTGCAAGATGGGGAACCATGGGATTGTTAGCAAAGTAGACAAAAGTGACAACTTCTGGCAGGAACATCAGGCTCAGGAAGACATTTCAGTAAAGTAACTTCAGTCCCCAGAACTCACTGTTCAAAAACCCCCTCAAAATCAAAACAAAATAGAATCGAAACAAAACCCTCCAAAACCCCGAGTGGTGCACACCTTTAATCCCAGCCCTGGGGAAGACAGAGGCAAGTGGACCTCTGAGGTGAGGCCAGCCTGGTCTACATAGGGAGTTCCAGGCCAGTCAGGGTTACATAGAGGGACCCTGTTTCACAAAACCAAACAAAAGACCCAACAACAAAAGGAAATTTGGTTTCCCAGCAGTGTGAGGACTATGCTTTAATCAAGGATTATAGCCAAGTCTTTTAAATTTACTGCAAAAGTAACCTTTAATACTAATGAAGAAGTACTTCCTATTGAATGATGAAAAGTGTATCTCCCCTGGTTACAGTAATGTATTTCCACCAGAAAACATACAGGACTGGGGAAGTAAGAAAGAATATGAAAATAAAAGTCAGATATAATTACACAATTAAAAGCTTACCAAGGATCCAGGTACGTTAGCACACACCTGTAATTCCAGCACTAGGGAGGCAGAGGCAGGTGGATCTCTGTGAGTTCCAGGCCAGCCTGGTCTATAAAGCAAGTCCAGGACAGCCAAGGCTACACAGAGAAACCCTGTCTCGAAAAACAAAAACAGAAGAAAACAAATTTTACCAAGTTAGCTTGTGTGTGTATGTATAGTGTGTGTGTGTGTGTGTGTGTGTGTGTGTGTAGGCCAGAGACTGACATTAGGTGTCTTCCTTTTATTTTTTGTGATAGGGTCTTTCTCTGAACCTGGAGTTCACCTATGGGCTAGACTGGTGTTGGGAATCCCCCGTCTCTGATCCCATTGTATTACAGATATATGCCATCATATTTGGCTTTTATGTAGGTGCTGGGGACCCAAACTCATGTTTGCATAGCTGCACCGAGCCATCTCCCCAGCCCCAGCTTGCCAAGTTTTTAAGATCTACTGTCCACTAAATCAACAATTTTTTTTTCAGAATTAAGACTCTTCCACTGTAAATATTCTGAAAATGAGTAAGTAATGATGTAATAATCACAGAAGTCCAAAACATAATTCCCGTGATCTCATCGTCCCTTCAGAGCACTCTGTACCAATGCAGTGTACCAACTGTCACCATTCCACAATGAAGCAGACATAGCTGAGAGGCAGTTTACATGGCTGGACTCTCTCTTTGCAAATATCATCAAGGGCGTATGCCCAAAGCCTCAGAATACACAGGCCAATGCTCCCTGCATCCCCTCTACAAGTCTCCAGAGGTAGACACCCACAGTCAAGAAGTGCTTAGAGCTCTGTTCTCTTCTTAGGATACTGATTTTAAAAATATTAGCCAATTACCTACTATGTGCACCATGAATAAATGCAGCAAGCCTTAGTGTTATCTTGGTATTATTATGGGAAATGAAGAGAAAGTAGAATAAAGTCAACTTAGAAATAAATACAGGCTGGGTATGGTGGCGCACGCCTTTAATTCCAGTACCCGGGAGGCAGAGGCAGGCATATTGCTGTAAGTTCGAGGCCAGCCTGGTCTACAAAGCGAGTCTAGGATAGCCAAGGCTACACAGAGAAAACAAACAAACAAACAAAAAAGAGATTGTGGAAAGCAGTAGAGGAAAATACTTCACATTAATCTCTGGTTCTGGTGTGCACAAGCACAAGCACAGGCGTGCTCTCACTCTCTTCTCCCTCCTTCTTCCTCCCTCTCCCTCCTTCCTCTCCCTCCCCTTCTCCCTTTCTCTTCTCCTCCCTCATTCCCAAGGAATGAATTCTTGCAAAATGGGATGCTCTGGGATGTACTTTAACAGGCAAGTACAACTCCTGTTGGGACAGTGCAAGTGTCAAAGCAACAAAGTAACAAGAATGCATGGGCACAGGAAAGATGGTGTCAAATCCCATCAACCTCCATAGCATCCCTCTCCCATCCAGGACCTGAAACAACCAAGCAAACAAAAGCCTGCTTTTCTCGGCACTCTTTAAGAACTTAGATGTGTAGGGCTGGCATTGGTCACAAAGCCTGAAGAACTGTTTGATCCCTGAAACCCAAATGGTAGAAGGAGACTCCACAAGTTGTCCTCTGACCGCCGTGTGTGTGTGTGTGTGTGTGTGTGTGTGTGTGTGTGTGTGTGTGTTTACAAATTTGGGTAAATAATAAATGTAATTTTAAAATTGGGTGTTCAAGCTACAGGCCTTTCTGAAGCCAGTAAAACCATTACTTTCAATAGCTTACTCAACTGTTTCTTTTTTCTTCTTCTTCTTCTTCTTTTTTTTTTTTTTTTTTTAAGGCTTGAAAGATGGCTCAGCAGATTAGAGCACTTGTTGCTACTCCAGAGGACTGGAGCTCAATTCCCAACACTCACACAGAGGTTCTCATAAGTTCATCAGCCGGGCATGGTGGCGCATGCCTTTAATCCCAGCACTCGGGAGACAGAGGCAGGTAGATCGCTCTGAGTTCGAGGCCAGCCTGGTCTACAAAGTGAGTCCAGGACAGCCAAGGCTACACAGAGAGACCCTGTCTCGAAAAACCAAAAAACAAACAAAACCAAAAAATAAAAACAAAACAAAACAAAACAAAAAGTTCTGCAGAATCTGATGCCCTCTTCTAGTTCCCATGAGCACCAGGCACACACATCGATGTATAGACATGAGTGCAGAAAAAATACTTATACACATAAAAACAATTTTCTAAAACTTTAAAAATGTATTTTTTTTAAAAGACAAAGTCTCAACAATGTAATCCTGGCTGGCCTGGTACCCACTATGCAGACTCACAGATAACTGCCCATCTCTGCCTCCCAAAGTGCTGGGATTAAAGGTGTATGATGTTCAGCTTCCAAAGACTGATTATGATTATAATACTAATACAAATATTCTTTCAAAGGCTATTCGTGTGTTTCAAACAGTCATCATTAAAGATGGTCAGTGTTTTGTCAAGCATTGTCTTTGAGGTTTAAAATCAGCTATCAAGATGCTTTTCCCTGGAACTCACAGAATGGAGGAGAGAACGCTGCCCTCACACTTACACTTGTGCCATGCCCCCACCCCCACCCTCAAACAAGTCTTTGGCGTTCTTCATAGTAAGTAAGAGTTTTAGGAATTTTATCCTACTATTTTCACCAATTTACCAATATTCCTCATCTATCCTGAATAGTTTGTTCCACAATATTTTTAAATTTCTCTGGGTGAGGGGGTAAGTGCTGATTCTTTGATTCTCAGCCATAATTGATATTGATTTTGTTTTTATTTTACTTTTTTCTTTCTTTAAAAATTTCTTATCAGACAGGGCTTTTCTGTGGAGCCCTGGCTGTCCTGGAGCTCTCTCTGTGGACCAGGCTGGCCTCGAACTCAGAGGTCCACCTGTCTTGGCTTGGGTGATTAAAGGTGTGCATCACCACACTTGGCTTATTACTTTTCTAAATTTAAAAAAAAAGAGAGACCTACGACCCCATGTTTTAATTACTTGTCTAGTGAGGAACAGTGTCTAGTGAGGAACACTGTCTAGTGAGGAACAGTGTCTAGTGAGGAACAGTGTCTAGTGAGGAACAGTGTCTAGTGAGGAACAGTGTCTAGTGAGGAACACTGTCTAGTGAGGAACAGTGTCTAGTGAGGAACACTGTCTAGTGAGGAACACTGTCTAGTGAGGAACAGTGTCTAGTGAGGAACACTGTCTAGTGAGGAACACTGTCTAGTGAGGAATACTGTCAACAAACATTTTGCAAAATTTAGGGCTGGGAGTCTTACTCAGTCTCAGATGTGTATTCAAAATGTGCAGTTCACAGCACCAAATGAAACTAAAGAAAAGGTTCGTTTAAAATTTGCATAAAATTTGCACAAGTCATTCCACTCATGTGAAGTTCAAATAGAGGCCAGGCTAGCGTGTCTGAATGGGATGGTGACCGCATGGGCTAAGGCAGGAGCACTGCACATCTGAAACTGATCCAGATCACAGAACAAGACCTTCTGCCCAAATAAATAATTAAATAAATAAACAAATAAATATAACAAGAGTTTTATTAATTTTTTGAGTTCAAGCATGGGGAGTTTAAATACACTATAAAATCAGATACTGCATCAAAACATAACAAAACTTCTTACCTAATTTGGAATGGTGTTTAGTTAGAGGGAGGGAGGTGCCACAAGGAACAGTATGCAGGGAATGTCAACAGTGTGCATATGGAGATATGCGTGGATCTTTGATGTGCACTCTTTTATATAATCATGCTTTTCTGTATACTTTATATTAACTAATTTTCTTTCTTTTTCCTCCCCGGCCCCAGACAGGGTTTCTTTGTGATAACAGTCTAGGATGTCCTGGACTCCCTTTGTAGACCAGGCTGGCCTTGAACTCAGAGATCTACCTGCCTCTGCCTTCCAAGTGCTGGAATTAAAGGTGTGTGCCACTACACCCTGCACATTAATTTTTAAAAGAAAAAACTTAAATTAAGTAAAGCTTTACTTTGCTTTTATATACT
Source organism: Acomys minous (assembly GCF_964271855.1). Classification (NCBI taxonomy): domain Eukaryota; kingdom Metazoa; phylum Chordata; class Mammalia; order Rodentia; family Muridae; genus Acomys; species Acomys minous. The sequence goes on along the minus strand of NC_140484.1, from coordinate 78,068,969 downwards.
GGCAAATCCTAGATTGTTTATTTCTTGTATATTTTACCAAGGTTGAAAAAAAAACTTTTTAAAAATCAGAGGAAATTTACGTAATAGGAAAACTGAAAGAAAGTGCAAAAGCTAAAGAAAATATCTTTGGTGGCTCAATTTCTCAAAAAACTCGGAAGTTGAGTACTGTTTCTAGCTACAAGTGCTATTTTAGCAGCATGTGACTGGTTGGTTCAACAGTAAAGAGCCACACCTCAGAGAGGATGTAACTCTTCCACTGAGTAAATTACCTCAATTTCCTGTAACTGCTCCTGATTGGTTGTGTACATCTGCTGAAGAGAATCCTCCAGCTCTGTGTTCCGATCCAGCAGTGTCTTTCCGAGTTCAGCAGCAAGCTGGAGATCTATCACAAAAAACAGATCTTAGACTGCAGCAAGTATGAGCTCACGTCAACATTTTATATAACCTAGTTCTTAAAATATATAAAGCAAGTCCCAACACACACAAGTCAGATCCCAATGGAATGCAGAATGGCTTGGAAAAATGAAAACAAAAAAAACAAAACACAGTCCTACTCAAAATTCAGTTTGACCTGGGGCCGGCTAGCAGGTGAAGTACTCATGCACCCTTGTCAGACATGAAAGACAGCAGTCTACCTCACAGAGATGTGGGCATTCATTCAGGAATGACCATTCAGTATTACAATTCTAAAGTCATCATTTGGTAATAACCTTATTCAAATCCTGACATTCTGCTTTTAAGATGAATCCTTGAGCCAAAGCACAAGCTGGCCTCTCTGCAGCCTCCAAAATTCCCATCAAGCTGCTGGGAACACAACCATCAAAGTAAAGGTTGATATCTGGACTCTTAAAATATTTTTTCCTTTGAATTTATGTGTATGTGTGTGTGTGCTTATGAGTTTATGCACCACTGAAGGTCAGAGGCAAGCACTGGCTCCCCTGGAACTGGAGTTACAAGAGGTTGTGGCCTGCTTGATGTGAGCGCTAAGAACCTAATCTAGGTCCTCCACAAAAGCAGTATATGCTTTTAACAGCTGAGCTATCTCTCCAACCATCTATCCTGGACTCTCAAGGGAACAGGGTTTCTCTGTGCAGCCTTCACTGTCCTGGACTGTCTTTGTAGATCAGGCTGGCCTGGAACTCACAGTGATCCACCTGCCTCTGTCTCCCAAGTGCTGCGATTAGAGGTGTGTTCCACCACCATCTGGCTAAGGGAACTAAATATTAATGCAAGAAGTAGAAAAGCACACCAGTAGTAAGATACTTGCTTCACAAGTCTGTTTCTTACTCTCCTTTTCCCACAGAATTTATCACAATTGCTTTTTGTTTGTTTGTTTTGCTTTGTTTTGTTTTTGTTTTTTAGGGTTTTTTTGTTGGTTTGGTTTGGTTTGGTTTTTTGAGACAAGGTCCCCTGTCTAACAACAGCCCTGGCTGTCCTGGACTTGCTTTGTAGACCAGGCTGGTCTTGAACTCAGAGATCCTCGTGTCTCTGCCTCCCAAGTGCTGAGATTAAAGGCATGTTCTGCTGCCACTGCTGGCACCCCTGGGTCTTAAGCAAGCAGCAATATGCTTTTGATCCATACTTCCCTCAAACACAGAGCCAGGTGCTATTTCACTATTTTATCCATCCACACCCACCTCTGAGACAAGGCTTCACTGTTGCCCTGGCTGTCCTGGGCAGTCATAGCAACTGCCTTGCCTCAGTTTCCTAAATGTGAGGATTGCAAGTGTGAGCCGCCACATCTGCCTTTCCTGTTATAAAGCTTATTTGTCAACTATCTCCTTGGACATATGTGCAAATAAGGCAGGTTTTGCTATATTGTAATCCCAAGAATAGAAATTTGTAATAATATAAAAAGAAATACAAAATGATGGTGGCAATGTAAACACCCTGAAAGGAGAAACAGTCTCAAGAGAGACCTGTGTCCTGTCCCCCAAATAATGAAGTCCCTGAGAATCCCCTACCAGTTTTACACAGTTCTGACAACTTATCAGCCAGCCCACAGGGCAGACCAGAGCCAAAACAACGGTGGGCAGGACTGTATCTCGACCAACACAGCTTAGCTACATAAACCTCTTTCCCTGTTTTCACTTACACGCCATGCTAGTTCTCCCTCTAATGGACATGGGGGTGCAGTCATTAGGCTCCTTATAGTCAGTCCTCTTCCCAGTGAAGCCATGTTGAATAAATCTTTTGCTTCTCACTATCACCTGTCTCTTTAATGGTGTTCTGAAGGTTGGTGGCTGAACTTAGCTGGGGGAGGGGGAGTTGCCAGAACATAAGGCTTTTACTTTAAAAATGTCAACAATTACGGTGACACAGGTAAATGAAATAATTATCTGTGTAGCAGTGCATTTTATGGGTCAGCTCTATGATACAGTAGGCCTCTGGGCAGGAAGGTATAAGGCCCAGTTCTGACTAATATTTTCTAGAAAAGTGATTTTTTTTGTTTTTTGTTTTTTGTTTTTCGAGACAGGGTTTCTCTGTGTAGCCTTGGCTGTCCTGGACTCACTTTGTAGACCAAGCTGGCCTCGAACTCATAGAGATCCACCTGCCTCTATCTCCTGAGTGCTGGAATTACAGGCATGCACCACCACGCCGGGCTGAAAAGTGATTTTTAAATGTTTCATTTTTGCCATTTTTAACTGTGTGTTTAGGTATATGCAAATGAGTGTAGATGCCTACAGAGGCCAGAGTTGGAATTAAGGTGGTTGTAAGCTGCCTCGTGTGGATGCTGGGAACTGAGCTTTGGCACTTATTTGGAGAAGTGACTATTCTGTTGATATCAGATTGTAACAATCAAATGGACTAATACAGGAAGTTCTTTCCAAACTAAGTGGCAATATAGAAAGTATTTCTACAAGGCATTGGTTTAAAGATGACTGTTGCTGTTCTAAACTGGCTACAAAACAGGTGAGGCTCCTGTTTTGTTGACTTTCCTAGGCAGCTAGGGGAAGCTGGCCTGTGTTAAACACTAAATTTTCAAATGTGACGGCACTATCACCACCCAAATGTTGCTCTGACGACTGTATTCACCACATACTCACATACATATTCAGCAAGACCAGATTACATTATAGGCCCTGGGGAGTTTAAGAACTCAGATTTTATACGCTGTTTTGCCTTCTTGGGGCTTACGGCCTACAGGAGAAAGGAGCACAATAGAGAACAGCAGATACTCAAGAGATTGTGCGAAGCAAGTAAGACGCATGGAGGCATGTCGATGTGAGCGGCTAAACCACAGGTGACCCTACAACAGAGATGTGAGGAACCTGGGGAAGCGAACAAGCAAGGGAATGGAACTCCAGGCAGAGGCAAAGCTAGGCAGGGGCCCGGGGAGGAGTCGTGAGTGAAGCTCTTGAGGAGGCTAATGAGACGGAAGCAGAACGGGACTCCAAGGTATGCCAGCTGGGGTAGCACAAAGCTGGAGGCAAGACATTGCTTTTTATTCCAAAGTAGGCGGAGACCTAGGGAGGCTTGGCAGGCTGGTTCTCTGAATGGGACGAAGGAAGAACACAGCGATAGGACCCTAGGATTGTGAGTGAGGAAGGACGGTGGCTCACACCAGACACTGGAGATGGAGAAAAGGAACAGACTTCGAAATAAAAGCCATTAAGGATTTGGTGATTAATTTGATACTGACTATAAGAGGCAAAAAGTTAAATTATGTAAGGCGGAATCTAATTTTAGCTATGGCTTGAAAGATGGAACGTCACCATGGAAGACCCAGGAAATAACTTATCATACTCTATACCCTGGCAAGCAGCAAGGAAGAAGGAACAGGAACAGAGAGTGGAGTGAGCTGAGATGGGAGAAGCGGGCAAAGAGCTGCCATGTAAAATGTTACAAACCATAGCAGAGAAGTTTAAATTATATTCCATATGATGGTAAATCACTTCAGCTAGTGGAAAACAAATACGTATCATAAAAAAGCTACATGATTTTAAGCTTAATTTTTAAAGGTTGACAAACAAGAGTTAACATCAGCCCATCAGATTAAGCATCTATCCACTATTGATAGTAAAAGTTAACCTAGAATAAACGGTAATAAAAAAAACCTTTATTATATAGTAATGTCCACCCAACAACAAAATTAGTATTGTGCTGGGTTGCTTTTCCCTCACCAAAGGTGGGGGTTGAGGGGGGGAATCAAAAGCAAAAAATCTACTCTATACCAGTCCAGTTCAGTTCCAGACATAGACACTTTTCCTGTTTGTTTTTCATACAATATACCTTGATTTTTTTTCCCCTTCCCCAACGCTTCCCAGGACTGGAGAGAACAGTAAAAGAAGAAATATAGGGAGAAACAACTCTAAAAGCCATTTGAAAAGCCATATGGAAGGCATGGTGGCACATGTCTTTAATCCCAGCACTCAGGGAGGCAGAGGCAGGCGGATCTCTGTGAGTTCGAGGCCAGCCTGGTCTACAAAGTGAGTCTAGAACAGCCAAGGCTACACAGAGAAACCCTGTTTTGGGAAACCAAAACCAAAGCCAAAAAAAACCATATGGAAATCTACTGTTGTAGGAGCATATATATGGAATGTAAATGGAGTCACCAGCCTTGGTTAATATAGCAAGTTCCAGGCCAGCCAGTGTTATATAATGAGACCCTGTCTCAAAAGGCAAAACAACAGAATCAAAAAAGAACTATAGTCTTTGTGCAGGAGTGGCAGTGTGTGCCTTTAATCCAATCAGGGAAACAGAGGCAGGTGATAGATCTCAGTGAGTTTGAGGACAGTCTGGTCTACCTGAGATCCAAACCAGCCAGCAGTACATAGTGAGGCTTGTCACAAAAAATAAAAAAGGTAGGCAGATCTCTGTGCCTTCAAGGCCAGCCTGCTCTATACTAAGTTTCAGGAGAACCAGGGCTGTGTAGAGAACCCATCTCAACAAAACCGACAATACCCAAATAAACAAAAACTGCATATGGCTAATGGTACAGTAATTATTTTCTACTTGTAGCTTATGTACTGTGTGTGCACAGCCCACATGAAACCACCACACTACTGGGGCTGGAGGATGGCTCAGTGGTTTAGAGTACCTGTTGCTCTTGTAGACAACCCAGATTCAATTCCCACACCTACATGGTGGCTGAAAACTACACATAATTCCAGTTCCAGGGGATCCAACTCCCTCTTCTGGCCTCCAAAGGTACCAGGCACACGTGTAGTACACATACATGCATGCAGGCCAAACATCCATACGTATAAAATAAATCAATCTAAAACACAACAACAAAACCAAAACCACCCCAATAAGGACGCAGCATTAAACCATCAGCATCTCCTATTGCCTGTCTTTCCACTGGCCTGCTGCAAATTGGCAACACCTCACTGAGACAGGTCAGAAACTAGTAATTAACACCTGAGCTGACACAGATAAAGTCAGGTGTGTGTGTGTGTGTGTGTGTGTGTGTGTGTGTGTGTGTGTGTAGTAAGCAAAACTGTCTAGGGGTGCAAAAGGGACCAATAGGGCCTGGGAGGAGGAAAGTGTGGACAGGAGCTAGGAGGGAATACTCTTGTCATGCATTATATACTGACTGATATGAGAATGTTTGTACATCACACAGCACCAGTACACAATGAATACACATAATGGAAAATATAAAAAATACAAAATAAAAACCAATTCTCACAAAATAGAGGCCAATTCTCACCAATTAAGAAAAAAACAAAAACAAACTAAGCCAAGTAAACTGACTAAAACACTGAGTGAGACTTCTTCAGAATCAAGACTTGAGTTCCTCGTATGAATTAACTGCTTATCCTGTTAGCAAAAGCAGGAGCACGTTTCCTGCTACTGCACACGTCAACTATAACCTCGCTTTTCTTTCCCATTAGCAGCCAACAGCAAATAAACAAGAATTTGAGACTCATCTTTACCTCAGTCCTTAGTTGCAGTTAAACAGAGTCCCCAGCAGAGTCAGTAACCTAAAGCTTCAGTTGTTTGAATATTTCATGGAATGTTTAGAATTCTAGCAAGTCAAAGCGTAACAACAAGAACACACCCAAGAGGTCACACTGTATAGTAGGACATTACTTCATCTGTTAGTGTAAAGACAACGGACTGTTTTAGTCCTTAAAACATGTCATTTCCTGTCATGTAGCATCTGGCCTTCACAACCAAAAAGAGCCAAAAGCTGGCAGGAAGCCCAAGGAGTGTTTCTAAGTAATTGGTGGAGGGAACAGGAAAATGCTGAATGCCCTTTAATTTAATTTTTTGGTTTTTGGTTTTTGAGACATGGTTTTTTTTTGTAGACTTGGCTGTCTTGGACTCATTTTGTAGACCAGGCTGGCCCCGAACTCAGAGATCCACCTGCCTCTGCTTTCTTGAGTGCTGGGATTACAGGTGTGTGCCACTGCACTTGGCTTATTAATTTTATTTTTTAATTAAGGTACAAAGGAAGGAAATCATATAGTTCCAAGGCTTTGAGCACCTGCTTGTCTTGCTATTACAATAAAGATTTCCATCATCTTTTCTTAGGCAGTCACTATAAATATCATATGTTTACAATGTATCTGTGTTCTAGGTGTTTGTTACTCTTCCATCCATCAGTCCTGGCAAGTTGTTATTGTTGTTGTTGTTGTTTCTTTCAATGCCAGGGATCAAAGGCAAGACTACATACAGGAAAAGTAAGGGCATTAGTTCATTACAACCTGACCCCTACTATGCTCTACTTCCTCAGTGTATGCTGCTAACTTTAAATAGTTACTCACTCAGCTCTGACTTGGGCAAAGACATTAGCAATGTAGCTGACTGATTTTTTTTTTTTTAAATCTCTCTTACAGAATTTACTACAGTCTTTTCATTTTACTTGTTTCTTAAACATGAACTAACAATAAAGCTGAGGACAGCATTCTATTAGTTGTAGTCTGCAGCAGTAATTCAATAACACCAAGGCTGTAAGCTTTTCCTATTACAAAGTCAAATGCGTCATCTGGTGACGTTCCTGTTCGATGTCTGTTGCCAACATTACTATAATTGAGAACACACACAACACACACCTTAACATTAACATAAAAAATGATGGTGTCAGTTTTAATGACCCTCTAAACAATGATTCAGCAATTAAGTGCACATCAGGAACTTGGAAATTAGCTCATCCTGAAATTTAGAAAGCTGTACTCATCTTGCAAAGGAATTTCAGTATTCCTTTAAACTACTACTTCACTGGGTCATCTATACGCCTACAAACCAAATCCTTATTCTAAAGGTTGCATAGCCCCACAACTGAGAATGCAATGGCAGCTGGTCTAAAGGAAAAACCAGTCTTTGAAGCCTTCCCACCGTGTTCCTGAGGGCACATTTCAAAGCAAGAGCCATTATTACCGACATAGAAGGCTCCCGCTGTCCCAGAAAAGGCTGTGCCCAGAGATCACTGTCAGTACCCTTAGTGTGCCAACTCCGTCCTCTAACAAAGGTCCTCAGCAAAGCGTTTCTGCTTCCGCGCAGCCTGACATGGAACAAGATACGAGCACGAGATCATTGATGACTCAGGTTAGAATGCTCTCACTATTTTCAACTGAATAGAAAGGATGGCCCTGACAAACGTTGACACAGTTTGTCTACGTAGATAATGGCATCCATTACTAGATTACTAAATAAAAAAGTGTAATAGTCCTAATGCTTTAGAAAATGAATTAAAAAAAAAAACGGACAGTCTCACTATATAGCCTTGGCTAGCCTTGAACTCAGAGATCCACCTGGAAAGGTGTGTACTACCACTTCTCCCACTGTGCTCTGCTGGAATTTTTTTTAAATGTTGTTTTATAAAGCAGGCCATGGAGCTGGAGAGATAGCTCAGAGGTTAAGTGCACTTACTGCTTTTGCAGAGAACCTAGGTTCAGTTCCCAGCACCCACATGGCAGCTCACAACTGCCTGTAACTCCAATTCCAAGGAATCAGACATCATCTTCTGGTACACATACATACATGCAGGCAAACATACACAGAAAATAAAATAACTAAAAATAAAATTTTGCTTAGAGGGCAAAGGTTTTGCCTTCCCAGGCTAGGGATCAGAGTCTGATCCTAGGAAGTCATATAAGGCAGTAGAGATCTGCCTCCACAACGCTCTTCTATGACCTCCACACATGCAGACAGATGGCACGCTCCTCCTTTCCCACACAGTAAGAATACCCTGAGGCATGTAATGTCTCCACTCAGCAGGCTGAGGTAGGAAGGTTGCTTTGAGTTTGAGGTTGGCCTGGGTTACACACCAAGTAAAGAACTGGTAGAATGGTTTAGTGGGTAAGAGCACTGGCCGTTAAGACTGATAACCCGAGTTCAACTGCCAAGACACACATGGTGGAATGAGAGAAGTGACGCCCACATACACTCTATATGTGCCCCTCCACCCCCCAATAAAAAGGCTAGGCTCTATGGTTGAGTGTTCTTGTTAGTTTTATGTCAATTTGACCCAAGGTATAGTCATCAGAGAAGAGAAAGCCAAAATTGAGAAAATACTTCCTATACACAAGCCTGTAGGGCATTTTCTTAATTAGCGATAGGTGTGGGAGGGCCCAGCCTGTTGTGGGTGGGGCCAGCCCTGGGCTGGTGGTGCTGGGTTCTATAAGAAAGCAGGCTGAGCAAGCCAGTAAGCAGCACCCCTCTGTGGCCTCAGCTTCTGCCTCCAGGTTCAACCCTGCTTGAGTTCCTGCCCTGAATTCCTTCAGTAATGGGCTATGCTGTCAAAGTGTAAGCCAAAAACACCCTTCCGACTCAACTTGTTTTTGCTTGTGCCATTTCATCACAGCAACTGATACCCTTACTAAGATACTGAGGTTAGGACTGCCTGAGTTCAAAGTCAGCTTGGGCTACAGATTAAGACCCTATCTTAAACAAGTCTCAAGTTTTGTAAAATGTTTTAGGCCATCTATTCAATACAAATCTGCCTAAGTTAATAATGAGGATGACCAAGAACACATGATAAAATCGGATTAGAGCTCCTTAATCTACTACACAAAGAGAAAGAAAGAGCTGCTCCCAAACTACTTAGCAGCAAATGCTGAGGGTCTCTAGAGATGTCTCTACAGAGGGGATTCATGAACAGCACCCCAGTGAGTAGAAGACGTGTCTCCCTAAAAGGCAGCTGGCTGGGACAATGGTACCATTGCCTACATTAATACCTAGTACAGAGAAAACAATGTGTTCTTGAGAAACAGTTGTAGCCAGGCGTGGTGGTGCACACCTTTAATTCCAGCACACGGGAGGCAGAGGCAGGCAGATTGATGTGAGTTTGAGGCCAGCCTGGTCTACAAAGTGAGTCCAAGACAGCCAAGGCTACAGAGAGAGACCCTGTCTCAGAACCTCCGCCTGCCCCCCTTCCCCGAGACAGAGATAGATAGAGTTGTAATCTCTTCTCAAAGTTTAGCTCTAGGATGGCTCAGTGGTACACTGCTTGCCTAGCATAGACTGAGGCCCTGGGATCAATCCCAGCACACCATATACACAAAAACGTTTAATATCCAAGTTTGCAAAACTGGGGAAAAGATGCTCAAAAGAGCAGCCATCATTCTTTCAGGGGTGAAATGACAAGCTAAAAGTTAGGATTTCACATCTTCATTTGTAATTTATGTGCTGTTTATGATATAAAAGCTATGGCAAAGTCCACGGGGTTAACAGATGCAAAAAACTATGGAAAGTATAGAAGAAATTCCAAATAGAAATAGACAGCAAAGCAGTTCAGAGGTTAGGGTTTGTTAGACTTGAAGACATGACAATTTCATTCCGATGAGAAGTTAAGAATTCCACACATAGCCCCTAACATGTTTTGTTTACCTCTCTGTAGGCTGAGATATCACAGCTGCTTGTTCCTGATAACCTCCTAGAGAAGGGGGTTGGCTGCCGGGTGGACTAGGACATGGATGAAGGAGAGCTTCTGCCAGGCCAACAAATATTAAATCAAGTTTCTAGAGTTACATATGGTCTTAGGTATGGGAGACCAGCCTGTCCTTGAAGATTTTGGATGCTTCTTAAATATGTCAAAGAAAAACCTCTTCCTTGGATTATATGAACTGCCTTAATACAGTAAAATGTTGCAACGGTACAGTGGTTGCTTTAGTCCTGAAGTATCAAAGTAGGTCATCAATCCTTATGGGGCAAAACTGAAATAGGCTAAATGTATAACAAATTTGTCTTCTGGACATGGAGAAATGTGATGGCAAATTGGCACTGTAACTGCTAGGTAGGTAGCTATAATTACATTAGTACAGGGATCCATTTGGGCTGCACATTAAGGAATCAAGACAGACCAAAGTAGAACCCCCTCCCCCACAAAAACAAACAAACAAACCCAAATTACACCTCTCCAAAGACATACTTGTTTTCTTTTTCTTTTCTTAATATGGCTCATTCAAGCCCACTTTTTCCCCTGTCAAATTCGGTGGAATTGTGAACAAGCAGCAGTGTGTTTAATAGCCAACTCAAAAAGATAATAATTTTCACTACAAGTCTAGAGTGGAAGTAATTATATAGAAAAGCCAAATAGGATGCTTGAAAGAATTCCTTAAGATCACACTGTGTGGTGGTTCAGAATGTTTGCTCTGGAGTCTGCAGTGAAAAACCTAGTTTCCCCAACAGTATCTACCTCAGCCAGAGGTAACTATAGCAGCAATTGACGTTATTGGGAGAATTAAAGGAGCCTACCAGGGTGTTAAGAGCCTATCAGTGTCCCCAGATGCAAAATCTTGCTAGGAATGCGCAAGAAAACAGGCCACCGGCTTCAGACTGAGGGCACTCTTGCGATTGTCTCTGGAGATGCAGCAAGCAAGAAAGCCAAGGCAGGGTAATTTTTAGTTGAAAACCCGAATGCAAAGAAAAGGATAGAACTGTCCTGGAATAATTCCACTTGGCACCCGATGAACAATTCGTAAGTAATAAAACCAAAACAGTTTGACACCCAACTAAGTGGTCAATTGGGATGCTAAGATCTGAGCAGCGTCTACAGGCTTCTCATACCAAGTGTGTGGGATCAAAAACACTCGCTCCCATATTCGGCTTTAGGGGGTCCACTCTGCTTTCTGGGAAACAGGTAACAAAAATAAAGAAATATTTTTTAAAAATTACTCACGCAGAGTGATGGCGCGGGTACCGCACAGCAGTACTGCCCCCCCACCACCTGCAGCGGCTTGCAGACTCTGCGGACCATAAAAGGCGCAAGTGGGAGAGCAGGACAGTAGGACCCGGAGCCGGGTCAGCAGCTTCCTTCTAAAACAGGGCACGCTGGCTCACTCCATGCCCACCTCTGAGGTCCACAAAGGGGATGGATCCGCTCAGCCCCCGAAAGCGCCTTCTTAAAGCGCCGCGCATCAGCCCAGCCAATGTTGCGCATCCGCAGGGCCGTGGGCCGCGCGCTTGTTCTCTGCGGTCGGGATGGGCGGATCCTCAGCCAGGTGAGCGCTAGGAGCCCGGGGCCGCGTACCCCAAACCATCAACCTAAGGAACTTTCTAGCACTTTCCACATCTGCCACCCGCCCCCACCCCACCCCGGGGCCCCACCCCCACCCCTACCCCCGGCGACCTCGCCCTCACCTTGCTGGAGGTCTCGGTGGTCGTACCAGGGCTCATCTTCCATCTCAAACTCCTCCACCAGGTTATCTGCCAGCATGTCGCCGGGGGCGTCCGGGGGCAGCGGGCTCTGCCGCCGCCCTGCCGTTTCGGCCGCTGCCCCGGGCTGTCCCCCGGCCCCGCCGCCCTCAGCCAGAGCCGCCCTCGGGCGGGACGCGCGGGTCCCGCTGCAGCTCCCGCCGCCGCCCAACGGCCGGCGCCCAAGTGCGAGCGCCCCGGGTGCCGCCCGGAGCCGGCTCCCTCACACCCGCTGCCCGGCCCAACGTGGCACTTTGGCAGAACCCTCCCAAGCCGGGGAGACGATTCAAACCGGAGCGGCGCCTTGACCAATCGCGAATGGGCCGCCGCTAGAGGGACAGCGACTTCAGCCAATAGTTTCTCAAAGAAGGGCGCGGGTTCGAGGGCTACCAGCCAATAAAGGCTCAGAAAGGAACAAAGGAGGCGGGTAAAGGCGGAGAGGGTGCGGCCGACTGCCCCTCCCCTTTGGTGTGCGTCGCGCCTCCTTAGTGAGCGCACTCCGGTTCCGGAGTGTGGAGGTGGCTGCGGCGAGCCACCATCCCCACCTCCACCCCAACCCCACCCACCCCCCCCACCCCCCCGCTCTCTGGTGTTTTGCACCCAACTGCGGAGGATTCATACCTCTGGGCACTGGGACACCATCTTCCCACCCGAGGGTTTCGGAAGCGGGCCAGTCTCCTCGGCTTTACCGTCGGTGATGTGCGTGCGGAGGGAGACTCTGGGTCGGTCGCGAGGTTAAGGCCGAGAGAATTGTAGAGCTAAAGCTGCTCGTGAATGTCGGATCCCTCGCCTCCTAGGGCATGAAACTCTTAAAACGGCAGTCGCCAGCCCCACTTGACCCTCGGAGGCCCGGACTAGCGGGTGGGAGACGCCTCCCCTGGAAAAAAGTTGACAGCGGGTTTGCATAGAGTACTTTAAAGGTTCGTAGAGCCCAAGATAAAACACCCGAGAGCAGGCGTTGCACTTGGTAGCCAGCAGGGTTGTGTCGCTTGTTGACGCAGACGTAACTACTGTTTCTTGCCTTGATGAGCTTTTAGCATATTTGGGTCCCTCTCAGACGGAAAAAGGAGAAAGGTCGGCGCAGCTCTTTAGGATGTTAGAGCTGATAACGTCCATGGAGGAAAGAAGAAGAGTTGTAACAAGTGAGGAGAGAAGAGGAGAGGAGTAAAAATGCCCAGCTTTGGCAGTAGAGAGTCGCTAGATACCTCCTGAAGTTAGTAACTCCTTCGCACACATCCGGAGTGTCACCAGAACTAAAATGGAAAGCAGTTATAAGTTTGTCTTGTCCAAAAAAAAAAAAAAAAAAGTACCAGATTACTATGGTTTAAAATAGGAGAAATTGCTAGGAAGAAGTTACAGATCCTCAGAGTTACTTTTGTTTTTCTATATAAATGAATTAGATCTTGTGTAATTTGGACTAAGGAAAACTGCCCTGATTTTCTTTCTTTCTCTTCTTTTTTTCAGTGCTAAGGGGGTCTCGTGCGTGCCAGACAATCACTCAGCCCCTGAGCTGCATACATCTCCAGCCCTTCCTCATTCTTGTGGGTTATATCATACACCTTGCTCAAATCAGTGTCACGTTATGCACCTGCTCCTGGGAAAGTGGTTTTTTGAGTTGAGCGTGGGGACACATGTCTGTAATCCCAGCACTTGGGGAAGCAGAGGCCAGCCTACCCTGCAAAGTGAGTCCAGGACAGCCAAGGCTAGACAGAGAAACCTTGTCTTCAAAAACAAAAACAAACAAAAAATTGGTCTTGTGAAGGACAAGAAAGCCTCCCCATTGTGAGGTTTATGTTGCTTGCACAGGGTCTCACTGTGCAGCCCCAAGGCTGGCCTCTGCCTCCAGAGTGCTGGGACAAAAGGCACTCACCACCACACCCTGTCTCTACAGTGAGGTGGTTCTGGAAAGGGTTTCCTCTTCATTTCTTTTTCTTTTTTTTTTTTTTTCCGAGACAGAGTTTCTCTGTGTAGCCTTGGCTGTCCTGGACTCACTTTGTAGACCAGGCTGGCCTCGAACTCACAGCGATCCGCCTGCCTCTGCCTCCTGAGTGCTGGGATTAAAGGCGTGCGCCACCACGCCCGGCTCCTCTTAATTTCTTAAGGAAGCCTCCTTAGTAGACTAGAAAGCACCAAGGACCTAGAGTTAGAAGTCTAGGAGTCTAGCCACAGTTTGTGCTAGCAAAGAAGCCTTTAGCACACCAGAGGCCTCTTTTCTCAACAGTTTTGAGAATCAAAGAAACTGTGCCCAGTAAAGCTGTGTTATTTCAAACACTTATTGTAAACAAAGGCATCAAAATAATACACTTCTCTCTTTGCCCCTTCCTTCCTTCCTTCCTTCCTTCCTTTTTCTTTTCTTTCCTTCTGTGCTACTGAGGGACCACTCACATGCAAGGAAAAGTGCTGAGCCCCAGTCCCAGTCAATGAGTATCTAAATAAGTAGGACTAGTAACAGATTGCAAAGTGCTAATATTGAATCCATGGTGAAATAAGTGAGAGAAACAGTTTTTCTTATAGGGGAATGCCAACTAAAAATATAAAAGTAATAGCACGGTAAGATTCTCTGATGACGGTGGGACCCTCAGCACCTGGGAGATGGAGACAAGTGGGGTGTGAGTTTGATGCCAACCAGCCTGTGCTAACATAGCAAGACCCAGTCTCAAAGAACAAGACAGAAGCAGACCAAAGGAGAGCAGGCCAGATAGTTCAGCGGGCAAAGGTGTTTGCTTCCTGGCCGGACAAGCTGAGTTTGATGCCAGGAACCCACATGGTGCAAGGCAAAAACTGACTCCTCCCACAAGTTGTCCTCTGACCTCCACATGCATACTGTGACCCTCACACCTCCCTAACACTCTAAGTATAATATTAACAACAATGAAAAACACAAGTCCCTTCTGGGACAAGTACACTAAAAGACAAGGTGTCGCTGGTCAACTTTTCGCTGATAAATTTTTTAAAACAGAAAAGCAGGTCTGCCGTAAAGCTGCCTCTTCCAGACATGACAGTATAGCAGTCCAGTCATAAAGAGACAGCGTAGGACCAACTATCATAGCCAGACAGAGCCCTGCAGGGAGAAAGAAAATCCTGCAGATGTGTGCAAGCTGGAGGCCTGGATTCACTCATCTGACCTCAGCACAAGGTGGTCGCTGTTTTCTCCAGGGCGAACCCATCTCAGTTTTGAGTTTTGGGGTGTATTAGAATGTTCTTTAACAATTTTCAAAGGAAATAAGGAACAAACCCTGTAGACTTTATTCATTTTGAGGTGGGTTTATGGATTCATTTTTTGTTGTTGTTGTTTTGGTTTTTTTGACACAGGGTTTCTCTGTGTAGCCTTGGCTGTCCTGGACTTGCTTGGTAGACCAGGTTGGCTTCCATCAATCTGCCTGCCTCTGCTTCCGGAGTGCTGGGATTAAAGGTGTGCACTACCACACCTGGCTTATGGATTTATTTTTAGGGATGCTATTTTCACAGAGCATTTTTGTGTGTGTGCTGCAAAAGCCTGAACAAAAAGCACATTGAGAAAAGCTTTGCGAAGCGGGCGGTGGTGGCGCACGCCTTTAATCCCAGCACTAGGGAGGCAGAGGCAGGCGGATTGCTTTGAGTTCGAGGCCAGCCTGGTCTACAAAGTGAGTCCAGGACAGCCAGGGCTACACAGGGAAACCCTGTCTCAGAAAACCAAAAAAAAAAAAAAAAAAAAGAAAAAAGAAAAAAAGAGAAAAGCTTTGCAAGCTAAAAGCCCCGCCTTACAAGGGTCACCACGAGGCAATCACAAATAGCATCCGCAGTGGTGAAAATTGGCCTAGAAGCTGGTTAGTGAATCACTGTGCAAGTTGATGCTAAGCAGAGGGGTTTGGAATTTACTTAATAATTTACCAGTATATAGTGTATTCATCAAACCTCATCATGACTGCATTCTGCTGCTTTTAATTTCTTTTCTATAAAACACTTTGTGGTAAAGACAGGTTGGCTTCTGGAATCCTTTGTTCTTGGCTGTAAAGATGAAACACTGCGTCTTACAGTAAAATCATTTAAAGGGGCTTAAAAATCATTTTTAGACAGTAACAGCAGCTTTTAAAAGATGAGAAGTGATTTTCAGTTTGATAATGAAATAAACCTTGACTAGGATGAAAGCAATCGAAAGGAAAATATTGCTGTGTCTTTTTGTGAGGGAATTAAGGAAGACGTTATTTCCTCAGTGAATATAAGTAAAGAGTTCAGACAGAGTTTTTCCATAATGCTATGAAAACTTTGTAATCACTTCAGATAGGCTGGGAATTTAACTCAAATTCTTCAAAAAGAAGAAATTGAACTTGAGGAGCTTATGATACTTTGCAAAAATCAAAGTCTGTGAATGCCTCCCCCTGACTTAATGATAGAAGCGTTCAGAAAGGCACAACCTCTTATTCTAGAAAGCCTGAAATAAAAGAAGAGGATGCTCAGATTTTGGTGGGCTAAGTTTGTATCTTGGCTTTGAGCTCTACCAACTTGGCTTGTTTTTGACTAAGTAACAAGGTGACCTCTAGCCTCAGTCTTCATTTGAACTTACATTAAAAGCAAATCCCTAGGGAGAAGCCCTCACCAGTACTTACAGCTCTTCTGATTTGAGAGTTACCTTTTAAAGCCAAAACTGTTGGCTTGGCCTTGTGATACTGTAGTGCTTGGGCTTCTTAAGCCTTGAGAACTATATAACAATAAAATGCAAAACAGATTTGCATTTTATCATTAAAGCAGAATTTATGTTCACTTAAAAACTACTACTACAGCTGGATGTGGTGGCGCACATGCCTTTAATCCCAGCACTTGGGAAGCAGAGGCAGATGGATATCTGTGAGTTCGAGGTCAGCCTGGCCTACAAAGCGAATTCACTACAGCCAAGATAACACAGAGAAACCCTGTCTCAACAAAACCAAACAAAATACTGCTACAGGGAGCTGGAGAGATGACTCATTGGTTAACTCTAGCTCCAGGTTGATCTGACGCCTGTAGCCTCACAGGCACTTAAACTCATGTGCACATACCAGCTCCATACAACAGCCCCATAATAAAAGAAAACATATAAATACACACATGGATAAAACATTTTCAGTGCTTTTATTACAGTACTGGGGAGGTAGCCCAGGGTCATCCTCATACTGTAAAGACACTCTCTCTACCAATGAGCTACATTCCCCAGGCAAAGTGAAAATTATTTATTAACTAATAGTGTTTCATATAGACTTAACAACTTTTTTTTTTAATCTGTGAGACAAGGTCTCAGTGTTTAATCCAGGCTGGCACCAAGCTCACAATCTTCCTGTCTCAGCCTCCAGGGTGCTAGGACTACAGGTATGCACTAGCATGCCCAGTTGAACTCTACGATGCATTACCATTAAACTAATTCCTGGGTCTTACCAGAGGTTAAAGATGGGGAGCCAGTAATTGAGGACGTCAGGTTGACACAGACTTTCATATAATCTAGGCTGGTCTTGAGTTTACTTCTTTGAACCTCCTACCCCAGCCCCACAGAGTGATGAGATTACAGGTCTGCATTGCCTCGCCTAAGTTTTGTTTTTTGGTTTTTTTCATTTTTGGTTTTCTTTGTGGTTTCAGGGACCAATAACTTGATCATCTGTGATATGAGTTCTGTTCTATCTTACCTTCCCTCTCCCTAAGAAACTGGGCATGGTAGCCTGAGTTGTCTGACTAATTTTGTTCCTGACTCTCTGTGGTTAAAGCAGAAGCCCAAGAACTATTCAAGCAAATAATGCCCCCAGATTATGTGGAAGCTTCTCTCTTCCCCAATTCAGTAGTCTAGCGAAAGCTGGAGAAAGTGTCTAGTGAGCCAAGGATAATGAAGATCAGTGGGGTGCAGTAGTACACCCCCCTAATTCTAGCATGCAGGAAGCTGAGGCAGGGAGATTCAGAGTTGAAAGCCAACCTGAACTACATTATCTTAAATACAGAACCAATAATCAAGGTTTTTTTTTTTCCTTCGAGACAGGGTTTCTCTGTGTAGCCTTGGCTGTTCTAGACTCACTTTGTAGACCAGCCTGTCCTCGAACTCATAGAGATCTGCCTGCCTCTGCCTCCCTGAGTGCTGGGATTACAGGTATGTGTCACCATGCCTGGCCAATAATCAAGTTTTCAAAAGTTAGTCTGGGCTGGAGAGGTAGCTTGGTTGGCAATATGCTTTCCTAGCATACATGAGACTCTGGACTTGGTCCCCACACAAACTGGGTGTGGTGATGTCCACCTGTAACTTTAGCACAGGGAGGTGGAGGCAGGAGTTCAGGGCAAGCCTCTGCTACATGGCAAGTTTAAGGTCAGCCTTTGAGGATATGAGAACCTGTCTGGGGGGAAAAAACAAACCGAATTTACACCTCCTTACTGCTTAGCTAACCTTTCCCAATTTTCCAGTTGTAAAGACCAGAAGGTAAGGTGATAGATTCTATTTAAGAGAGACATCTACGTTAGAACAAAACTATATTATTTCTGTATTCCTCTTAGATATGGCCTTTGGATCATAGTCGATCAAGGGAAGGTTAAAAGTAACTATTTCCCTTTGACTGTGTGCTATGGAATGAGCAGCTTATCACAGATAAGGACCTTCTCTTCCTTCTCTCTGGCTTTAGCAAAAGGCTGTCACCTCACTGTTCATTTTCTGTTCTTCCTTCTCAACTAGGGAGGCTGATGAATAAACATATCTCCTTGGTCACCAGAGAATCATGTTCAAACTCCTGCAGAAATCTCACTTCATAGTTTATAAGAAATGTGAACATTTAGGTTGAGACTGGCTTCGCTGTTTAAAGTGCCTGCTATACAGTCCTGAGGGCCTGAGTTCAATCCTGAGCATCCACGTGAGAGAAGAGAAGCCTGTAACCCTAGCTCGGGGGAAGCAGAGACAGATGGTTGCCTGGGTCTTTCCAGTCACTAGTCTTGCTGAATAGGTGAGATCCTGGTTCAGCGAGAGACCTTGTCTTTTAAAAAGATGAGAGGCAATAGAAGACACTCACTGCTGACATATGGTCTCTGTGTGCCAGCACATAAACACAAAGGAAAAGATAATTAGAGTCATACTTTATGCAAATTGAGGCTCATGTAACATCCCAAAATGTTGAATAAGTATAAATAAGTAGATAAAGAAATCTGTGTTTTGGGGCTCTAACTAAAATTACTATTGTTAATGGAATTTTATTACGCATCAACTACTATATGCAAATAATGAATTCTAACTTTATTTCTCACACAGGGAGAAAAACTGCCTCTGTATGAAAAATGACACCTTTAAATATCAAATCCACAGCCTGGGCATACTCTCTGATTACACTTGGAACTGAAATGTTAAGTTCTTTCTTCAGTTTCTACTATGTGAAACTTTTCTTGGAACTATACAAGATTTCAGAGCTGGCCTTCTATCAATCTCAGGTGAGAGATAATTTTCGCTCCCTTAGGTAGAGGACACAGCTTTCCTACTTACAGTGGCATGTTTCTGTCATTTATCAAAGAGTGCATTCTTTACATACTTGCAAGTGTTATCAAGAAAAAATGTGTGTGCTGTGGTGATGCAAACCTGTAGTCTCAGTACTTACTCTGAGACAAGAAGATTGCTAAGAATCCAAGGCTGGTGCAGGCTACACAGAGGGAACCTATCTCAAAAAGAAAGAGAGGGAGGGAGGGCGGAAAGAAGAAGAAAGGGACAGGGAATGGGTTGGGAGAGAAGAGAGGGAAGAAAGAAAAGGAGATAGTTATGGTTACTACTGTTGTGATAAAACACCGCAGCCAAAAACAAGTTAGGGAGGAAATGGTTTGGCTCACACTTCCACATCACAGTCCATCACTGAAGGAAGTCATGGCAGGAATCTGGAGCAGGAGCCAGTGCAGAGGCCATAGAAGGTTGCCCACACGGGAGCCCACAAGCTCCCATGGCTTGTTCAACCTGCATTCTTACAGGACCATTTGCTCAGGGATGTCCCCATGTGCTAGACCCTCCCACACCAATCAGTAATTAAGAAAATGCTCTATAGTCTTGCCTGCAGCCTGATCTTTTTGGGGGGGTGCGTGGGTAGGTAGTGTTTTTTTTTCTTTTTTTAGTATTTTGAGATTGGGTTTCTCTGTGTAACCTTGATTGTCCTGGACTCCCTTTGTAGACCAGGCTGCCTTGAACTCACAGAGACCCACCTGGGCATGCATCACTGAGCCCAGCCTGCAGCCTGGTCTTTTTTTTAAAAAATTCTTTTTTTATTATTATATTTCTTTTTTTAACATATAAATTTATATTATTACACATAAATAAATTAAACTATATACAGCAGGAGTAACTGAAACAATCAAGAATATATAACTGTTACATTCATAGTGATTTGCCTATTCCTATTTGGCAAACTTGAGGTGAACATCTTTCCTATCTTGCTGAGTCTAAAATTCTGAATGAAAGCCCATACCTATCATATCTCATCTCTATTAACTTCAAACATCTATCTAGACCTAAAAACATCTTAATCCCTAACCAACTAAGCTTAATTGTAAGACTAAACTATCTGGTCTTCAACCCCATCAGAGACTTGAGAAGGACCAAAACTTAATTACCTGAGTGAACCAAAAGTGCACATTAGTAGCTTCCAAAATGAAAAAATGACAGAGTTTACTGCCTGTGAAGTGACCCAAAACTCTCTATAATGTTGGAACATCATCTTCAGCCTTCTGGCCCAATATAACTGGCAGACATATTTGAGAGGCAGGAACTATTGAGGACTTACTTACCCTGCCTTGGCAGAGTTTGTCCATCGACTCTCTCTGTATCCAAGCTTGCCCATTTTTAGGTAGAATTCTGTCTGTGCCCAGTGGCTGGTTTGCCACATTTGAAGCCATCTCCATAAGGAGATTCTTTGATGCTCATCATCTTCTTTGAGGTATTCTGGGTGTTGCCAGGAGTTACACAGTCTTGTTGTCAAAGAATCTTTAGAGTAATAAAAACATCTTTAAATACCATATTCTGTAGGTCTCTGGGGCTTTTGAAGACCTAACCTATTTTGCCTTAGAATCATATCTATCTGTTAGACGTAGGATATATATTCTTGTGATAAAAATAGACTAGTAATTGGCATGACCATGATTTGCTCAACTGACAATTAGCTCATATTACTCAATTATCTTACACAGCCTGCATTACCACTGTCAAGGTATTGGAAGTAAACCTTGTATTATAATTGAGTTGGATGGGTACAATACCTCCTATTAGAGTAGAATATATATAATATGTGTGAAGAATAATCTTTTTTTTAAAGATTTATTTATTATGTATACAATGCACACCAGATCACATTATAGATGGTTGTGAGCCACCATGTGGTTGCTGGGAATTGAACTCAGGACCTCTGGAAGAGCAGTCAGTGCTCTTAACCGCTGAACCATCTCTCCAGCCCCATGAAAAATAATCTTAAATTTGAGTTCTATACCAATGTATCAAAATTAACCGTATTTTGCATCAATATACGAAATTCTATACAGATGAATTAAAAATAACCTTATTTGTGAGTAACAATTACAGTCTTAAGTTGAGGAGTAGATTCAATAATCTACTTTTTGTTCTATCATCCCTATATATTTCTATATCCCCCGTTCTTTTTTTTTTCTGTTCCTATTTTCTTACCTACAAAAGAAAGAGAAAAGAGAGACATCCCTAAGTCCAACCTAGTTTTCTCTCTGTATAAGACCAATAATAACTTATAACCAACTCCCGATGAAAATAAGTATCTGTAGCCAAAGGAGCAAACAGAAACCCCTCTTAGGGGAAATGGGGCATTGTTCTCTTAAGGTTTCTTTAGGCACACTTAGGGCAAATAATATCTTTGAAGGGGCCCATATAAAATTGGGGAAAATGGTTAAACAAGCCAAGGATAGCATTTGTGGTCCACTTTTTAAATGTTGAGAAATTCCAGGCTTAATAGGAGTCCTGTGTGAGACAGTCTGAAATGCTAGACCAATTGGGATCAGAAGCTTTCTATAAAGCTGCCCTGTTCTGATGGGTAACAGCAACTGAGGTGCCTGGGCCTGGAACATGAAGGACACAGGATGGCAGCGTCCAGCATGCCCACAGCCTGATCTTATGAAGACATTTTCTCAGTTGAGGTGACCTCCTCTCAGATGACTCCAACTTATATCAAGTTGACATAAAATATCACAGCCTATATGCTGTACCTTGAAAGGATTGATGATATTGACAAATTATACTGTAACTTATCACACATGAGGTGGGTGGATAGCTATCGTGGTTTTACATTTTCCCTTGGCTTTCTGATGTTGCTTATTACAGAACTACATATTTACCATGTTGATTTTGAGTTGCTTTATTATTATTCTTAATCTTTCTCTTCCTTTTCTTTCTCTCTCTCTTTTTTTTTTTTTTTTTTTTTTTTTTTTTTTTGGAGACAGGGTTTCAATGTACAGCACTGGCTGTTCTGGATCTTGCTCTGTACCCCAGGCTGGCCTTGAACTCACAGAGATCCACCTGCCTCTGCTTCCTGAGTTCTGAGATTAAAAGGGTATATCACCATGCCTGACACTATTATAGGTGCTAATTAATAGTTCTGGAAACAGATTTTTCAGCTTTAGATACGTCTCATAAGTAAAAATAGGTAAAAAAAAAAAAAAATCAGGGATTTCTTCCTTCCTGTTTCCTGCCTTCCTTCTTTTCTTTCCTTCCTCCTGTCTGCTCTCTGGTTTACTGTGTAGCTCAGTCATGTCTCAGTGATCTTCCTCCAGCCTCCCACGTGCTGAGAGTATAGGCTTGTGCCGCCGCACTCAGCCTCAGGAGTCAGTGTCATCTTGAATGTAGTAGTCTATGCTAATAACAACTATATGAAAGAGTCCTATGTGTATTTTTTTTCTCCCTAGGTAATTTTAATGATCTGCAACATTCTGAATGACCTGAGTGGGTATTTTCGCATGAACTCTCAGTATGACTGCTGTCTAAATTACCACTGTTCCCTTTTTGGAGCGCTTTTGCATACAGTGGCCTTCCTTCTCCCGTGGTTCCCTTGGAAACACTATCAAGAAGGTGACTGGCTTAGTGGACTCCAACTGGTCGTCTCCCTGTGTGCCTTTGACAGCACCCTCGCCTGGGTGCAGCAAGCCCAGTGTCGCTTGTTTGCAGAGATGTCCCCCAGGCACGAGAGCAGGCTGCAGCTGTCCAGAATGAACCAGGTGGCATCCCTGGTGGGCTCCACCAGCGTCCTTTTCTGTGGCCTCATCTCTCGCAACATGGAAATCCTGCCCAACTTTCAGGCCATCGCTGTCGTCATTGCCGCCCTGGCGGCTGCCAGCTTCTATGGCGGCATGTTCCATATGAGACGTTTGGAATTTAAGAGAAACCCAGAGGAAAGCCTCCTCTCCGAGAGTGAACAGGAGCTGGTGTGGACCTCTGCCATCTTGCTGATGAGGCAAATCTTGTCTCAGAGGAACTTCTTCCTTTTTCTCGTCATGAGTTTTTTTCAAGTCTTCCATTTGTCCTTCTTGAGTAACTTCATGATGATCTTTGCAGATAGCCTCATTCCAATCGAGGCTGTCTCTTCTTCCATAAGGAGTATCATGTATGGGGCTGGCTTCGTCTGCCCTCAGGTATGTGAAGATTCTCTCAGGGCTTTCCTAGGGGGACTGAAGATGAACTCTTAGCTGTCTGAGGAGATAAAAAGAAATTGTGACTAAATGAGTAGTGTTACTAATTGACACATGTTTACCAGGAAACCGTAATAGTCAGAGCCCAGTCTCTGTATAGGATTCCATAGAAATAATGGGAAAGCAAATGAAAAGCAAGCAAGGGATAAGCTCAGTGAGGACGAAGCAGCATAGTTAAATACAGATTTTAAAGCTATGCTTATTGCCAGGTGTGGTGGTACAGGCCTTTAATCCCAACACTTGGGAGGCAGAGGCAGGTGGATCACTGTGAGTTCGAGGCCAGCCTGGTCTGCAAAGCTGGAGTCCAGGACAGACAAGATAACACAGAGAAACCCTGTCTCAAAAAAACAAACAAACAAAAAAACCAAACCAAAACAAAAATAAAGTTATGCTTATTTGTTTATTGTGTGTATGTTTGTTTTGAGACAGGGTCTCACTGTATGGTACTGGCTAGCCTGGAACTTGCTTAGTAGGCCAAGCTGGCTTTGAATGTATGGAGCCTGATGCCTACACTATTGTGTGCATGTGTATATGTGTGTGTGAACCAGGGTGGCCTGTAGAGGTCAGAAGACAGATCTGAGGCATCCTTTCTCTCTTTCTATTATGTAGATTCCAGAGAATAAACTCAGGTGTTAATCTTGGTGTCAAGCCGTCTCCACAGTCCAGTGTTTTAACACTTGGCTTTGAATCTAAGCATCTGCCAACTGTGGAAGAAGTAAATGGCTTTCTTTGAGTATATATTTTTGCTTTATTTGAGCATGTAAAGTTTTATCTTAATGGAAGAAATCTTAAAGGGACAGGAAAGAAAGGCAAGGAAAATCAAAACACATGGAGGGAAAAGGTAAGAGTCAAGGACTCTTATAAACAAGATAGTGGATCACATTCATAGAGCTTAGGCCTGGAGTTCCTTATGACTCATGTAGCTTGAGATTCCTTTAACCTTTGACCTATTTTATTTTATAACCAACTTATAATCTCACTTAGTAAACACATTAAAGCAGTTTTGTACTTAATTGTTTTCTTTTGAGACATTGTCTCTCTGTAGCCCAGGCTGGCCTAAAACTCAAAGTAGTCCTACCTCAGCCTTGGGAAAATGCTGGGATTGCAGATGTGAGATGACACACCCAGCATGCTTAACCTTTTAACCACTTCACCAATATAACTGCAGAAACCATCAAAACCATGTGTAGAGAGCTATGGTTGAGATTCATATGTGTAGCTGGGCTTGAGCTTGCTTGTTGTTGGAAAAAATTCTAGTTAGATTATTTGCCCAGTTTTTAAATAGGTTACTTTGTAATCTTTGTTCATTATGTATATGCTGGGGGGAGGGGTTGACACAGGGTTTCTCTGTGTAGCCCTGGCTGTCCTGGACTCACTTTGCAGACCAGGCTGGCTTTGAACTCACAGAGATCCACTTGCCTCTACAACCACGCAAGGCTTCATTATATACTTTTAAAGCCCTACATTATGTCTATCTTCTAATTTTTGTATGTATATGCATTTTTGTATATATGCACAAGTGCATGTGTGTGTTCAGTGTATGTGCACATGCGTGCAAGAGCTTGTGGAGGTCACAGAACAGCCTTGAATGTCTTGAGTATCCTTTCTCAGGTGCCATACAGTTTTTCTGTATTGTTGTTGTTTTTTGAGATAGACTTCTCACTGGCCTAGAACTTACCAAGTAGGCTGGCTGGTCAGCAACCCCCAGGGTTCCGTTTGTTATTGTGTCTCCAGTCCTATATTTTTGTTTGTTTGTTTGTTTTTGATCTAGAGTCTTGGTGTGTTGTCCATGCTGACTTCAAGTTCAAGTGCATCTTACTTCTGCCTCCCAAGTGCTGGATTAACATGTGTGCCCCACACCCAACTCTTGTATTTTTGTTACTGAGTTATATTGGTACTTCATACATTCTTAGATATAATCTGTTATCAGGCAGATTGCTTATATTTTCCCTATTCTGTAGGCTCTTTTTCCCCAGTTTCTTGATGGATTATTTTGATTATTCTGGTCTGTTGAGCATCCACACGAATTGTAGGGTTAAATATGTCCATTTCCTTAAAGACATTAGCTGGAATGAAGTGCAGTCCTCCTGCCTCTGCCCCTGCAGAACCTGGAGGTCTGCACACGTAGGCCTAGATAGGGCTTTAACATTTTAACATTCTAATTTATAATACATTTACATCTTTATCCCCTTACTTGTGTTCCCTCCAAACCCTCTTAGGTGAAATAACTTGACTTTGAACACACAGGCAACTAAAAGTGGCACAGCTACGCTGCAGATGTAAGGCATCTGATTTTCAAATCTTGCACTTTGCACTCTGTCACACATTTCATGCATATTTCTGTATTAGCGACTGACATGAAACAGCTTCATTTCAGTAAGTGGGCATGAGTGCCTTTATCATATAGCCACACTAAGGAGCCCCTGGGCCTTGCTGGGTGCGTTGTGTACTTCCCCTCTAAGAAATGCTGTGGATCTTGTTCATCACTGAGCTACGGTTCTCAGCTTCTAGAAAATGAGCTCTTGTTCCTTGAGAGTAGAGGAGTAAGCCAAAGAGTGGGCCGGAGGGGACTGCTCTGCTCATTAAAGGACATTCATAGTCCACTTAGGTTATTCAGAATTCTCTTCTATTGTAATGTACCTATGTTTGGTTAGAGGACACTTCTCTGAGTTAAACAATGTGCTTTTCATGTTGAAAACAAAGAGTGTCTTCTGATCTTTGTGCATGCACATGTAACAGACTTTTTATTTTTAATTTTTTTAGGAGTTAAAATAGTAGCAATCTTTATTGAGGGTATTGACTAAGAAAGTACAAAAAGTATTCTCTGCCTTAATCTTTTTTGTGTGTGAATGTTATTATTTTTTAATTTTAATTTTATTAATTTATTCAGATTACAACTCAATTGTTATCCCATCACTTGTATCCTCACATTCCTCCCTCCCTCCTGCTTTCACCCTATTCCCTTGCCCTAGGTGGACCTCCCCCGCCACTATATGGTCATAGGCTATCAAGTCTCATCTTGGTAGCCTGCTTATTCTTTCTTTGAGTGCCACTGGACCTCCCCACCAAGGGGAGGTGGTCAAATATGGAGCACCAGAGTTCATGTCAGAGTCAGTCCCCACTCTCCACATAACTGTGGAGAATGTCCTGTCCATTGGGTAGATCAGAGTAGGGGTTCAATGTTTACTACTTGTACTGTCCTTGGTTAGTGCAATAGTTTGAGGAGACCCCTCTGGGCCCCAATCCACTCATCACAATGTTCTTCTTGTAGGTTTCTAGGACCCTCTGGGTCCTTCTATTTCCCCATCTCCTATATTTGTCTTACCTAGAGTCTCAGTAGGATGTCCTCACATCTATCCCAATCTCCTGGTAAGTGAAGACTTTCGTGGGACGTACCTTTTGGGCTAGTGCCCAATTATAAGTGATTATATGTGAGTCTTTCTGCTTATGGATTAACTCACTCAGTATGATCATTTCCAGTCCCCTCCATTTGTCCACAAATTTCAGGATTTCCTCATTTTTAATAGCTGAGTAGTATTCCATAGTGTAAATGTACCACAGTTTCTTTATCCAGTCTTCAACTGAGGGACATTTAGGCTGTTTCCAGGTTCTGGCTATTATGAATAAGGCTGCTATGAACCTGGTTGAGCATATGTCCTTGTTGTGTGGTGGAGCATTTTCTGGGTATATTCCAAGGAGTGGAATAGCTGGGTCTTGAGGAAGCCCTATTCCCAGTTTTCTGAGAAAGCGCCAGATAGATTTCCAAAGTGGTTGTACAAGTTTGCATTCCCACCAGCATAGAAGGAGTGTTCCTCTCTCTCCACATCCTCACCAGCATGTGGTGCCACTTGAGTTTTTGATCTTAGCCATTCTGATGGGTGTAAGATAGAATCTCAGAGTCATTTTGATTTGCATTTCTCTGATGACTAAAGACGTTGAGCATTTCTTTATGTGTTTCTCAGCCATTTGATATTCCTCTGTTGAGAATTCTCTGTTTAGTTCTGAGCCCCATTTCTCAATTGGGTTATTTGGTTTGGTGGTGTTTAATTTCTTGAGTTCTTTATATATTTTGGATATTAGACCTTTGTCAGATGAAGGGTTGGTGAAGATCTTTTCCCAGTCTGTAGGCTGTTGCTTTGTAACAGACTTTTAAATCTAGAACAGTGAACATCTTCAGAATTGGCAGAAAAAAAATGCAGAAAACAAAACAAAACAAAAAGTAAGTTCTTGGTGTGAATCTTTCGGAATTATTAAAATATATAACACTTAACCAGAAGAAATGAGATGTGGCTTAGCTCTTGTGAACTGGACTTCTGATTTTAGGGTGAGAAGCATTTCAGATTGCCTCACAGTGTGGGTGGTACGATGCTTAGTAGCTGCCTTCGGTCAGTGCTAGATTTAACTTCCAATTGTAAAGTGTGTATTGAGCCTTCCACTTCCTGGTAGTTGGAATAGTACCAGTTTCTTCAGTATTCGCACAGCATTAATGCCTGTAGTTGTTTCCTTTTCTTCTCCTCTCTTTTTGGCAGTGCTGAGGTGGAAGCCAGAGCCTTGTGTATGCTTCTGATCACTGAGCTACACCCCCTTCGACTTTGTTTGTTTTTGTTTTTGTTTTGTTTTGTTTTTGAGACAGCGTTTTTCTGTGTAGTCTTGGCTGTCCCAGACTCGCTTTGTAGATCAGGCTGGCCTCGAACTCACAACGATCCACCTGCCTCTGCTCCTGAGTGCTGGCATTAAAGGCGCATGCTACCATGCCCGGCTCAACTTTTGATGTATACCAATTAACAGCTGGGTGCAGTGGCTCACCTATAACCTCAGCATTTAGGAGGCTGAGGAAGAAGGATTACTGAGAGTTCAAGGCTGAGCCTGGGCTACATGGTAACTTCCAGGCCAGATGAGGCCACATAGTGAGACCCCATCTCAAAATCAAACCAAACCCACACATTTCTCCTTAAGACAGTCTTAAGATGTGACGCAACAGATGTTGTAATCCAGAAGCAATTTGGTTTTGTAAGGAGAAGCTGGCTTTGTCATCACAGGTAAGCAGGACTAACAGGTGGGACGGGTTCCTTCTTAACAGTGTCAATCTCTTTCCTTGCAGTGCCTGGTACTTCTAGGGCAGTCCTGGCTGAAGAAATACGGTTACTATAAAGTTATCTTAATTTCTTTCTACCTAGAAGGAGCAGCTGCCATTGTCATGTTATTTCTGGGACAGGAATATTATTCCTGTTTGGCTATTTATCTCACTGTTATCATGTAAGTAAATGCCAGGTCCCTTTCAGCATTATACTGCACCTTTTCAGTACCCTTCTAAACACCAAAATATCTTTAATCTGAGTAGCTGGAGTTACAAGCATGAGGGACCATGCCCGTCTTAACATATCCGATCTTAATGAAATCTAATTATCATTTGTAGGCCAGGGCATTGTATCTTTCAGTGAAATTGTTTGAATGTTTACAGCTTGCATATTAGAAGCATTCCATATAGTAGATTTGTGTCAAAGATAGGCTCTGTTTAATAGCAAGGTGTGGTGGCTCATCTCTATAATCTGGCACCCAGAGGCTAAGGGAGGAGGATTGTCCTAAATTTTAGTTGAGCCTGGACTACAGAGTAAGTTTGTCTCAAAACAAACTAGCCAAAACAAACAAACAAACACAACAGAAACCAAAACAACCTCAAAAGGGGGCTGTGAGATAGCTCAGTTGGTAAACTGGTTTCCACACAAGTGTTAGGGTTCCTGGTACCACCTAAGAAGCCAAGACACAACAGCATGTGTCTCTAACCAGGTGCTTGGGAGGAGGCCATGGGCCATGGGGTAGAGACAGCAAAAACATCCCTGGAGCTCACTAGCCAACCTGTGAGCCCTAGGTTCAACCAGAGAGACTTTGTCTCAAAAAAACAAGATGGAGGCTGGAGAGGTAACTCAATAGGGACCCAGGTTCAGTTCCTGTCACCTACATGGCGTCTCACAACCATCTTTAACTCCAGTCCCAGGGTGTTTGATGTCCCCTTCTGACTTCTGTGGGCCCCTATGCACACATGGTACATACATGCATACATACACACTAGCTAATTAAATAAATGAATACATAATTTTTTAAAAAGATTAAGAATGTTTGAGGAAGACACATTTAGTACCCATGTGCAAACAACATGCTTATTCACACACACCTACACAAACACATATATTACACACATATAATAAATAAATGTAAAAAAAAAGAAAAAGTAGAACAAAACAACAACAAAAACCCAGGTGTATGCACACTTGTAATTCCAGTACTTGGGACGTAGAGGCAGGGGGATTAGAAGTTCAAGGTCATCCTTGGCTACTTAGCAAGTTCAAAGCCAGCCTGGACTGTGTGAAACCATCTCAGAAACAAGCAAGCCAACCAATGTTTTGTGTATTTCTGGAATTGAGCATGACATCCTGGTGCCCCTGCATGTGTACTTACCATGCCTATCCTTTTGAAAAAGCTATTCCCACCCTCCTGTTCGCACTATTCTACATTCAGACTTATTTTAAAAACAAAACAAAACTATGTGAGAGAGAACAAGGATGTGTGGTACTTGTCTTTCTAAGTCTCGTTTATGTCCCTGAACCTAGTGCTCTACAGGTCCATCCACTTTGCTACTTATGTCAGGATTTCATCCTTCTTTATAACTGAATAATATGCCATTATATAAACATACCATACTTTCCTTATCTGTCCATCCATTAGCAGGCACCTCGGCTAATTCCATATCATATCAACTGTGCGTAGTATCGCAGTAAACTAGGCCCTGTGAGCATCTCTTTGGCGTCTGTTTCCTTTGGTGGGGTACCCAGCAGCCAAGAAGCTGGATCTGCCGGTGCTCTAGTTTCAGGCTCTAAAGTTGCTGTTGCACAGCCGCTTCTCTAATGCACAGGCACGTCTGCAGTATGGGGGAGCCTTCTCTACATCACCCACATTTGACTTTTGGTTTTTGTGCTTTTGATAATAGCCATTCCTTTTTGTTTTTTTTGTTTTGTTTTTGAGACAGGGCTTCTCTGTAGCCTTGGCTGTCATGGAACTCCCTTTGTAAATAGGCTGGCTTGAACTCACAGAGATCTGTCTGCCTCTGCCATGCCATCCTTTTTTTTTTTTTTTAAAGATAGGGTCTCACTGTGTAGACCTGGCTGGCCTGGAACTTTTTATGTAGACCTGGCTGGCCTTGAACTCAGAGAGATCTGTCTGTCTCTGCCATCTGAGTGCTGGGATTAAATGTGTGCAACACTATGCCCAGCTGAAAATAAACATTGTAGCCGGAGTAAAGTAATAGCTGACATTTCCTGATGACTACTCTAGCATATATTTATGCCATTTGCTTATCTTTTTAGAAATTATTTTATGTGTGTGGGGAGGTTGCCTGCATGTATATCTGAGCAGCATATGTATACTTGTACCAGTGGAGATCAGATCCTCTGAAACCATAGTTACAGGTGGTTGTGAGCCACTGTGTGGGTGCTGGAATTGAACGTATGTCCTCTAAAATAGCATTCAGTACTCTTAACTATTGAGCCCTGACTCCAGTGTGACCATTTGTATCTCTTTTGGAAAAAGTTTGTTCAGACTATTTAATGAGATTGGCTTTAGTTTTAGGTTGTTTTTTTTTTTTTTATAGTTTGCTGTTATGAAGTTTTAAAAAACCCTTATATATTCTGTGTATTAATCCAGATTAATAGTTGACATGTATTTTCTCCCATCCTGTGAGCTCGCTCCTTATTCTTGATGTATTTCCTTTTGCTTTGAGTACATTTTTAGTTTCATGTAATTCTACTTGTCTATTTCTGCTTCTTGTTTTCTGTGTTTTGAATATTTTATAAAAATTAAATCAGCTCATATGCTGAGCAACTCAAATGACCTCTTATTGTTGTTAGACTTGCCCAATCTGAAAGTCTTCGCCTATGTCTTCTTCTGTTTTGCTCTGTTTGTTTGAGACAGGGTTTCACGTAGCCCAGGAGGGCCTTGGACTGTGTAACGAGAGTGAGTGTTGATTCTCCAGCGTGTGCATCCCAGGGGCTGGGGGTGCATGAGTGCACACTGTGCCCACATTTGCTTATTGTTTAAAGTTTAAAGTTATCTTATGTATATGAATGTTTCACTTGTGTGTGTGTGCCTGGTGCCCTCACAGAGGACAGAAGAGAGTGTAATCCTGAGACTGGAGTTACAGACAGTCATAAGACATCGTGTGGGCGCTGGGAACTGAACCTGTCTCTTGTTTTTGTGTTTTGTTTTTTTAAGAGCAGCCAGTTGTCTTAACTTCTTAGCCATCACTCCACCCCCATGTTTTGTTTTGATCTGTGCTTTGTAGTTGTAGAATGTTCATATGTGTACAGTATTTTGATTTTTTTTCTAGGGTGATTGTACATGCCTCTTTTTGCTTATTTAACTTGCCACTGGCTGACATGGTCGATGCAGATTTGCTGAAGTTTAACAGGCAGTAAGTATATGTATTCAGGTATTAACTACAAAATGTCACACTGATAGGAATTACCAGAGTCCTACAGCTCAGCTACCACATACGAGAGTGATGATGCTAAGGATTGTCACTGGGACCAAGAGAACAGAATATCATAGGATGGTCGCATTCACTCACCCCGGGCAGCTTTTTCTTTTCTTGGTTTGCAGTGCTGTGAAGTGAACCTCAGGGCTTTGCACATACTAGGCAAGTGCTCTGCCCTTGAGCTGCATCACCTGCCCCAGGCAGTATTTTCCTGTTTCTGAAAGGACATCATCATTTTTATTGCTTAGGCTCACACAACCAATGGTACATCAGGGTTAATGCTTAGGAACTAAAGTGAAATCTCAATTTGTTTTATGTTGTACAAATTTCAGTACACCAACATTTATGAAAGTTCAACACACATAAATGCCATATGGCTGTTTACTGTCAGATAAGCATAGTGACACCTTCCTGAAGTCTCAGCCACTCAGTGGACTGAGGCAGGAGGATCGCTTGAGTTCTAGGCCAATTGTATAGCAAGACCTTGTCTCAGTAAATAGTTGTGTGTTATGACTCACACCTGTAACCGTAGCCCTGCAGAGACTGAGTTCAGGGTTAGACTGTGCTAAATAGTGAGTTGAAGTTCAGTCAGGCCTACACTGTCTCAAACAAATCATCATCAACAACAAAAAGAATAACAACAAAAGAGTTAAGTTCTATTCTCTCTTAAGACTAAGGAATTCATATTTTATATTTGCTAAGCTATTTCTATAGTTGTTTACTTAGGTTGAAGGGAACTTCACACATGAAGAGGCCTTCTTACTTGAGTATAGAAACACAACAGATATGTTGGGATGGTTGAGCACACCTTTCATCCCAGCGTGGGAGGCAGAGGTAAATTGGTCTCTGTGAGTTCAAGGCCAGCCTGGTCTACATAGTAAATTGTAGCAAACAGGGCAGAGCTACACAGTGAGACATACTATCTTAATAATAATAATAATAATAATAATAATAATAATAATAATAAGAAGAAGAAGAAGAAGAAGAAGAAGAAGAAGAAGAAGAAGAAGAAGAAGAAATAGAACAAAATGTGATTTATATTGATCAAAGACCAACACTATTGTTGTCTCTTACAGGTCTCCTCTTCCCTTGATGGTTTTTGGCATCAGTTCCTTGTTTACCAGACCTGCCCAGTCTTTAGCTCCCATGTTGATACTCTCTAAGCTAAACCAATATGGATATGGAGACCCGAACAACAGGTAGAGTAAAAAACCAAAATAACCTTTGCAGTCATGCAAGCAAATTCACCTTTCTCCCATTAACTATTAAGAAAGCGTCTTGGCAGCCTGGTGTACAACACAAAGTGAGTCCAGGACAGCCAAGGCTACACAGAGAAAGCCCATCTCAAAAAAAAAAAAAAAAAAAGAAAAGAAAAGAAAGCGTCTTGGACTTTGGATATTGTTAGCTATTAACTCACATATCTCAAGTGAGATATAATAAAAGTATTAATGTTAAGGAGCTATGGGATGGTTTTAATACCACTATTGAAATCACATATATTGCATATGTCTGTATACTTCACACGAAGCTACATATTGATTATATTTTATATACCGTCCACTCCATTTCATGTTTCTGAGGACTTTCTGAATAAAGCAATACTGGGAATAAAAGATGAACAAGGAGCCTCCAGAGGATTCTAAAGATTACAAAATCCTGAGATACGTTCCTGCCAAAGTCTGGGATGACAGCTGACATTTACCTAGCATGCTGAAAGCTGAAAGTTCAGTTCCACAAAAGCAAAAGTATCCTCCCGGAAGTACCCAGTGTTCTGCGATTCTGTGGAGGGGTGTTCCCTGCCCCAGTCTGCCTGTGGTCAGGAACACGCATAGGAGTGCGGCTCCGTGAATTCAGATGGGAAGGACTGACAGCTTCCAGCACTTAGGGCCTTGTTGTGAGGAGGGGTCATTTAGTCCTCCTGTCACTTCCTTTGTCAGCTTTGTAGTTTTCCTTATGTAGATCTTGCATATTTTTCAGGTTTATATCTAAGTAAGTTATATTTTGGGGCACTAATATAAGTGACATTCCATTTGTGATGTAAAAGTCTACTTGTTTTTTGCTTGTATATAAGAACAGCATTGACTTTGGCATGGCAAAATATTTTGCAGTTTTTTTATAATTACTTTTTAGTTCCAGTCATTTTTTCTGTCAATTTTATGTTTTTTCTACATAGACAAAGGTTTTAAAGTTTTGTTATAACTTCTCTACTTTATTATGAATATTTTCACATATGTGAAAACATCGAGGAAGTTTCACATGATCAAACGTCGATTCAGCTGTCTATATTGGACTGATCAGTGTCCCTTTCTTCTGCTTATCAATCCAGACAACTTGTTTTTCCTTACAAATTTTTATTATGAAAAAATGTGTGCCGGGCGTGGTGGCACATGCCTTTAATGGCAGTACTCAGGAGGCAGAGGCAAGTGGATCACTGTGAATTCGAGGCCAGCCTGGTCTACACAGCGAGTCTAAGACAACCAAGGCGGTTACACAATGAAACCCTATCTCAAAAAAACAAATAACCTTTTGTATTTATTTATTTTTATTTTATGTGCATTTGTGTTTTGCCTGCATGTATGTCTGTGTGAAGGTGTTGGATCTTGAAGTTACAGACAGTTGTGAGTTGCCATGTGGGTGCTTGGAATTGAACCTAGGACCTCTGGAAGAGCAGTCAGTGCTCTTAACCACTGAGCCATCTCTCCAGCCCCCATTATGAAAAATTTTAAACACACAAAATAGCTTAAAGTACAGAGAAAATTCATATAGTCATTCCTTAGGTTAAAGAATTAATATCATACATATTTGGTTCTAGGAAATTTGTACATTTGGTTATTCAGTGTGCATGTGTGTGTGTGTGCATGTGCATGTGCACATGCACACACACTCACACCAGCAACCAGTTGCAGGAATTGGGTCTTTCCCTCCACTCTGGGGGTCCAAGAAATTGAACTTAGGTTGTCCGTCCTGGCAGTGAGTGCCTTTATCCATTCAGCCATCTAACTAGAACTCTTAACCTTCTTGCTTCTGCTTCCCAAGTGCTGGGCTTACTGAGATGAGCAGACCCCACGTGTCTATACAGTCCTTCTGTAAAGTCCATATAATCTGGTCACTTTTTTTGTTGTTGTTTTTGGGGTTTTTATTTTGTTTTGTTGGTTTGTCAAGACAGGGCTTCTCTGTGTAGCCTTCGTTGTCCTGGACTCACTTTGTAGACCAGGCTGGCCTTGAACTCACAGTGATCCTCCTGTCTCTGTCTCCCGAGTGCAGGGATTAAAGGCGTACTCCACCCTGCCCGGCTTAATCTGGCCACCTTTGTTTTTGTGGTACTAGGGATCGCTCTCAGGGCCTTGAGCAGCATCCCATCTTTTAG
Organism: Acomys minous; assembly: GCF_964271855.1. NCBI lineage: Eukaryota > Metazoa > Chordata > Mammalia > Rodentia > Muridae > Acomys > Acomys minous. The sequence goes on along the minus strand of NC_140484.1, from coordinate 78,033,840 downwards.
TAGAATCTGAGGGAACTCTTTCATAATCCCCATGTACTAGGGGACTCTTTTTCTTATGGGGGGAGCTGCTGTAAATCTAGAATAATTAAAAGCTTCAAGTAAGTTTGTGGCAGAAAGCTACGGTGATGGGAAGGGGAAGAGACAGGCTCAAAGAGTCGTGTGGCCATATAGCTCCTGTTTTAGCTTCCTAGAGAATTGGGACAGCAAGGGAGGAAGAACAGGTTTGTTTAACTTGCTCTGAATTATCTCTGTTTTCAAAAACCACAAAGGCTCTACAGTCAAGATCCTTAACCCCATTTGTACATTAGCATTACAAGCTCCAGTGGCCAGGTCACACCCCAGATCAGTTCAGTCAGAAACTCTGGAGGAGTGATCCGGCCACCAGCATTCTTTAAAGCTCCCCACCTTTGCCCTCCTGAAGCCAAGGTGAGAAACTAGAGATTTACAGCCTTGGGACCAGCAGCTCTGAGCACTGATTCTTGTTGGCTCAGCAACATGACACGTTGGCAGCCTGACATGTTGGCAAACTAGTTTCTTGATACTGTAAGCATTTTCAGGGATACAAGCACACATAGGCACTTGGGTATCATTTATCTTTTAAGTGATAACTAAACCTTGGCCTCTGGTGGCCTCATGTGGCTCATACTATCTGAAAGTCCAGAGGCTGACTGTAGCACTCAGCAGGTGTGCTTTGCTGAGCAGAGACCCACCAATATAAAGGACTGAGCAAACCTGTCTGTCCAAATAAGTGTCACTCTTGCAGATACGTTTTCTAGCATCTCATCCTATCCTACCCCTTTCCTTCCTTCCTTCCTTCCTTCCTTCCTTCCTTCCTCCTTCCCTCCCTCCCTTCCTTCCTACCTCCCTTCTTTTCTTCCTGTTTTTGAGACAGTGTTTCTCTATGTAGTCCTACAGATCACTGTGTAGACCAGTCTGGCCTTGAGTTCACAGAGACTCACCTGCTTCTCCTCCTGAGTGTAGCGTCTGATTCTCTGCTTTCTGTCCAGTGTACAGAGCCAGCTAACTCAGGCTAGTGTTCTTCCCTTTGCCCCTTTTAAAAGATGCTCTAAATGTTTTGATGTGATTAAAGAAATATTATTTCTGAGCTAGATGCCAGTACTTGAAAAGGCGAGGCAGGAGATTGTGTGAGTTTTAGGCCAGGTTGGGATATACAGTGAGTTCCAGATCATTCTAGGCTAGAGTGAATTTGTTAATAGAGGTCTATAGTTAGGTAACTTGAGCAAGAAAACCAGTATAATCCCTAGTTATATGGGGTAAGATATGTTATGTAGTGATGGTAGAAATGGATGACCAGGCTTGGGCATGGTAGGACACACCTGGGTTGTTATTTGTTTGTTTTTGAGACAGGCTCTCACCTTGTATCCCTGGGTGCCCTAGAACTTGCTGTGTATGCTTAAGATGGCCCAGAAATCCCCTCTCTCTGCCTCCCAAATGCTGGGATTAAACAGGTATGCTACCACACCTGACAGTGAGTGTAAGGCCATCCTGATCTATGTTGTAAAATTGACGCCAACCAGGTCTACACAATGAGACATTGTCTTTAAAAGAAAAGAAATGGATCATCAATTTTATATACATAATTTGCTGAAAAAAAATCACATGAACTCTGGAGATGTAGTTCAGTGACTAATCACTTGCCAAGTGTGTGTGTGGTTCAATCCCTAGCATTGCAAACATGAAGCAGATAGTTTAGAAATTATAGAATAAGCTGCCATCATATTGCACAAGAGAATGCACAATATAGCTCTAAGGTGTTATAGAAAAGATCTCCTCCTTTCACTTGCTCAACTAAGTAGATTTGTGTTCTTTCTTGGTAGATGTTTATGAAATTTTTGTAGTGTTAATACTAAGCTAGAGTCCTAAGGTTTGTTCCCTCTCTGTATACATGGCATTAGGGGGGCAGAAGGGCAAGTCCAGTATGCTGAGCAAGTCCAGAGGTGAGAGAAGCCACAACTGCAAAGGAATGTAGGCGTGTAATTGGTTACTTGCTCAGGATGCAGCAGGCACACCGGCTCCATGCGTCAGGAGTGCCCAGCAGTCCTGCTGCTTCACAGGGCATTAGGAATACAAAGGTACATTTCACCAGGGCTCATAGACCGCCAGTTTTATTCCCTGGATAACACTTTTCGTCTACTGGTGTGTTGTAAATAACTGATTAATAAATAAAATTGAAACCTCAGTGGGGGTGGCCTTTAATGCCAGCACTCAGGATGAAGAGTTTGAGGCCAGCCTGGTCTACAGAGTGAGTTCTAGGACAACCAGGACTACACAGAGAAGCCCTATCTTGAAAAACTAACTAAATCATTTAAGAAATAATTTTTGTTGGGTATAATGGCTTATACCTCTAATACTACCTCATAGGAGGCTGAGGCAGGAGGATTACCATGACTCTGAAGCTGGCATGTACTATACAGGAGTTCTAGGCCAAATTAAGCTATATAGAATATGAGAGCCTATCTAAAAAATCCAAACCAAACCAAACCAAAGCAAGACAAAAACCAAAATGAATAATGGCTTCCTGTAGCCAATCTGGTTACAGCATCTTCCTTCCTTCCTTCCTTCCTCCCTTCCTTCCTTCCTTCCTTCCTTCCTTTCTTTCTTTCTTTCTTTCTCCTCCTTATCCTTTTCTTTCTTTTTTTCTTTCTTTCTCTGTTTTGTCAAGACAGGGTTTCTCTGTGTATCTTTGGCTGTCCTGGATTCACTTTGTAGACCAGGCTGGCCTCGAACTCACAGTGATCTGCCTGTCTCCTGAGTGCTGGGATTAAAGGTGTACGTTACCATGCCTGCCTCCCTCTCCCCCTTTTTTTTTTAATACTGGAAATGTGACCCAGGGTTTGGGGCATGCTAGGTAAATGCTCTGCCACTGAGATCCACCCCAAGACATACAAGTGTGTTAAAAATTACATATGAAGCGTTCCATGTGAACTGTATATCTTACCATAGAGATATTCATACATCTACATTTATTGTTGCTCTGTTTACTATGTATAGTAGTGAATTAGAACCAACCTTCATGTCCATCTACAGATGAATGAATAATGAAAGTCTGATACATATATAAAATAAATATTACTCAGCTCTAAAGAAAACTGAGGTCACCATGTGTGGTAGCAAATGTCTTTAATCTGACACATGCCTTTATTTCTAGCACTTGTAAGACAGGCAAGATTTTTATGAGTTGAAGGTCAATCTGGTCTATATAGAGAGTTCTAAGCTAGACAAGGCTATATAGAACTTGTTTCAGAAATTAAAATAATTTTTAACATATGCACCATTTCTTTTGCTGGTTTTCTGTCTTGAAGTTTCATAACAGATACCTCCAAAATTATATTCATGAATAAAGTTTAGAAAGTGGTGTTTCCCTCTTTCAGTGGCAGAGTAGCAAGGACTCAGATACAAAATGATTCATCTCAGAGTGAATCACCTACAAATCCAAAGTAGTCTTAAGGTTTGTATTTTAAAATCTTTCTTTTTTTTCTTTAGGGTGTGTGTGCGCATGTGTGTGTGCATATATACAATTGCACGTGTATGTAGAGGACAAAGGTCAACCTCATGTCATTCCTGAAGTGCTATTTCACTTTTTAGGCAGGGTCTGTCACTGGCCTGAGGCTCAGCATGCAAGCTAGGCTGGCTGCCTGTGAGCCCGAGTGATCTTCTCTTATCTCCACTAACTATAGTGGACACAAGCATTTGCATCACTATAAATTAAAAACATTTGTCCCAAAGGATTACAGTTAAGGCTACATTAGTTTACTGATATCATGTCAGAAATGGGGTTATGACATGTGGGGGGAAATTCTATCAAGATGTGCCTAGAAGCACAAACATATATGTACTTTTGATTTTTTCATAGAATTACGGCCTCTGTTAATTAAAGAAAAACTTTTTATTGATTTTTTTTATGAGTTTCACATCACACACCCCAATCCCTCTCATCTCCATGTCTCTTCATAGCCACCCTTTGCCCTTTCAACCTCCCCCAAAAGAAAGCAAAAATGAAATATATATACATATATACATACACATACATACATACATACATACACACACATAAAAAACATAAAAAAATCTTGTCGTGGAAGCTATTGTGTGTCACAGTGTGTCTCACAGTATATCCTTTTGTCCACATATCTTTACCTGCAAATGTTCATTGCAATGAGTCATTGGTTTGGTTTGAGGCCTCTGGCTCCTGCTACACTGAGGTAGATGATGGAGTGGGACAGCTCAAAACCCTGGATCTGGGCCTAGTTGGCAGCTGAGTTGGTCAGCCTGCCAGCTCTCCTGCACCCACACTTCCAGCACTACCCAGGCTAGTTCACACAATGCTTCAGCCAGCAAGGGGCAGGGCTACCTCTTCCACTCTCATGCCCTCAGACCAGCTGGCCTACATCTACACCACCAAGGCCAGCTTTAATGTGCTGCCAAGGCAAGGTGCTCTCTCAAGCACTGCAGCCTGTGATGGGCAGGGCCAGCTCTTCTGCTCTCATCACCCCGAGGCCACCTCTCCTGCCTGCTGCAGGTGGTGAGGGGTAAGGAGGAGGGCATCTCCCTAGTGTCCCTGCCTCCTCACAGGCAGATGTGTGGTGGGGCCAGCTCTCCCGTGCTTACACCCTTGAGGTAGCTCACCACTGCTCCAGCCACTGGGCCAGCTCTACTGTGATGCCCAGGCGAGATGAAGGACGTGTATTCCAGGTGCTGTAGCCAGCAAGAAATAGAGTCTTCTCTCCATAGTGCTACAGCCAATGAGGGGTGGGGCCAACTTTGCATGATCCTTGGACATCAACATGGTCCCAGGAGGCAGCCCAGACCAGTATGTCCATGTGGTCTTCAGTGGTAACATGGGCCACAGACATCTACACAAAACCCTGCTGCTACATAGCAGTGGACCTAGATATGGCCCTCAGTGGCAGCAAGGGCTGTGACTTCACCATGGCCTTAGGCAGCAGGGCAGGCTCTTCACAACAGGCTGTTCCTCTCTTGCCTCCATTTCTGCCCCTCTTTATGATGCTCAGACTGTTCCACTTCTCTTTCTCTCCCATCTGCCTGCTACATACGTGCACCACCACTACATATTGGCTCCCGCTGCAGGCAGGCCACAAGGCTGGCAGGCCTCTGGGGGTTTTCACCTGCCTGCATCACGCCATGTGGCTGCAGACGGATCTGCCAATGTTCACTGCCCCACCACCACCACACACACACATGAAAGGGAGAAAAAAATATAAATAAATGTTCTCTTTCTGCCATACATCTGTACCATGAAAGGACATGATTTCCTGGGGCTGACAATGTGGCCCAATGGTAGAATGCCTGCCTTATGTGTGCAAGATCCTAGTTGCAGTCTCACAGGGCATCATTTTCTGTCTGCAAACAAATAAAAGCCCCTACTAAAATCTAACCAAATTGGTTCTCTCGTCTTACACTTCTAGCTTCTAGAACCGTGAGGGAAAAAATTGCAATATTGGTTCCCAACCTCTAGACCCCTCCCCCACTCCTGGCTCTGTTTTTTGGTACAGGTCTTGCTATGTAATGTGGAATGACCTTGAATTTGTGATCTCTTGTCTCAGTCTCCCATGTCCTGAGATTACAGGCCCAGCTATAGGCAATTATTCTTAACAACTGACTGAACAAAAGGGGGAGTTTCTTCTCTGCTCCCAAGGTAGCAACAGTTTCTGTATCTGTGAGTTTCCCCAACTCTGTCACAAGAGATTTTTCTGCCAGGTAGACCTTAAGTTTCTTTGGCCCTTTCCATCCTGAGCACATCTTTCCTCAGCAGGGATATGCATTGGTACTGACTTGGCTTACAACTCCAGTGACCAGGATTGCCAGTATTTACTACTGGCAATAAAAGTTGCTTCATGGATGCAGCCCCAGGAATTTCAGGTGATATCAGTGGGGAAAAGGAGAGTGGAGAGGAGCCAGGCCTCACTTCAGCTTTGTGATTAGGGAGAGTTTATACATAATAAAAATTGAGGTTCCAGTATGATAGCTGATCTTACTCCCCCCCTTTGCTTCAGAGCGCTGACTCTACAAATGCCTTAGCAGGTGTAAATTAAGAAAGTAAGATGTACTAGATGACAATATTTGAAGATATTATTGCCTACAGTTAGGTTATTTTTTCTCTTGAGAGGAGAAAGTCATGAAAGAAAATGGGGTGCATAAAATTTTCTCATAAGGAAAAATATCATTATAATTACATGCTCAAATTAAACATATTTGTTTGTGGTTTCTTTGCTTCCATTAGAAGAGAAGGCTTGTTGAATGCCAACTTAATTTTTTTTTATTAAAGATCTATTTATTCATTATTTATACAGTATTCTGCTTGCATGTGTGCCAGCAGGCCTAAAGAGGGCACTAGATCTCATTATAGATGGTTGCGAGCCACCTGGGAATTGAACCCAGGACCTTTGGAAGAACAGCCAGTAGTGCTCTTAACCTCTGAGCCATCATCTCTCCAGCCCAACTCTATTTTTTTTTTTCTTCTCTGTATCCTAAGAACCTAAAGCAGCAGATATACTATAAATATTTGGTGGGAAAAAAGCATGGGCACAGCTTAAGAATGAATGAATTAACATGTGCATGTGCAAGTGTGGAGGTCAGAGGACAATTTGTGGGAGTCAATTTGTTTTCCCATTGTGAGGGTCCCCAGGATCAAATGTGGCTCACTGAGTCATCTTACCTGCCTTAAGAAGTATTTTTTATATTGGAGATTCATTCAAAATGTTGGTATCTTACTGTTCCAGCACTGTGAAGAGACACCATGGCCAAGGCAACTTATAAAAGGGAAGCGCTTGATTGGGGACTTACTTACAGTTTCAGGGGGGTGCGTTCATGATCAGCATGGTGGGCAGTATGGCCACAGGCAGGCATGGTGCTGGAGCAGTAGCTAAGAGCTTACATCTGATCTGCAAGACGGAGGCAGAGAAAGCTCACTGGACCTGGTGAGGGCTCTTGAAACTTGAAGCCACCCCCAGGGACATGCCTTCTGCAATAAGGCCACATCTTCCAGTCCTTCCTGACAGTCCACCAGCTAACTGGGAACCAGGCATGCAAATAAGTGAGCCTGTGGGGGCCACTCTCATTCAAACCAGAACAGTTGGTGAGGTTGGAAATGACGAGTGAAGACATGCGGACAGCAAAATAGCCTAGTTAGTCAATAGGTTCATGCATATTCTAGCGGAGAGAGGAGAACAAATTCTCTAAAATCATGTCTCTTCTTGGGACACAATTTTAAGAGAAAGGAATCTTGAGAAGCAAGCGTGGGATACGTGGGAAAGGAGCACTGAGAAGCAGGTGCGTGCCTGTTACCCCAGAAGGGTTGCCCCAGGTTTGAGGCAGTCTGATCTATGTCATCAGTCCAGGCCAGCTACAATAAAGCCCTGTTTTGAGAAAAGAAAAGAACCTGAAAGACAAAGAAATCTTTGAAGAGCTCCAAGACAGCCCATGAAGTAATGGGGAACTCACAGGTGCTTTGGAAAGGGTGAAGCCGTTCAGGGCAACATAAGCCTAAGTGTTCCTCATGGACTTCTAGCAGGACAGCTGCCAGATAGTTGGACCCACTGGAATGTTTGTTCCTTTGCTACCTTTGAGCATGTAGACACACACGTGCGCACGCACACCACACACACACACACACACACACACACACACACACACACGGTGTGTTATATGCATGTATGTGTGTGGGTACACATGCATGAAGGCCAGAAGAGGATGTTGGATGTGCTGCTGTTTGACTCTATGCTACTTGGAGACAGGGCCTCTCATTAAACCTGAACCCTAGGCTGGCAGCCAGACAGTCTCATCCATCCTCCCCCGCCCAGCTCTGACACTGGGGTTACAGGTGTGGTAGGTGTACCCAGCGCTCTTGCTTGCTTTTACACAGCGCTGGCATGCAAACTCAGGTCCTCATGCGTGAGCAGCAACTGCTCACTACCTACAGAGCCGCCTCTGCAGCCTCGCCTAGTCTAAGGCAGCATGCTCACTAGAGGCTCTGACTCTACAAATTGTCACAGGTGTTCTCCAGAACCTTCTCCCCAGGAAAACAGGAGGAAAAAAAAAAAAAAGACGTTTCCATCTCAGAGGTGGAAAAGCTCCCAGAGAGAGCCCCTTGCAGCTGGAATCCAATTTCTTGATATTTCTGAAGCTGGAATCTGTTATAACTAGAGAATACTGAAGGATAATGGGCTCCTGTAGCTAATGAAACACTGAGACCAGAGCACAGAGGTGCCTCTGCCAAGCAGAAACCAGCCTTTTCATAAGGCACATATTGTAATAATTCTGCCCAGCAGGCAGCTCTTAGTTGTGGTCCCCCTCTCTAAGGGCTTGATTAGGCCACTTCCTTTTTCTCTTTTATTACAGACACGATTCTGTTTCAGAGTGGAATGTGGGTTCCATTACCTCTTGGAATTTTGCACCCATTGTCTCCTGTCTAGTGTGCTGTATGTCAAAGCAATGAACAGTCAGGGCTGCTGAGCAGTGCCTCACAGTTACACGCACCTACAACCTCGGGTTCAAAAGCACAGCCGTGACCTTGTGCTCTCACTCTGGAAATCTGTGCTCAGCTGTTTCAAACCTCATTGTCTTAAGAGACTAATTAACTGGTTGTGGCCAATTGCATACCACCTTCACCCAGCATGCGTCAAAGCAGCTAATTTACAGTAACATGGGCATAAGTGCCAATTGGGAAGGCATGGTTTTCAGGCCACTGTGGCTGCAAGTGGCAGCAATGTCGTGTAGGCTAGCCTCAACAGAACAGGGACCTTCTGGTTATATGTGAAAAGTCCCAAATGATGTCAGGAGCCTTTCACCTTCTCTCCGTTTTGGCTTCAAGATTTTACTACTGGTAGCTTCAAAGCTCATAGGCTTACTGACTGAATAGCTCCAGGCTGTGAAGAAATATGCACCTTTGACCCAGCAGCACATCAGAAGTCTGCAGGCAGATCCCAAGAGGCACTGTGTGAGTCACATGCCTATCACAGAGGCAGTAGGAATTTATAAGGCATGACTTCCCTCTGACTGTTGGGACTGGAGTGGGAAAGTTAGGCCCCACCAAGTCTCAAGGACAGAGGCAGTTTCCTGTGGAAGAGGGGAAAAGATTTTTCTTAAAAGAGGGAATTCTGGGAAGACAAAATACCACATGCTTCTAGGAATGACATTTTCCATGGAGAATTTGGGCAGAGTAAAGTGAGGCCACCATCTGGAATAGTGAGCATTCTAGCTGCTGACCTCAGACTTTGTAGGAGTCAAGGTGAAGGGTGAGTTTAAGGAGTGAGGCTCAGAAGGATGGCCACACCTAACAAGTGTAATGCAGGGTACTACGACCGCTTCATGACAGGGCTTTTAGAGGGTGGTAGATATGGCTGGAATATCTTCATATAATTCTAGACAGAAGCCTTATAGCTGACATGTATGCATATTTTCAGAACTGTTGATATACTTTTTTCTGAGAAGCCTTTAGTAGAGTTCACTTGCTAAAAGTAGGAAAAGCTTCTGACAGAAAAGGTTCTTTTCTATCACCCTGAGAAGTTCCATCATAATACTTTTATAGGCATCATATGTACTAGGAAAGAATATCTAAACTTATCCTCTTTGTTTAAAGCTTGGCAGATATTTCAACACTGAATACATTTGAGGATGCATATATACATACATACATATATACATACACATACATACACACATACATACATGTACATACACACATACATACATACACATATACACATACATACATATACACTCATACATAGACACACACATACACATATGTATATACATACATATTACATACACATACGCACGTACACATATACACACACATACACATACATATACAGGATGAATGATATTTCTCTGTAACTCAGACAGGCCTTGAGCTTGCGACCCTCTTGTCTCAGCAGTTACAAATCTGTACCATCAGGCCCAGCAGTATAATTCTTTTGTTTGTCTTTCAGACAAGGTCCTGGGTTGGCCTGGAACTGCCTATGTAGCCCAGGCTAGCCTCAGACCCACAGCCCTCCTGCTTCAGCATGCACTACCATGCCCAGCCTGAGGGTGCACTGAAAGCCTCCACTTTGTGTCCTGGGCTCTGTTCTCTGTCCATCCATGCGCGGCATGTGGTTCTGTATCACAGAGGCAGCTCTTGTCACCAAGGAAGGGGATCACCGTCCTTTGAGCAACTAGAAGGGAGAAATTACTCGAACAAATCAATATTATGCAACACAATGTCCCTTTCTTGATAAATGATCTCATAGATAAAGTGTTACTGAACGCCATGTGTTGGATAGCTCTGACTTAATAAGGAAAGAAGCCGCTTGGGGAAATATTAACCGTTGTACATCTTCTCCCCTAGAATATTTTTAGATCTTCAAGACAGCGTGTTTAGTTTGGTGTGTGTGGTCCCGCTGGGCATCGCCACAGTGCAGATTCTGACTTGGAGCTCCTTCTCCATCAGGAGCAGAACAGACTACTCAGTAGGGACTGTGTTAGCACAGTGGCCATGACACCCCTTCAAGTGCTTGCCAGGTCTTACAGGCTGTGCTGGGCTCAGAGGCGGAAATGATCTTTACACCTTCTCAGCTGTTTAAAACCCGAAGCAAATAAAACAAAACCTGATAGCACATTTTGAGTGTTTTTGTTTGTTTGTTTTTGCCTCTTTAAGTTACTGCCTCTCCATGGGCTGTTTCCTGGCGTTCTCACAGCCTGGGACCTGAGACTCTTCACCGCTGGGCTGCCGTGTGTAACTGGGGCTCGCCGCTCAGTACACACCCTCTTAAAAGTTCTCCAAATCTCACCGGGTGGTGATGGCGCACACCTTTAATCCCAGCACTTGGGAGGCAGAGGCAGGTGGATCTCCATGAGTTCGAGGCCAGCCTGGACTACAAAGTGAGTCCTGGACAGCCAAGGCTACACAGAGAAACCCTGTCTCAAACAAACAAAGTTCTTCAAATCTCATATTGCTTCTCTGACCAATTTTATGAAAAGGCAGCATTCCTTCCTCCCATTTTTTCCTGTTCGAGCTGGGACACTTTTTCATGTGAGGCAAATGTTGTACCACGGAGGTACATTTTAAAAATGTTTTTATTTTGCAGCATTAAGTTGTCCAAGCTGGCTTTGAACTTACAGTGCCCACCCTGGCAGGCCCTGAACAGTGATCCTCCTGTTTCAGCCTCCCAAGTAGCTGGAATTATAGGTCTCTGCCACCAAGAAGAGGCCTCCTACACCTTCCCTCATTACCACTGTATCAGCATTGTCTGCATACTTTTCTGTGATAAAAAGTAGGGAAGGTCACTACATTCCTTAATTTGGAAATGTGCTACAAAACTGTTATAGTAAAAATAGTATATTACTGGTGAAAAGGAGGCAGGAGAACCATTAGAACAGGAACAAAGGCCCAGAAATGGCCCAAAACAAACAAACAAACAAACAAAACAAAAAACAAAAAAAACCCCACCACAAACAAAACATACAAGTGGGAGAAAGGAAAGTGTCTTTAATAAATGATGTTGAGAAAATTAGATAGCCACATTTAGAAATTTGACCTGCTTTACCCACCAAATGTAAAAGTCAAGTGAAATTAAAGACTCAACAACAACATTCAATACTATAAAAAACCAATGAAGGCAAACATAGAAGAAAAAGACATGGAGTTATATAAAACCGAAAAGTTTCTGCACACTAAAGGAAGCAGAACGAAGAGACAGCCCATATATTGGGAGAAAATATCTGTAACTCATGCACCCAAGAAGGGGCTGATAGCTAAAACATGTAGCAAATTCAACACGAATGTATAAAACAAATATCCAGATTTAAAAATAAATAAAAGAGCTGGGTGTGGTGGTGTACACCTTTGATCCCAGCACTTAGAGGCAGAAGCAAGCTGGTCTCTGTGAGTTCGAGGCCACTGCTTTACAAAGCAAGTTCTAGGCCAGCCAGGGTTCAAACCAAAGGTAGTCCTCCTGTTACGGCCTATTGAGTACTGGGATATAGGCATGAGGCATCACACTTTATTTATTGTAAACTACATACACAGAAACTTTTACTGTGATTTACTCTTTCTTACAGGTTCTACCCTAAGTGTTGTTTTTGGTTTTCTGAGACAGTGTTTCTCTGTGTCAGAGAACCCTGGCTGTCCTGGATTCATTCTGTAGACCAGCCTGGCCTCAACCTCATAGAGATCTGCTTGCCTCTGCCTCCCAAGGTCCTGGGATAAAAGGTTTGCACCACCACGCCTGGCTCAAAAATTTTTTAGGTTTTGTGTCAGATTGAACTTAGGTTCTCATGCTTTGAAGAAACATTTCCTCATATTTATGAACTTATAGAGTTTTATAATGCAAAAAACCAAATCAAGACTGTTTTGGACAATGTTAGCATTGTGAACATGCAATCCACAAACTGGAAGGCATTGTTTACAAAATGCCTAGTGATAAAGGACTTTTTTGGGAATACTAAAAGGCTCTAACTTCAGTTGAAAATCACAGTTTAATTTAAAAAACATGTGAAGAAGTCAGGCAGTGGGGCTGGAGAGATGGCTCAGAGGTTAAGAGCACTGACTACTTTTCCAGAGGTTCTGAGTTCAATTCCCAGCAACCACATCATGGCTCACAACCATCTATAATGAGATCGGGTGCCCTCTTCTGGTATGTAGGTGTATATGCAGGCAGAGCACTGTATACAGAGTAAATAAATAAATTCTTTTTTATTTTATTTTTATTTTTTATTATTTTTTAAATAAATAAATTCTTGAAGAGGAAGAGGAAGAAGAAGCAACAGCAACCAGGCAGTGGTGGAATATGGCTTTAATCCCAGCACTCAGGAGGCACAGGCAGGTGGATCTCTGAGTTCAAGGCCAGCCTGGTCCACAGAGTAAGCTGCAGGACAGCCAGGGCTACACAGAGAAATCCTATCTTGAACTGCCCCTTCCCCCCCAAAAAAGAATAGACATTTCATCAAAGAAGACACACAAACAATACAAAACAAAACAAAACAAAACAAAACAATAATGAGATAGCACTATATAAGAATTAGAATTCTCTGTGGCCTGTCTTACCCCAGATGCCATGTGGATGCCCATAGTCTGTGCTGCTACCTGAAGCCATGTTGATGTCCATGGCTGGGCTGCCACTGGGGACCATATTAGTGTCCATGCCCATATTGCCCCAGAGGTCATGTTGGTGTCCTTGTGTAGTGAAAATTTTGGTTCCTTAAAAAAAAGTTATTTGGGAATATGTTTTTGTTTTAATCCCAGGTGTAGAATGTGGGGCTGCTTCAGATCGTCCACAGCAGCTGTAGTGCGGAGGTGTGCTTTTGCCGGCTGCAGATAGTTTACAATTAGAATTCTGGGGACTCTTCAGAAAGTACATAAATGCCAGAGCTGCCAAAGGGGCAGAGGCATTCCAAAGAGGCTGCTGCTGCTCTCTGCAGCTGCTTTCACTGTTTGCTGGACTGCTGGCTGGAGATACCCTGAAACTCAAACTCCCCCCAAAGAACTTGCTGCCCCTAATCAGCAGGAAGTACTCTAAAGAGATCTATGCCCCCTCGATCCTTCTTTCTCTGCTACCTAGTGTTGGGGGGTTTGGAAGGGATTGAGGTGCCAGTAAAGTAGCCAAAAGCCTGGCTACATACTTGGCCTGCACTGCTGCTGAGGTCTATGATGGTGTCTGTGGTCCATGCTGTGGCAGAGGGCCGCATTGATGCCCGTGGTCTGTACTGCCATCAAAGACCATGTGGACCTCTGTGGTCTGTGTTGTTGCCAAAAACCACATCCATGATCCATGGTGGTTCTGCTGACAGTAAAGATCAAGGAAGCCATGGATAACTGCAGACACACAGCTGAGAAAGAGGGACATAGATGGCTTCTGTGACAGCCCCAACCCCCCCCCTCCCCCACAAATAACAGCCCAGATAGGAAGCCATCAAAGAAAACTCTTAAAACTTGTATTAAGGATGCTGAAGTGTAGCTTTCCACATTGATGGCTTCCGGCTGGGGTGGTGGTGGAGGATGACCCAGTTTTCTTTAAGGGGCTGGTCACTGGGAGTTTGATCATGCTCCAGTGAGTATACGGACCACACAAGTTGGACTACTTTTCTTTTTTTGGGTGGAGGGAGGTCACAAAGGTGGGAGGGCAGACCTGGGAGGACTGGCAAATAAGTATGATCAGGGTGCATAATGTGAAATTCCCAAATAACTAAAAAAATAAAATTATGTTGGGGGAAAAAAAGAGTAAGAATCACAGAATTAAAAACCTATAACAAGCCAAAAGCTGAGGAGTTGGGGTTCCCCAAACATATATATTCTTAGTATGAATTAAGGTCATTAGAAGCTTTGAGAAATGGGAAGTGTTCTTGTAAGCCAATATATGTTTCACCGTTGGCCTAGAACTCTCACTCTTAACTTGCCCAAGAAATGAAAATTCACGATCACACAAAACACATATGCAAATCTTCATGGCAGTTTCATTTATATACCAAAGAATAATTAAAACAACCCAGATGCCCTGTGACTGGTAAACTGATACACATTTGTGATACATCTACATCACAGATTGCTAGGTAGCAATAGAAAGGTTATTTACTGAATGGCGAGCACATTAAACTAAGTACAAGAAGCTAGATGCAAAAGACTGTGCTGTATGATTCCATTTGCATGATATCCTAGAGAAGGCAAGCCTGTCAGCACAGAAGACACAGAAGACAGAGCAGCTGCTGTGGCCTGGAGTTGGATGTTGATGCAAAGGGGCAAAGGAACTTTTTTAAGGTTTGGGCCTACTTTGTATCTTACTTTTGGTGGAGGTCACACAGTTATATATATTTGTCAAAATTCAAAAATTATAAAGATGGCGAGTTATCTTTTAAAGACAAAGTTGGTGATAGCACTGGTTCTCATTGTTTTCTTTGGTTGTTACCTTGTTTCTGTCTCACAGACGCCATTGGGAAGTGTCACCTTTTCTTCTGAATTACCACAGCAGGCTGTATAAAATGTCCCATGACTCTCAGTTTTGCTGAGTGCGTCATTGCTTCTGATGAAGACCTTCTCTTTGTGAACCAGACTGTAAACTCCCTGTTTATAGAATTCTGAAGCGGTACACCGGGGAGAATTCCGCAAACGTGCATTTTAAGCAGCGCCAGGGTGGTGCTAGCATGTGGAGGCCTGTCCATAAGCACTAGGAGGCAGCAGAGAGTCAAGGAGATGAAGGCATTCTGTAAGACAGCCGGGTTTCAAATCTTGCCTCATCCCCTTTGCAGTGAAAACTTGCGGTGGCTTGAGGCATGCTGCTGGGAAAAGGTAGGAACGAGAGAAACAGCCTCACCAGAGTCACGAGGACTAAGGAAAGGGCACATGTAAGACACTCAGCACAGTGCCTGGCACCAAGTACGTGCTGCCATTGTTTTAAGTGACAGGTGGTGCCCACGCAGGGACGTGGGAAGGGACTCTCTTTCTGGATGAGTAGGCTGTGACCTAGAATTCCACCAGGCAGAAATATGTCTTTTTCCATGTTCATGTCTTGAGTTCTTCCCTGATGCTTCACAGTGGACCGGGCAAGCTTCACACACTGTGAAACAGCAGATGGAGCCTGTGTGCATGTGTGCATGTGTGCATGTGTGTCTGCCTGTGATGTGCATGGATGACAGAGACAAAGGATTTTATTTTAGGTCACAAGAAACTAAGAATTTCTTCTACATAGTTCTTAAAATATGTTTCCCGTTCTTTGAGTGTTATGGAACCCTGAAACAGTGAGATTTCTTTTCAAGGTATGTGGGAAAACACTTTTCCACTTCTCTTGTGGATTGTGTAAGAGCAGATACATTTTTATTAGAATTTGAGGAAATGGTCCAGGATTCATGATTCATTATTGAAAGCAAACACGTGACTATCCTATACCTTTGTGCATTAGTGTTTTTCTTAACTATCATTTTGTGTGGATGTGTGTACTTGTGTGTGTGGGTGCACATGCATGTGTTTGTGTATGCCTGGAAGTCAGGGGTCAGTACTAAGTGTCTTTCTTCATTGTCTGTCTGTCTGTCTGTCTGTCTGTCTGTCTTTGACATAGAATTCCCTCACTGAACATGGAGCTTGTCATTTTAATTAGCCTTCCTTTGTGGGTAAGCCTCAGGGATCATTTGCTTGCCTGGTGCTGGGTCACAGGCATGCGCTGCTGTGCCTGACTTTTTATGTGTGTCCTAAGAATCAAAGTCAGATTATTACACTTGAAAGGCTAACAGTGTCCTAACTCAGCCATCTCCCGGGGCCGCATTGCCATGTATACAGATAAAATTGTTAGGGCTATGGATTTTCCACACGCACACAAAAAACATAATGGAAGGAACTAGACTTTAGGTCTCCTGTGTCCTGGTCAAATGTTCATTTGTTTTTTATGATAAAGATGGTATGGGACTGGATGAGCTGGGAATATAGAAGTTGACAGAAGGATGGATAAACAATGTTTATTCACATGTGTATATATACACATTTGTATATGAATTTTACTCAGCCTTAGGCATGACATTCTGACACATGCTACAGTAACGATGAGGTATAAGTACATTATACTGAGTGAGATGTCAGCCATAGAAGAACACTTGGATATCACTTATGTGAGACACTTGGAGTCAAATTCCTAAAGGCAGAAAGCCGAATGGCAGTTGTCAGGGTGTGAGGGGAGGAGAGATGACAAATGAACATTCAACATAAAGAATCTTAGCTTGGAGCTGGGCGGTGGTGGCGCACGCCTTTAATCCCAGCACTCAGGAGGGCAGAGACAGGCAGATTACTGTGAGTTCGAGGCCAGCCTGGTCTACAAAGTGAGTCCAGGACAGCCAAGGCTACACAGAGAGACTCTGTCTCGAAAGAAAAAAAAAAAAAAAATCTTAGCTTGGAAGCATGAAAAACTGTAGAGGTGGATGGAGGTAAAGGTGATGCATACAAATGTTGCTTCTTTTATTTGTTTCTTACTTTTTTATTTTTTTGTGTTTGAGACAGGGTTTCTCTGTGTAGCCTTGGCTGTCCTGGACTTGCTTTGTAGACCAGGCTGGCCTCGAACTCACAGAGATCTGCCTGCCTCTGCCTCCCAATGCTGAGATTAAAAGCTTGTGCCACCACCATCTGGCTATGTTCTCTTCTTTAAAAGTTTTTGTTTTGTTTGTGTGTGTGTCTGTGTCTTCAGTCTGTGTTTACATATACTATGATGCACATGTTGGGGTCAGAGGAAAACTTGCAGAAGTCAGTTGTCTCCTACTATGTGGGCCCTGCAGCTAAACTCAGAAGACCAGACTTCGCAGCAAGGACCTACCTGCTGAGCCATCTCTCAGACCTGAAATATAATAATAATAATAATAAATAATAGTAAAGACTTCCTCCTCCTTGTTCTCCCTTTTGAAAATGGCTATGCACCTGCCCTTTAAGGTTAAAAATATGGAATATTCTTCAGATTTTCATGTTGTCCTATGTAGGGAGCTTGCTAATCCTTTCTGCTTGTTCCAATTTTAGTGTATGTACCGACAAAGTGGGTACTCTTTACTGCAGTAGAATAGGGGTCTAGACATAGTGGCTCATTCCTATAATCCCAGCACTCAGAAAGCAGAGGCAGAAGAATCATTGCATGAATTCAAGGACAACCTGGAGGTGTCACAGAGTAAAACTTTGTCTCAAAAAAACCCTAAAGACCTTTCTAGAAAAATATTACAGCTGATTAATAGATCCATTCAGCAAAGTAGCAGGACACAAAAGTAACACACAAACCCCAGGAGCCTTTGTATATACAAACAGCAAACCGAGAGAAGAAATCAAGGGCTGAGGAGGCAGTTCAGTTGGTAAAGAACCTGCCTCACAGGCTCACATGAGACCTGAGTTGAGACCGCCAGCACCCATATAAAAGCCTGGCACGTATTTGTAATCCCAGCACTGGCACAGACGAGGATAGGCGGGGCCATCCTTAGAGCTCACTGGCCAGCCTAGCTGAACCAGTGAAAAAAAATCAGTCCCAAAAAATAAGGTGGAGCATGAGCAAGGAATACAGCTGATGCCAACTCTAGTCATGCAAACACACCTGTGTACACACTCATATGCACCTGCGCACACACTCACACCCACACAAGCATGTATGTACTTTACACAGTACACCAAAAAGGCAATGGGGACATATAACTCACCTAAAGCAATTTGTTTAAATTAGATGTCCATTTGAATTGCAACAAATTTTGGCCCCACTGCCATTTATAACTTTGATTATAAAAAGAGATATCTCTTGGTGGGAGACCAGCCTGACCTATATTTACATGTACACTCCTCCTTGCTTAAGCTCTTAAGCAAAACTGGCTTCCGTGTGTCTCAGTGGTGGAATTGGGGGTAGTATGTGGAATATGGATTCTATTGGTCATAGAGGAGATTTTGTGCTTGGGAAAGGCTGCTAGAGTTGAACACATCCTGAAATGTCTCGAACTTTTACCAAAGGCTTCAACATTGAGACCAGGCATGAGGTTAACTTAACGTGTTCAGGACCTTGACGTCAATAACCAGTATCTTGATCTTAGAAAGCTAATAAACTAAGAAGAGAGTAACTCAGAAACTGTTCAGTATTGACTTCATCTATGTTTAGGACCCTGTATGAAACAAATTTTGACAAGTGACACTTTAACCAGAGAGGAAAATAGTAGGGAGTTTCTCATTCTGTGTTTACATTTTTCAAAAGAGACAGTGTCTTGTTATGTAGCTTCCCTCGGTCTAGAACTCACTACGTAGCCCATCTGGCCTTTGCCACATAATCCTTTACCTCGCCCTCTAAAGTGCTGGGGTTGCAGACAGGCACTGGTTTGATTGCACAAGTATTCTCTTTCATCAAAATGTTCTGGTTTGTAGGAGTTTCCTGATGCTCTGTTCTCTCTCTCTCTCTCTCTCTCTCTCTCTCTCTCTCTCTCTCTCTGTGTGTGTGTGTGTGTGTGTGTTTGGAGAAAGAGTCTCATGTAGGCCATCTCAAACTTGCTATGTAGCCAAGGATGACCATGAATTTTTAAAAATATTTTATTTAATTTTAATTTATGTCCATTGGTGTGAGAGTGTCAGATCTTGGAGTTGCAGACAGTTGTGAGCTGCCATGTGGTCGCTGGGAATTGAACCTGGGTCCTTTGGAAGAGCAGGCAGTGCTCTTAACCACTGAGCCATCTCTCCAGCCCATGACCCTGAATTTTGTGGGTGTGGTTCCAGGTTGTGTGCATGTTTGTGGAGGTCTGGGGACAACATTGGGTGTTGTTATTCAGACACAGGCATTGTCTGCCTCCTCCTCTTCCTCCTTCTCCTCCTCTTCTTTTTTTAAAGATGTGGTCTCAAATTAACCTGGAACCAGTGTCTCTGTCTCTCTAGTGATGAGTTTACAAGCATGAGTCATTGTGTGTGTGTGTGTGTGTGTGTGTGTGTGTGTGTGTTCTGGGGATCTGACTTAGGATCTCATGATTGCAAGGAAAATACTTCACTATCTTTTCGGTCCGACTTTGGACTTCTTATCCTTTTGTCTTCCTCTTTTGAGTGCTGGGATTATAGGTATGCACTACCATGTCCTGTTTGTGCCGTGCTGGTGTGCTAAACTAGGGCTTTGTGTATGCTGGGCAAGCACTGCACTATATCCCTAGCCTTGCTCACTTTGTATGGTATTGAAGTCTGCATCTTGCACTTCATGCAAGCTCAGGGAGCACAGTATGAGCTGAGCTCCTGCTAAGGTTCCTCCCCCAGGCTCTATTCTCCCTCACCCCCACAATGAGTTGTACCCACATTAATTATGAGGCAGATCCTAGGCTTAATTATAAAACAAGCCCAGATTATATGTGGCTATTAAAAAAATGAATCACAGTTTTCTCCAGAGAAGAGAGATAGTTCTGTCTGATTTCTGGGTTGGTGGATTTCCCAAGTACCCTCTTTCATCAAAATGTTCTTCCTCATTTCTAACCACTTTGTAATTGTGCAAAGACAAAGAAGTGGCGTCTTCATGCCAGCAGACACATGGCTATTCAGCGGCACAGCATACAAACTCTTCTAGATAACTTTGTTTATGTACACAAATATTTGCTCTGTTAGAAAATATTTAGATTTTAAAAAGGTTTTAAAAGGATTCTCATGGTCCTGGGCAATGTTTTTGTGTCTCATATAAAACAGAAGTTTGAATTTTTTGAGTCACAAATAGTTTTTTTTTTTTTTTACAAAATAGGTTTTTATAGTCTCAAAGTAAGTGTATCAAAATGAGGTGTCATAAAGTTATATTGTGAATTGGGTGGAGAGGGAACAGTCACTCATAAGACCAAAGCCACATATGTACAAGAGAGAGCAATTAAGAGGCCATGCATAAGGGTTGCTTTGAAAGCACATTTAAAACAAGATGAAAGAGCTCTGGACCTTTGAAAATGCCTCAGAAACAATGAAAACAAGAGCTTTCTCCTTTTATCAGGCTTCTGACTCATAAACTCTCTTGAAAGGTCCATATTTAATACACACACACACACACACACACACACACACACACACACGCACACACACACACACGCACACACGCGCGCGCGCACACACACACACCACATACACATACAGCCTTTGGTTTTTGGATAGTGTCTCACTATGTAGCTCAAGATAATAAGCTTGAAAGGATACATGTGGCACACACACACACACACACACACACACACACACACGCACACACGCACACACATACACTGGACTAAGTTGAAAGCAATGGCACACACAAGTGGCTAAATTGAAAGCACACACACACACAAGTGGCTAAACTGAAAGCGATGGCTGCATATCCCTGAGACTGCTAAGTACCTTGTCTAGAGACAGCGGGGATGATCATCACTGCCATTTGCTTGCTGGCTGAATGCAAAGCATGGTTATAGTTTTCTTCAAAATTCTATGACCATGATTGCTCACATTCTAAAAGGTTCTAGGAAATACCCCATTTCTGTTTCTGTAGTCATTCAGGGTGCATCTATAGCCCAGCAGGAACTTGGCAGCTTAGAAGCTGTCAAAGGGAGAAGAATGTGGTGGCCTCCGAGCACTGGGGAGGCAGAGGCAGGTGGATCACTGTGAGTTTGAGGCCAGCCTGGTCTACAAAGTGAGTTCCATGACAGCCGAGGCTGTTACACAGAGAAACCCTGTCTTGAAAAACAAAAAACAAACAAACAAAAAACAACACCAACCGGCCGGGCGTGGTGGCGCACGCCTTTAATTCCAGCACTCGGGAGGCAGAGGCTGGCGGATCACTGTGAGTTCAAGGCCAGCCTGGTCTACAAAGTGAGTCCAGGACAGCCAAGGCTACAGAGAGACCCTGTCTCGAAAAACCAAAACAAAAACCAAACCAAAACAAAACAAAACAAAAAAACAAAACAAAACAAAACAAAAAAACAAAAACACCAACAAAAAGGAAGATGTCAGAAGGAGGGCCACAAAGCCGTCTAACCTTAGAGCAGCTTGCCCTGAAGAGTCCCGCCGCCCACTCCCAGGGAGACTGTGTTTCTCTAAAGCTTTCTAACAGTATACAGTTCAGCCTTATTACTCAGCACTCATTTCACGGTTGCCGGTTGGGTCTACCTCCTCTCGAGGCAGCAAGCTTGAGGGATGTGAGTTGCTATGCTTGGGTATTATTCTAGCTGTATAGTCTGGGGCCCTGGCTTGCTACCTGCCTTGCTCAACAACTATTACTGAGCATGTGGAAGTTTCTTTCCTTTGTACCTTGTGACAGAAACCGAGGTCGGTGTGAGACTGTTGAACCAGTCTCAGAATGCTCTGGAAATAGGTGAAGCATCATGCCTGCCACAGAGGCAAAGCGATGAATCAGGTGGGAAAAGTTATATAAATCAGAGAGCAGGAGACAAGCATCTCTGAGAAAGTAGATAACCTGAGTTTGCTGCCTGAATTTGTGATTTTTGTTTGACCATTTGATGGCTTTGAGTTTTGTACCTCCTTGCCCTCTGTTCTCAATCTCATTCCCTTAGGACAAAACCTCCTAAGCTTAGATATTACGTCATTATGCTCATCGTAATGGCAAAATACTTGACAGAGACAGCGTGAGTGACGGAAGGTTTCTTCTGAGTCTTGGTTGCAGCCCATCATGGCGGAAAAGGCATAAGCATGAGGCGGTGACTGGCTGGTCACACTGTGGCTGCCCAGGAAACAGAACTAGAGAGAAACAAGGCCTGGGCGCCAACCGTCAGACACTGGCTCAGTTCTACTTCCGCTAGCCAGGCTCCGCCTCTCTGAGGTTCTAGTCATCGGTCCCTGAACTCCAACCACAGAGAGCATCAGCAGCCGGAGCGCAGGCTTTCAGAGCACAGGCAGAGCTGGGGGAACATTCCAGACATGTTAGTTAAAAGAAACTACCACTCTAGGTCTTAAGAAAATGATCTGTGAGCCGGACGTGGTGGCGCACACCTGTAATCCCAGCACTCGGGAGGCAGAGGCAGGCGGATCGCTGTGAGTTCGAGGCCAGCCTGGTCTACAAAGTGAGTCCAGGACAGCCAAGGCTACACAGAGAGACCCTGTCTCGAAAAACCAAAAAAACAAAACAAAACAAAAGATGATAGCAGAGCGGGTTCCCACTATGTGGTGAAGTGCTATAATAAGCCTTTCAGCTTTGGAAGAGAAAGACATGGAGAGGTCAAGTGATTTTCCTCCAATTACATAAGCAAGAAGACACAGCTGGGCTTCCACACCATGTAGTGTCTCAGGCTCAGATGCTCAGGTGGTACAGCTCCCAGGTGAGCAGCCCTGGGAGGTCTCCAGGGAAGCACAATTCGTGATTTGTGTTTGCTGCTGCAAGTCTTCAGGTCTTTAGGCTGCTATTTTGTTTTAAATTAAACTCTGTGTGTTTGAGTGTTTTGCCTGCCTGCATGTGTGTGTACCCTGTGTCTGTCTGGTGCTGGCTGAGGTCAGAAGAGGGTGTTAGATTCCCTGGAAATGGAGTTATAGATGTTTGTGAGCCACCATGTGGGTGCTGGAAATCAAACCCAGGTCCTCTGGAAGAGCTGAAAATGCTCTTAACCACTGAGCCCTCTCTCTAGCCCACACTGCTATTTAAAAATTAAAAGAAAAACAACCTGTTTTCAGTTTCACCTTGACTTTGATTTTTTTTTTCTGAGATCAGAATGATTTCACTGCAAATGACTTAAGTTTCCAGGAAAAAAAAAAGTCTGTCACATTTACTAAGGAAAAACAAAGTTTAGCCAGGCAGTGGTGGTACATGCCTTTAATCCCAGCACTCAGGAGGCAGAGGTAGGTGGATTTCTGTGAGTTCGAGGCCAGCCTAGTCTACGAATCCAGTTCAGGACAACCAAAGGTACATAGAGAAACCTTGCCTCAAAAAATGAACAAAAACAAAAAACAAACAAACAACAACAACAAAACAAAAAACAAAAAGAAAAAAGGGGTGGGGGAAGTTAGTAGAGAAAAATGTTTAATTCCGGACACTTACTTTTGTTGCTTTGTGGCAAGAATTCCTTGCTGGGAAGAGTGGAGAGCCAAACTGCGCACCCACTGACAGCCAGGGAGAGAGGGAGGAGAGGGAGGAGAGAGGGGGAGGAAAGGAGGGAGGGAAATAATGCGCATGCACACCAGCACTCACACCAGCACTCACACCAGCACTCACACCAGCACTCACACCAGCACTCACACCAGCACATACTACTGGCCCCAGCCCCAAAAGGTCTTACTGCCTCTCAATAAATAAAAGGTTGATGACCTGTGGGAAAGACTAAGTTTTGTCACAGGTGAAAGCAGTCTTGGCGGGCTTTACCCTTGGGCACCCCATGGATACCTTGAGATAGACTGGGTGGAGCCATCCTGGGCCTGGAATTCAGGAGGCAAGCGGCCTGGGCACTCCACCTGGACTATTGTTTTTCTAATCTACCCTCAATGGGAGAAGGAGACCGCCCTTCAGGCGGAGAGGAGGGAGCTGCAGCAAGTTCAGACCTGGCTTGAGCGCATGTGGATCAGCGAACAGGCTGGACCAGCACACAGGCCATCCCGTGGACCGGATACCGGAAGGTTCACTCTTTTTTCCCTCTTGGGTAAGCTAGTTGGGTTGTATAATAAAGTTTAATTGTTAAGAAACAGAGCCTACAGTGACCAAGTCTTTTTCATATGGATCCTATGGAGATATTTAAGATTGGAAGCACCAGCTGGGTGGTGGTGCACACCTTTAATCCCAGCACTGGGGAGGCAGAGGCAGGCGGATCTCTAAGTTCTAGGGAAACCTCATCTATAGAGTGAGTTCCAGGACAGCCAGGAAACAGAGAAACCCTGTCTTAAAAACCAAACCAAACCAAACTATAATCAATAATTTACTAATCTTAGTTTTTAGATAAGGTGCTTAAAACCACAGGACACATTTAATTTAATATATTGGGCCAAACATACCTTTCTCTGAAGGTGTACCAATATTATTAAGAAGCTTAAAAACATTTGTCTGTGGGCTGGAGAGGTAGTTCTGTGCGTAAAGTGACCTCTGCACAAGATGAGGACATGAGTTCATATTCCCAGCATCAATGGTATGGTAGTAAATGTATGTAACCCTACTGTGTGTGTGGGTGGCAATAAGGCAGATCAGTGGAGTTTGCTGGTCAGGCAGATCAAACTCTTGTGTCCTGGCTTTAGTGACAGAACCTGGCTCAAAAAAAAAAAAAAAAAAAAAAAAAAAAGTGGAGGGGACACCTGAAGTCAGCTTCTGGCTTCCACAAGCACACACACAAATATCTGAGAAAACATTCAATTACAGGAACCTTTTTAGACCATTAGCTGCACAAGGAGTGCACAGTGGTTTTATGTTTTCTGCAAATCCAAGTCTCTCTATCTCTCTGTGCTTTTTCTTCACATTGTACCTTGGAATCGAAAAGCAAATATGAAGCTAGGAGTGGCAGCGGATGCTTGTGATCCCTATATTTGTGAGGCTGGATAATTGTGAGTTCAAGGCCAATTTAGCCTATACAGCAAGATAAAAAGGAGAGGAGGGCTAGAGGGAGGGGGAAAAGGGGTGGCGGGGAAGAGAGAGGTTAGGGGGAAGGAACTATTGCTTAAGAAACAATTCTCGGGCTGGAGAGATGGCTCAGAGGTTAAGAGCACTGGCTGCTCTTCCAGAAGTCCTGAGTTCAATTCCCAGCAACCACATGGTGGCTCACTATCATCTATAATGTGATCTAATGTCCTCTTCTGGCATGCAAGGTGTTCATGTAGATGGAGCACTGTATACATAATAAATAAAATAAAATCTTTTAAAAAAAAAAAAGAAACAATTCTCTTGGCTGGATTTTTTTTTTTCATGACAGGGTTTCTCTGTGTAGCCTTGGCTGTCCTAGACTCACTTTGTAGACCAAGCTGGCCTCGAACTCACAGCAATCCGCCTGCCTCTGCCTCCCACGTGCTGGGATTAAAGGCCTGCGCCACCATGCCCAGCTCCTTGGCTGGATGGATATTTGGAAAGTAATCCAGCCACGGTTTCTGGTAATAGAACAGAAACCCAGCCTAGACACCGGAGGTCAGCAGGCACAAGATGGCAGGTATGTGACTCTTGAGTCTCGCTAACTGCATTTCAAAGCCACATTGCAAAGTATATTAGCTCATATTTTCCTTTTTGTATTAGGAGTGCCTTTTGCTATTCATCCAGGAGGTCTTAAGGTACAGAAGTGACATCCTAGTAAGGAGGCCGTCCCAGAGGGCAATCTGAACTTCTGCTTAGGATATTTACTCTTGCAGCCTTCCTTCCTCCTGATTTGTCATTCAGGAGGCTGAGAGGAGACACGGTGAGGCTTCTTGGATGGAACGAACAACCAAGAGCTGGGATACCACCTTCTGTGAAAAGGTTTGCTATCAAATTTTCTTTTCATTTGCTTATGCTGTGATGTGATTTCTTCCTGTGCTTCCTAAATGCAAATAACACCTCCATGAGCAGTTTGTGATTATAGAGTAGTTTGAATGTGAGGGTAAATTTTTTTCTAGGTGTGCTTCTCAGGCATAGAATAAAATTTGCTAGGCTTTTTAACCTCTCAGTTGGCCCCAAATTCTTCAGATCCTATCAGATGTATCTTTGCTTTTTGTTTATGTGATATATTTTGAGGTCTTGGAGCTGTGGTTAGGCAGTTTTCTGTATCCTTTGTCTTCAGAAATGAAATATGCATGTTATGCACGCCTGTTGTTTGCACATCTCCCTTTTACTTAAAAAAAGATGGAAGCTCTGGTTTGTTACAGAAGAACTTTATTGGAACTCAAAGAGCTGACGTTCTCTCTACTATAGTTTCTTTTAAGCATGTTGGACCAGCACTTCTAGAAAGTTGAACTCTATTTAGTAAGATATAGTCTTTGTTTTTATACTCAACAGGGAGATTTCAGGGAATATACCAGAATGAGAGAATATAAAGTATATCCTCATCTCTAGCCTTGAATTTTGTGTGTGTGTGTGTTATATTCAATGCACGTTAGGAACAAAAACTCTTATTAAGGAAAGAGGGCAAGCTGAGATTCTTTAGCATCTAGAATGTTTGTGGGTAAGAAATATTTCTCATTTGTGGGTCACTGTCATAAATGAAAATATCTTTAGTATGAAATTAACAAAAAGACGAATTAGCTTTAAACCAACATTAATGTAAAGAATCTCTGACGCTGTCAAATGAAAAGAATGTTCCAACAAACAAACCTAGGAAGGTGTGCATAGCAGGCCAAGGAAAAATATGTCACTTTCTAGTTGTAGCCGAGTAGCAAGCAGGAAGTTGAGACACAGGAACTCCTCCTGGCCCTACAATTTGGAAACATTAGGCTTCTTCCTGCTATAAATGATCAAAGAAACATCCGGCTAAGTCTCCCAGAGCTGAACGACTTTAAGGGTGCTGGGTCTAACTTCTGTCAGCTTAAGGAAACATGACAACCAGGGGCTAACTTGTGGCCTTCCTTGGTGAACAGGGTGCTATTTTCCATCGCCTTTCGAGTGGTCCAGCAGCAGCAGCTTCCAACAAAGGCAGCACTTTCACTTAGGAGGGCTTTGTAATTGTGTGACAGCAGCTCTTCGGGCTGGGGAATGCTGAGGCCAGGAGCCTTTCCCCTAGATTCTCTGCTTTGCAGCTACTGGGTAGCTTCTGGGGTAGGGAGTCAGGCTTATCGGCCCCAGAGATTATTAGCTAGATAGTCAAGACCGCAGTAAGGGCAGCGCTGGTCTGTCGGATAAATCTGGGTCCGAGTGTGTGTGTACTTGGAAAAGAAAGGGATCACTTTTCTTCTTCCTCGAGTCAACCTGAACGATTAGGTCAAAGTCCCACCGCCAGGATGTAGTGGAGGGGCCCACAGGCAGCTACTAAGGCAAGGAAAGACCGGAAGTCCTGCAGGCCCCACCTCGGAGCGGCGAGACTCCAGTTAACCCCTTTCGCAAGACTCCCCCAAATCTTCCGCCATTACACGCCCGACGGCCACCGCAGGAAACGTGCACGCCCTTTCTCCCGCCTCCCCAGCCGGCCTGTCCCCACTCATTGGGCAGGGAGAACGCCCCTCCTGCGTCCTGTACGTGCTCCGGGTGGAAACCGGAGCTGGAGCAGGCGTTGGCGTTCCGGGACGGGAAGGGCCCCGCGGGGGGACGTGAGAAGGCCGCACGCCCGCCGCTCCTCCCACCCCCCCGCCTCGGCCCCGAAGGGGGCTGCTCGGGCGAGTTGGCGGCGATGGCTCGAGCTCGGGCGGCGGCGGCGGCGGCGGCTGGAGGCGGCGGCGGCTCCTCCTCCTGCTCCTGGGCCCGGCGGTGATCCGAACTGGCGGCCGCGGCCCCCCGATGAGACTGTTGGCGGGCTGGCTGTGCCTGAGCCTGGCGTCCGTGTGGCTGGCGCGGAGGATGTGGACGCTGCGGAGCCCGCTCTCCCGCTCCCTGTACGTGAACATGACGAGCGGCCCCGGCGGGCCGGCGGCGGCCGCGGGCGGCGGGAAGGACACGCACCAGGTACTGGGCCGCGGAGCCCTGCGGAACGGGGGCGTGGCGCTCGGCCTTCCCGCGCTCGGCCGGGCCCATTGTGCGGGGCGGCGCGCGCGGGCCTCGGCCCCCCGGGCCTCTCACAAACTTTTCCCGGCCGGGGCGCGCTGGCCCCGCGGCGCCTTTTGTTCCGCGGCGCGGGCGGGGGGTGGGGGGCGGCCTTCGCTGCCGGGGCTCCCCAGACCCCAGCGTGGGCGCCCAGGAGCCCCGCATTGTTCCCGGGCGTCCGCGCCCGGCCCTGGAGCAACTTTGGGGGTGGGCCGCACAACTGGCACTGGAGCCCGAGCCAGAAAACAGCCCCCAGCCATCACCTGGGGCCAACCTCCCTCTCCGCACCCCCGAGGAACAAAACCGAAAGCCGGTCTCTCTTTTTGTCTAGCCGAATCTCCGAAAATACAAAGGGGTATAAAGAAATGTAACCGGGCCTTGTGAACGGTTCGGCTGACATTTTCCCGAAGCACTTAACAACAACAAAAAAAATGTGTTTGACAGGTCTGGGCTCCAAGCCTAGGAACCCTCCTCCCCTTCTGCCTAAGAGACGTGTCCTTTAAACTTGCGTTTAGTTAGCTGGCCAGAAAGGTTGGCATGAGGAGGAAGATGATGCAAGCTTTAAAGGGAGAGGTTTTTTAAAGTCTGAACTGTGCAGCTGTGAATTCTTGTTGTAGTTAATGGATTCTACTAGTTGAGTGGTCTTTTTCAGTAGCTGTTTGACCACTTAGAGAAGTATGCGTGGTTCAGCTGTTGAATTAAGAGGGAGGCATTTCATATTTGACCGTAAGTAGTTGGTGGTTAACCTTGCAGTCACTGAAGAGAAGCCTTTGAATTTAGACGAACTTTGGGTTTCTAAAAAGCAGAGTTTAAGACATCTTGCTTTTACAGAGAGAGAAGTAAGGGGTTACTCCTCATGCTATTTTGGACCTCACCTTTTCATGTATAAAAGTAACATTAAGTTTTTATTTGCTAATTACTGGCATGTGTTGCTTTTTTATGATGTTGGGGTGGAACTCAGGTCCTGGAAACTGTTCTGTTGTTGATACTCAGGTCCCCTTTTCTACTTTGGAAGGATTCCTAGATTTACATAAAAAAAAAATCACCTAAGTGATTGTGATGTTTTAATGGCCACTCACATGGTCTTGTTAGGAGTATACAATCTTAAATTGTATAGCCATATTTATCGCCATGGTGTTTTTTTTTTTTTTTTTTTTTTTTTGTTTTTTTTTTTTTTGCTGGCTCAGTGTCATAGAGACAACTCTGAAGTGCTGTACTGTTGATTATACAGGTATCAGAGTGCCTCATGCCCATGTGGAGCAGGGACTTGAAAGTGCCGCCTTTAACAAGGAGTGGATAGGAAAAAAAAATTATTCCCTCTGATGAGGAATTATGGCTGGGTCTTCCAGTTGTTGGTATTTATAATAACACTTGTGATTGCTGCAGTGGCTTGATTTAAATGCTCATAAAAGTGGTGCTTATGGGATGGCTCAGTGGTTAAGAGAATGTGCTGTTCAGTTTCCAGCGCCCACATCAGACGGCTCACAGCCCTGTAACTCCAGCTCCAGCAGGATTGGAGATCTCTGGCCTTCTTGAGCACACACGCGCAATCACACAGAATGTTTTAAAATAGAGTTAAAATTGTAAAAACCTGAAAAACTGGGGGCTGGAAAGATGGCTCAGCAGTTAAGAGCACTTGGCTGATCTTCCAGAGGACCGGAGTTCAATTCCCAGCACCCACGTACCTGCGCACAGCTGCCTGTAATGCCAGTTCCAGGGGATCTCACACAGACAGACATGCAGGCAAAACACCAATGCACATAAAATAAAATAAATATAAAAAAAACAACAAAAAACCCCCTGAAAAACTGCCTTCTGTAGAGCCCAGGGAGAATGAGAGCAGTGGACACTATCTTAGCATTTCCTAGTAGAGAGCATTTTCTAATTGTATACATTCATTTATTTCTATGGTGTTGAGGATCAAACCCAGGACTTGTACATACTAGGCAAGTAATGTATACCACTGAGCCACATCCATAGCGTGTGTGTGTGTGTGTGTGTGTGTGTGTGTGTGTGTGTGTGTATGTATTTAATTTTGATACAGGGCATTGTAGCTCTGGCTGGCCTAGTCTTTCTTTGTAGTCCAGGCTGGCTTTGAACTCAAAGCAATCTTTCTGCCTCAGCTCCCAGAATGCTAGGATTACAGGTGTTCCACTACCATGCCTGGTTTGCCCCTCTTCCTTTTTCTTCTTTTTCTTTCTTTTTTTGCTTTTTGAGATTGGGTTTAACCCTGGTTGTCCTGGAACTGTAGACAAGGCTAGCCTTGAATTCAGAGTATGTGCTGGGATTAAAGGCCTGCGCCATCACTACCACCACCTGGCTGACCTTAGTTTGTTTTTTTGTTTTTTGTTTTTTTGAGACAAGGTTTATGTAGCTCAGGATGACCTTAAATTCACAATACTCCTACCCTAGCCTCCTGAGTACTGGGATTATTGTAAGTGTGCATTACTGTACCCCTCCAGACATTATTTTTGAGGTGAATACATCTGTGCTATGAGAATAAAAAGGTGAAAATGACCAGGAAGAAAGTGTATGTGCCTAGAAACCACCATGAGTGAACACAGAGTGGGAGACTGTCCTCTTTGTACCCCGGCAGGGTGTATGGTTTATTTCTTTTATATTCCAGAATCCTGGTTTGCTGCATAACTTTGTTGCTTGTGAAGTAACTTTAATGGCTTCCCCCCTTCAAATTAATAGTTTTATAGAGGTTTTCTGGTGTTTATGTGGTTGTGTGGGTTCCGTGGCCAGCCACATCTGGTTCTTCTGGTGTTCATGTGGCTGTGTGGGTTCCGTGGCCAGCCACATCTGGTTCTTCTGGAGTTGCATGAGTGAAGAGTTATGGGCTAAATCATACTTAGCACAGGTTTTCTTGGTAGTGTTTTATGCAGGATTTATGGTGCAGGCTTCTTTGGTTAAGAGAAAGATCTGGGGTAAATTTTTTCTCATTAAAAATTGCTGTTTAGTAGTTTGAGCTGGAGATGCAAGGCCCCACTGGTTTAGCTAGAACACAAAGTGCCTCCGTCCAGTGTACTCCAGAGCTGGGTTATGCTGTACATTGACGAGAAGGAAGGGTTTCTTTTGGAGACGGACGTGACCAGCAGATTCAGCTGTTCTCATTGACCTGGGTAGCCTGTGAAATAAGAATAGTCTTATGGTTTTAAATCATTAGCAATGGGGGTGGAAACTAATATTTTGTAGCTTGAGAATTTCACATATGAAATTCAAATGTCAGAGGCTTCAAATCACGTTTTGTTAAAACAGCCACCATGTTGGTTTGGCTATAGACTGTGAGTGTATCCAGAGTAAAAGACACAGAGTTGAATAATCACTGTCCAGCAGTATTTTTTCTGGTCTTTTATAAGTAAATACCTTAAAAAGTCTGGTTTTTTCCCCTCTCAACAGAAACATCCCAGCTTAGTTCATCAACAGTATATTCTCAGGCATTGGCTGGGAAGGTGGACAGACTCACTGGGAGAAATAGAGTTAGATGTCACTCACTGTCAGCGCACTCAGACAGAAGAAGAAAGCAAAACCCCTCTGGCTGTCTCTTTTTGGTGCATTCTACCTAGTGCTTAAAGTTAAAGAGCTATTAGGGAGCTATTGAAAGTTGAATGGCTGCTCAGGGCCCCAGGAACTAGATTCTCAGTAATAACAGTCACTCATAGCCTCGCAATTGATGGATCGAAAGGTTTTTATAAAAAAAGTTGGCACTAAACCATGGCAGTTTTTTCAGGTGAAAAACTTCAGTTTTTTTCATATATAACATTTAATACCTGGAATTATTTGGGGTCACTTAAAATTACAAGTTACATGTATAACTAGTGCTTAATATTTTTACCTTCATATATAAGATCAGAACTGCTGTGCCAGCCGCTACAATAAATTGAAGGTAGAATTGGAATATATATTTCCAAGTGAAAGGATACTTGAATGTCACAGTCAGAGTCAAATGTGCTAAAGGACAGGTTGAGTTTCCTGTCCCTTTATTCCTCATTTACCTTGTGAGGTTGGCAGAAGTGAGGTGTGAGTTAAGCATGCTTCAGAGTGCTGGCGAGCTAGGCAGACAGACTGTAATGGATGGGTGTCTCTCTCTGCCTTCCAGTCTGGAAGCCTTTGCAGCCGAATACTAAAGACTCGGGCGAAGGTTCCTTTCCTATTTGCACCCAGTGCTGAAGCCCTTACACAAGTGCTTGCCTCTGTCCCGTGGAGTTATCAGGTCACTCTTTGGACGAGCCCTAGAGGACTGTTGTTTGGCTCATCAGAAGTTTTGTTGAAATGTTAGGGTTATAACATACTAACCATGAGGGATATTTGGAATGAGGACTGCTATAACAACTTGATCTAATCTACATAAATGGTTCTCCTGTGAATATGAGGGCACTTTTCCTTGTGTGCATTGAAATTGTTACTGGAATCTACAGTTTATGCTGCTGAATGCTCTACAGAAAATGAGCATATAGAAATTGATAGAAAGCCTACAAGAAGACCATTAAGGCTGGCAGACTGGATCCAGGTGGGTCAGCTCAAACTGCTGTACCAACCAAGGACTGTGGGTGCAGTAAACCTAGAACCCCTGTCCAGATCTAGTCAGTGGACAGCACACTCTCCACAGCTGTGTGGAGAGCAGGGACTGACTCAGACATGAACTCTGGTGCCCCATATTTGACCACTTCCCCTTGGTGGGGAGACCTGGTGACACTCAGAGGAAGAGTAAGCAGGCTACCAGGAAGAGACCTGATAGGCTGTAATCTTATGGGGTGGGAGGGGGGGTCGGAGACAAGGTCCCTTTCTGTCACAGATCTAGGGCAGGGGAATAGGATGAAACAGGGAGGGAGTTGGGAAGTAGGAGATAACAATTGAGATATAATCTGAATAAATTACTTAAATTAAAAAAAAAAAGAAATTGATGGAAAGACATAGATTTACTTACAAGTTTTGGCCAGTACTGGAGAGAGAAAAATTCTCAGTCAGTCTTGTCCTTGCCAAGTACTTTAATTTATAGAAAATTTGCACCAAAAGCCAGGAAACATGCATGTATCTATTTAATTATGGGCCTAAATTACCAGAATTGGGTGCTAAGTCCCTCTCCTGGTCCATGGGCCAGGGCTTTGGGGGCTAGCTTTCTTCCTTCACTCATTGTTGATCTATCTTGGAGGAATCCTAATTCCCAGGGCCCGATTACACATCTCAAGTAAAGAGATACTTACTTGTTACAAATTTCTAGAAAGATGGTGAGTGGTTTGTGGATTTACTCCTGAGCTGTCTTTAGGTACAAGAACGTGGCAGTCATGACATTTGAAGACTGATTACATTGCGCTGTGGAATATGGGGATGAAACTTTTGAGTTCTTAACTTTTATTTATTTATTTATTTTTGGTTTTTTGAGACAAGGTCTCTCTGTGTTAGCCTTGGCTGTCCTGGAGTCACTTTGTAGACCAGGCTGGCCTCGAATTCACAGTGATCCGCCTGCCTCTGCCTCCCGAGTGCTGGGATTACAGGCGTGCACCACCACGTCTGGCTGAGTCCTTAACTTTAAGGAATATAGTTCATGGGCTTTTTCTGCTACCTCTTTAATTGGAAAGACTGTGTTGATTCATTAAATTTATAAGCTACCTCTCCTTTATTGGGGTCAGGGGCCCCCAGGAGGAGAATGACTTGGGTGCCCAGACTGGTAGTGTAGCCTTTCCTTGAACTGTTTTTGCCCCCCAGACCAGCCAGCAGTTTCTTTCAGACGAATGAGCAGTTATTAGACTTTTATTGTGTACCTGGTACCTTTGAGTAAGTTACGCTTTATAACCCTTACAACAGCTCTTCTTCACACCCGGTGCCACTTAAATGGAAGATTGAGAGCAGAGAAGAGAGTCAGTTATTGGGTAGAGTTGGGATTTGAATCTAGCTTTGTTTTAGTAAAAGGCCCAAACATTCTCCATTACTTCATATAATTCCTTCTAGAACCATGTGTTCTCTGAAGGTTGTGTGAAAATGGGCTTGCCTTAATAAACTGCATCCACTCCCATGGGCCTCTGTGGAGGTGCTAAAATTAGGGCAGTGTGTATAAACTGGCTGGAGATTTGTGGCTTGTGGTTACACAGTGGTAGGACTGCCAATTGATGCTCAGCCTTTGTCCCGTTCGACCATGCTTTGGTAAAACTTAAAGCCTCAAGACAGGGGCAGAAGTCAGATCACAGGGCTTAGTCCCACCAGACTGCCACTCACTTTAGAGGCGCAAGTTCCAGGCCCCAGGCTGCCGTTGTCTTTCATCAGCTTGGCTATATGTTCAGAGGTTCCTGCAACCTCACCCCCCAAGTTTCATAATTTGCTGTAATGATTCCCAGCTTTAGGCATAATGGATTGAATCACTGATCATGGATGGCCAACTTCAGTCTTAAGCATTTTTCTGTTCTTGGGGTTGTAGGATAGGGCGGAATGTTCCAGCTTCCTAGTCATAACTTTTCCTCCTTCCTGTTCCGGGGATCATCTTATTCATGAACAAAAGACATTTTTCTTAACTAAAAAAAAGATTTACTTATTTTTATTTTATATGTATGAGTATTTTTTTTTCGAGACAGGGTTTCTCTGTGTAGCCATGGCTGTCCTGGACTCACTTTGTAGACCAGGCTGGTCTCAAACTCACAGCGATTTGCCTGCCTCTGCCTCCCGAGTGCTGGATTAAAGGCATGCGCCACCACGCCCGGCCTGTGTGTAAGTATTTTGACTGCATGTATGTCTAGGCACCATGTGCATGCCTAATTCCCAAGGAGGCCAGAAGAAGGCATTGGATACCCTGGAACTGGAGTTACAGAAGGTGATGAGCCACCTTGTAGGTTTAGCTGCTGAGCCATCTCTCTGGTCCCCAGAAAACAGTATTATCACCATGAAGCTTCCCAGAAGTTTTAGGAGTCTGTACCAGGAATATTTATTTTTTTTTATGTCACACTATGTGAAGTCAATAAACTGAGGGTTTTTTGTTGTTGTTGTTTTGTTTTTCTTTTTTCTTTATTCTTTCTTTCCCTTCCTTCCTTCCTTTTTTTTTTTTTTTTTTTTTTTGTAAAGACAAGATTTCTCTATGTAGCCCTGGCTGTCTTGGACTTGCTTTGTAGACCAGGCTGGCTTTGAACTCACAGAGATCTGCCTGACTCTGCCTCCCTGAGTGCTGGGATTAAAGGCATGTGCCACCGTCTGGCTAATAAACTATGTTTTATAATTTTCAAGTTCTTCTGTTATATTTGTATTTTGAAAGAAAAGATTGTTCTTTGTATAGTGTATGTTTGGCTGGTAGAAAGTTCTAAAAAATAATTTTAGAGAAACTTAACTGTGTCCCTTAGCCTTTGACAATCAGCTGTGATTTCATAGAAAATTGCATTTCTTTAACTCTAAAAGTGACCGATGAACCAAGATTATAAAAGTATTAGGAAATGTTTATGTGTCTAATGAAGTTTAATTTGTGTATGTGTATGGTGTGTGCATTCAGTGGGCAGGTGCACGGGCTAGAGCAGGACATTGGGTACATTCATTCCTCTGTTACTCTGTCTTATCCTCTTGAGACAGACAGGCTCTTTCACTGATCCACAGCCTCATGGTTTTGGCTAGGCTGCCTGGAATCCACTTGTTCCCACCTTCTGACCCTAGGATCACATCTCACACAGGCATGCCTGGCTTTTCATGTGTGTGCTTGGGATTTCAGTTGAGATTCTTATGTTTTCAGAGCAAATGCTGTTACCCACGGAGCCATCTTTCCAGCCCATGAAGAAGTTTGGAAAGACAGTATGCCTTCATATCCCATTTCCTTGATTTAGTAATACTGTCAGAAACACCACCATGGTACTGTCACCTACCCAATGCAAGTAACCATAATATTGCTAGCCACTATAGTTTTAAAAGGTGTTTTTGCAGCCTACTGTGCTTAGCATTGGTAGGTTGTTGGGTTTCAAAGTTTACTTGATTAATAAGCTCGCAGACCTTTAAAGGAGAATGATAACGAAATGCCCCTTTAGACACTGCAGCTGAGGAGTTGCACCCTATGTCGTGCTGGCACACAGCCCTTCCACCATGACATTTAATGTGTAGTATTTTGTTCTTGCCAGTGCACCTTTGTCTCTGTAACCTTTGAGGAACATTCATTCAAAGACGTTATCATGTTGGAAAATGCCCATGAACCTATAGGCAGTCACTCAGTGCTGTGAGCTCTGTAGCGCTTAGCCATGTAAGCCTGGTTGTCTGGAGAGCAGTGACTACAGGGCTACCACTAACTGCGCGGAGCTTGTGCACTGTCTCTGGTGGCTTCTGAGCAAGGTTTGTTTATTGAGGGCTCTGCGAGTTGGAACCCAGATCATAGTCTCATTACTACTTGTTTCTTTTGGTTTCAGATTTTATTTTCCCCTCTGGAATTCAAATTCCCTCAACCTAATGAGTCCCTCCTTTAATTTAATCAGTAGCAGTCTTAGACCACAGCTAGGCCAAGACTGGAAACACTACTGGCTAAATCCAGTTCTCATATAGGTTTTCAGGCAGTGGCCGCTGCTCGTTCGTTGGGGACATTCTGTGCCCTTGGGGTGGTGCTACTAGCATCTGATGTGTGAAAGTAATCTATAACAAAGGATTATCAGGCGCAAATGTCAGTGCCAAGATTGAGAAACCCTGGCCCATAGGAATACACTGTCCAGACTGGTTTTTGGTTTTTGTTTTCAAACTTGTCCAGACCAGCTTCATTGGAGCTACTTTGTTTTCAAGCCATACTGGATACAGTGAAGCAAGAAGAACCTTCCCCCCCCCCCCCAAGACAGGGTGTCTCTGTGTAGCCTTGGCTGGCTTCGAACTCACAGTGATCCGCCTGCCTCAGCCTTCCGAGTGCTGGGATTAAAGGCGTACAACACCATGCCTGACTAAGAAAAACCTTAAAACAAAAAAAAAGATGCTCTTGGTATATAGTCCCATGAACGGAATCTAGAACAGCTGCAGGTGCTCTGGGACTCTCAGTTTCCTGTGTGTTCACAATATAGGTGGTTTAACGCACGTGGAGTAGCTCATGACTGTAATTCTAGTACTTGGGAGGCCAAGGTAGGGTGTTGGCCTCTAGTCTGAGCTACATAGTGAGCTCCAGTCCACCCTGTCTACAAACAAACAAACAAACAAACAAACAGGTTTAAGACTTTGTCTAAAAACCAACCAGCCAACCAAGAAGTTAAGTGGTGTAATTGCAACATAAAGATTTGATAGTCTATCTGGTGCTATCTCAGAAAACTGGGAATAGAGCTTCCTTGGGATATACTCAGAAGATGCTCCAGCACACAACAAGAACATATGCTCAACCATGTTCATAGCAGCCTTATTCATAATAGCCAGATCATGGAAACAGCCCAAGTGTCCCTCAGTAGAAGAATGGATAAAGAAACTGTGGCACATTAAACGATGGAATACTACTCAGCTATTAAAAACAAGAAATTCCCAAAATTTGTGGACAAATGGATTGAACTAGAAATGATCATAATGAGTGAGTTAATGCAGAAGCAGAAAGACTCAAATGGTATATACTCACTTATATTTGCACACCATCCCAAGGGGCATGTCCCATGAAAGTCTTCACTTACCAGGAAACTGGGACAGAGGGGAGGACATCCTATTGGGACTCTAGATGAGAGAAGCATGGGAGATTGGCAAAGTAGAAGAATCCAGAGGGTCCCAGAAACCTACAAGTAGAACATTATGATGGTCAGATTTGGACCCAGGGGTCCTGCTCAAACTATAGCACCAGCCAAGGACAATATGTGCAGTAAACTTCAACCCCCTACTCAGATCTACCCACAGGACAGGACATTCTCCATAATTGAGTGGAGAGAGGGGTCTGACTTTCACAGGAACTCTGGTCATAAGGGAGGGGGGAATAAGGGGAAAATGGGAGGGAGGGAGGAATGGGAGGATACAAGGGATGGGATAACCATTGAGATGTAATAATAAATTAATAAAATATATTAAAAAAAGATTTGATAGGAGTCTAGTGGGTGCTCACTGTCTCTCTTCCATGTTTGCTTGTGCATGGTAATGCAGTTTTGTGATCGCTAGGTAGATAGCTTTAACCACTGTTGGCAAAGTTGTGGTTAAGCAAGGCCTTCTAGAAACCCTGGAGTTTGAGAAACAACCCAGTGACAGGATGTCTCTGTGGTTATCCTTGTTAAAGATGGAAGAGTCTACCCATTTAAACTTGCTGTGGGTGAACGCTTTGACAGATACATCATTTGTCTCTGTCTACCAAGCTGAAGGCAGCTATTGTCCCAGTCTTTATGGTTCTTTTAGTCTGTGAGGATAGATACCAAGCATGCAGTTGTTAGAATCGCTATTCAGCTAATACATGTTGCCAAGGAGACATGGGATGTATCAGAGAGGGTTAGTACAGAAAACGCTGTTCCAGCTACTCTGGAAGTTCATGGACATTGAGGGAATGCTGAGGCTAGGCTGTACTAACAAGGAGGGGGAGCATAGCGGGGAGAACAAATGGCATGTGAAATAGCTGTGGGAAACGAGCCCTTAGAGAGCTCAGAACACTGACAGTGAGGGCCCAGTGTCATGGTAGTACATGCTGCGAGGTGAGCCTGTGGACAAGAGAGGACAGTAACCTTGTAAGGCCTTAGAAACCATGGTGAGCTCTGTGATGGTTATTGATGTTATATATTATTAAATTTTACATGCTAAGAGGTTTGCGAGGTCGTATGTGTTTTCAGAGTACTTACTTTCTATAGGATCAAACTGCCCACCTACAAGTAAGTGTGTTTGCTCTGAAAACAGTGCAGATGACTACGAATATGTGTGCATGTTTGTGAATGTGGGTGGCACTCAGCATAACCTTAGATGTCATTCCTCAGGAACTATCCACAAGGTTCTCTTTGAGATGGCCTATCACTGGCCTGGAACTTGCCAGGTAGGCATGGCAAGGCTGGCTGGCCAGCAAGCCCCAGGACTTTATCTGTCTCCATCTTCCAAGCACATAAAGTTAATACCACATGCCTGGTTTCTTCATTTACATGGTTCTGGGCATCGAACTAAGGTTTGTAAGGCAAGCAGAGGTATCCATAGTCTCCATAAAACATTTAAAATGTATAATTTGATAGTTTTAAATATTTTCAGAGTTGTGCAACCATCACTAATGTCTAATTTTGGAAAAAAATTACTTCCTCAAAAAGAACACTATGTCCATTAGAAGCCACTCGCTTCTGTTTTGTTGCCCAAGGCCTAGGCCATATAATGTGCTCTTTGTCTTTTGATTCCCATAGCATGGATGGATGTTATAAGCAGACTAATTACACAGCGGGTGGCCTCTTGTGACTGACTTATCTTACTTTTTGTTGTCAAAGCTCATCATCTGGAGCATCAGCCTGTACTCTGTTCTTTTTATGGTTGAATGGTGCTGTCTTGTATTTATCCACTACACTTTTTACTCATCAGTTGATGGACAGTTGAGTTGTTTCTGCTTTTTGGTAATGATGATTGATGCTGTTGTGGACTTGAGGCTTGTATCACATAACTTGTCAGGAGGGACATGGAAAGAGAAGAGCTTTACTCCTTTTTATTCTGCAGCAAATTCCATTGACTAATAACTTCTAACACTTTTATTTCTGTGAAGAGATAGTACCACCAAGCAACTCTTATAGAATAAAGTATTTAATTGAGGGCTTGCTTACCGTTTCAGAGGTTAGGTCATTATCATGGCAGAGAGTGTGGTGGCACACAGGCAGGTACGTGAGCAGTAGCTGAGAGCTGCATCCTGATCTGCAGGCCGAGAGAGGGGCTCTGGCCTTGGCATGGGCCTTTGAAACCTCAAAACTTACCTCCAGTGACACTCTTCCTCCAACAAGGCCACATCTTCTAATCCTTCAACATAGTGCCACTCCCGGGTGACTAAGCATTCAAATAGATGAGCCTATGGGGGCCATTCTTATTCAAACACCACAAAAACTTCTGTGGCAGCAAAGGTTCAACCACATGGGTTATTATTTATGAATGGAGAAATATGCTATTAAAATTTGGTTTTTCCCCCTTGGAGTTTTAAAGCAATAATAGCAGTTAATGATGCCACTTCTTGCTTACTTCTGAAAGCCAGAATCCATTGCTGTTCTTGTTGTTCATTTACAAAAGGGTGCTGAGAAATTCTTAGCAGTTGGATGACTTCTTGCCCACATTAATAGAATGTTCCTGACTACCTCTTAGCAAGGTATTGGTTTTCAACTCGATTAGTCATTTCAAAGTAAAATAATAACCAAAAGTCAGAGTAACTCAGAGTTGAGAGTTCAGAATGTGCACAAGGTCATGAGTACAATAAAAATGGTTTATGAGCTGTACTGGGGAATAGCTTTGGGCTCTGTAAGTTTTAAGGATTAGTAAATGATTAAGCAAGAACATTGCCAGACCAGGAAGAGAAGTGTAGGCTGTGAATTTAAGCGGCTTTATAGCTTGTCACTATAGGGTAGAGACAACAAGGAGTTTTAGGTAAAGCCCAAACTGTTTTGGTAATAGTGGTTAAATAGTAAGTTAGTACAAAGTAGACAATAATGAGAAAGGTTTGATTTATTCAGTTTGGTATATATAGGGTGTATAAAGGATGAATCATTGACATTTAGTGTGACCTTTTGCATGTTTTTGCTGGCTTACAATTGTTTTTTTAAATGTGTCAGGAAGACTTACTGCACTCAGCATTTAGTGAGCATAGAATGACTGTAAAATTGCTCCATTAGCTGTGCAGGAAGTTAGGGGACACTTACTGCTGGTAAATGTTCAGATTTGTCAGGGTTTAATAAGTCACTTTTGGCTAGTAGACTCCTTGTTTGGAAAAATTAGTATTTTCCTAACAAATAATGCATTACAAGTGTTTCCACTGTGTTTAATGGGCTTGTTGCTATCTATGTTAGAAGAATCATTACTACTACTTTCACAGGGGTCTGATAGTATGCTTTGTGCTGTACTGAGGACTTGCCTGCATTGTACCCTACCGAGGTAAATACTAGTGGCATCACATTTGTCTGCTAAGGAAGGAGAGTCTGAGCTTTCACTTGTCTGAGCTCACATAGGAGCTATAGACCCATTTGCTTATGGG
Organism: Acomys minous; assembly: GCF_964271855.1. Lineage (NCBI taxonomy): Eukaryota > Metazoa > Chordata > Mammalia > Rodentia > Muridae > Acomys > Acomys minous. The sequence goes on along the minus strand of NC_140484.1, from coordinate 77,992,719 downwards.
TCTGACACTGAAGCTGCCATGCAATCTACTTTCTCGCTTTTCTGCTACACAAATTCTAGGGAGATGGGAAATGTTTGTTTTGGAAGGCTAGCTAAAGAAAGGAAAGAAGGAAATTATTTATGCATGTGACTGTGTTGCTTGTGTGTACATACATGCATCATGTACATGCTGTGCTCATGGAGGTCAGAAGAAGGCATTGGATCTCCTAAAACTGGAGTTAGAGGTGGCCACGAGCTGCCCTGCTGGTGCCGGGGAACTGCATCTGGGTCCTTTGCAAGGTCAGCCAGTGCTCTTAACCACTGAGCTATGTGTCTAGCCCTGGAAGGTTAATTTTATCTATAGTTGTGGACTTTTGTTTTAACAAATATGTTCTGGCTAGAGCCTATTCCTAAACATTTTTGAGTGAGTCATCGCTTGATCTTCTTGACTGCAGAGGGAACTCAGGTGGCGTCTTCAGTTTCTCTTGCAGTCTCTTGAGAACTGCTCATGGGGTTGCTGCTAAAGCACATCCCAGGATGCCCAAAGGTCTGAAGAAAATAGGGAACTGGATCTGTTTTCCAGAGTATTGATTAATCCTTGCCTACTCTGCTGCTGATTTAGATGGCGGCCTTGAGGTGGTCATTGAGTTGTGTGATGCTGAGTGAGTCTCAGCCAAGGAAGGTCTTCTGCCTTGACTCAAGCGTGACTGAAGCATGGGTCAGGGTTCTAAGACCTGGGCTGATGGTCTGCGGCCGGCTGTGCTACATGACCTGAAAACCCGCTCTCAGTCTTCCTACCCACCTAGAGTATGAGAATGAAGTGAGAGGTCATGCCTGAAGAAGAATTTTGTACTTTGTGGGTCATGTGGGCAGAAGCAAGGATGAGTGGCCTCAGAGTCCTGAGATTATATTTGAAGATCTTAGACTAGATTTTGTCTTTCTGGTTTTTGTTGTTGGATTTCTCAGGTATAACATCAATTATATTTAATCTTTTCTTTTTTTTCTTTCCTAGTGGTATGTGTGCAACAGAGAGAAATTATGTGAATCTCTTCAGTCTGTCTTTGTTCAGAGTTATCTTGATCAAGGAACACAGATCTTCCTAAACAACAGCATTGAGAAATCTGGCTGGCTATTTATCCAACTCTATCATTCCTTTGTATCATCTGTTTTTAGCCTGTTTATGTCTAGAACATCGATCAATGGGTAAGTGAATATTAGAATCCCCACCTCCTCCCCACCCCTTCCATTCTTAGGCTTAAAAAAGGAAAGAGGAAAGAAACCTTGTTCTAGATCTACTTCAGCTACAGCTTTGTGGACTTTGACTTTTAAAATGTATTGTAACTTTGTAAGTAGCCTTATTAGCCTAGATTTCTGTGATGGCAGACTTCACTTAGTGCATTTCTTGCTCCTAATGTATGTGGAACCACCAGGAGATGGCGTTAAAAGGTAGGTTATGAGTAGGTTGGTTCTGAGAGTCTGTGTTTTTTCTCGTTTTGTCTTTTGAGACAGGGTTTCACTGTATAGACCAGGCTGGCCTCAAACTTAGAGACCCACCTGCCTCTTCCCCCACATGCTGGGACTGAAAGAGTCCACTGCTGCACCAGCTGAGGGTCCCCTCCCCAGCTTTTCAAGACAGGGTTAGGCTGGCCTCTAACTTATAGAGATCCATCTGCCTCTGCCTCCCGAGTGCTGGGACCAAAGGTGTGCACCACCACCGCAGCCAAAGGTGTGCGTTTTAAACAGCCTCCTGGCAGTAGGCTACGAACTGTGGTCTTTGGAGTAGCAGACGGTTATGCTGAAGGGGAAGGTCTTTGCCTTAAGCCCACATCCTACTGGTAGATTTTTTCCCCCGGTATCTTATTATTTAGCTCAACAGTAGGGAAACACTGTGTTTTGAAAGATCTGACACTTGTCCTTAACATAATGCCTAGGCTCACCACAAACTTTGTCACCTTAGTGTAGCATTCTCTGCCCACAGACCGGTTTCTTCATATATCCACTTTATGTATATAGACTTTATGTATAAATGCTATTTATCACTTCTTAGTTGAACTTTTAAACATGACTATGGCCCTAGAATGGAGAAAGCTAAATTTTACCAACCAGTCATGATGCTTAACAGGCCTTGTTGTGCCTTCTTTTCTTTTCCCTTGAGGTTTGGATCAAGTGTTTGCTAACCATCTGGATCCCCAGTCTATCATCTGGTCCTTAAATATGTTTTCAGGCTCTGCAAGCCATCCCTCAGGAGTTCTTACTTGATTTTCACCCTTGTTTATATGAGCTTGGCTTATGTTTGCTTCAGCAGACATTTGTTATTTTGTATTGGGAGTTGAATTTATACAACCTAGCCTGATGTTTTGTTCCTAAAATTGAATGTATTGAATTTCTGTCCTATGCCATTTATTCTTTTGATGGAATTCAGATGAGTCACCATTGCAGAGATTCTTTATGGGGATTCTCTATCTCTTGAGTGGTAAAAGGTGGAGTCTTTTCTTTAGAAAGTGCTTACACTCAGTACTTTATATGATTCTGTCAGTTTCAAACTAAATTATTTCCCTTTTCCTTTACCTTTTGGACCCCATTTAAAATTGCTTGTTCCAGAATCTGGTAGTTTGATCAAAGAGGCAATATAATTAGTAAGTACCTTTGGCTTCCTTTATCTTTAACTCTTCTGCCTTCACCTTTCTGTTTCGATGGAGCCTTGATATGTTGTCCAGATTGGCCTTAAACTCCTGTTTTCTTGAGCTCAATGATATATCTCTTGTATACTGTCTGTCTTGCTCATTTTACTTTTTAAAAAAATCTTTTTAAAAAAATACATTTGTTCATATTACATCTTAATTATTATCCCATCTCTTGTATCCTCCCATTCCTCCCTCCCTCGCATTTTCCCCTTACTCCCCTCCCCTATGTCTGTGACTGAGGGGAACCTCCTCCCCTTGTTTATGCTCATAGGCTATCAAGTCTCTTCTTGGTAGCCTGCTATCCTTCTTCTGAGTGCCACCAGGCCTCCCCATGCAGGGGATGTGGTCAAATATGGGGCAGCAGAGTTCGTGTGAAAGTCAGTCTCCACTCTCCACTCAACTGTGGAGAATGTTCTATCCATTGGCTAGATCTGGGTAGGGGTTCAAAGTTTACTGCATGTATTGTCCTTGGCTGGTGCCATAGTTTGAGCAGAACCCCTGGGCCCAGATCTGCCTATAATAATGCTCTTCTTGTCTTTGTGTGTATGTGTTTGTGCTCGTGCACACACATGCATGTATATGTGCCAGTGCCGGAACTGTTTTCTCCTGTCATGTGGACCTGGGCATTGGATTTAGGTAGTCAGGTTTGGCACCTTTGTCCACTGAGCCATCTCACTGCCCCTCCTCCCCTGTTAGATGTAGTGCGCTAGTGTCTCTGTCTTTCTTCCTTCTTGCTTTGTCTCCTGTTCTCAAGTCAGAACTCAAATTTGAACCCACTGATATTTTCCATTATGCAGTGGTACTCTACAATAGAAATAACTACATAGTTATGGTGAAACCCTCCTGAGCCAAGATACTTACCAAATTTCTTCATGGTAGAAAGAAGGCCAAGTAATGAGAGAGTTTTGGTTTTGGTTTTGCTATGTGTTTCTGGCTGCTCTTGAGTTTGTGGCAGCCTTCCTGCCTCTATCTCCTGATTGCTGGCATAACAGGCATGTGCTTCCATCCCTAGTTGAAGAGTATTTCTTTTCTTTTTAAGAAATTGGTGGTACTGGGGATTTTACTGCTTGGTACAGTTGAGTCAAGGACTCTACCACTAAGCTGTATTCATGGAGAGAGATGATAGGGCCAGCACAGTGGGGGCCTTCTCTCTCTCTAGTGTGTTTCCCAGAGGCCTTGACATCATACTAGGACAGGTGTACTTGGTAATCCAGTTGTGTAAGCTAGACATTGTAGGAAGGTTAGCTTTTCAGGTCTTGTTGAACTTCTTGAAGGATGGATTTGGTTCTGCTTAAGTAACTGGGCTTGTGGATTTTGACTCTTTTTGACATTGTCTTTTTTTTTTTTTTAATGGAGCCTCCATTCCTTGTCTATGTTCTTTGCAGATAAGGTGGTATTTCCCTTTTATTTTTAAATGTTTTTCTTAAATGTAGAATTGGCAAGTTAACTTTGTGAGTTCTGCCTTCAGATGACTCTGAACCCCAATAATTTTAGAGTGTCATGTCAGGGTTCTCCACATCCCAAGTATATAGCTTGGGAAATATGTTTTATAGCTGGGAAAGTTTTAGGCAAAATATTTTGTGACTTATTTGGTTCGGTGGCACGAAGTCAGCATCAGGGTCTCTGCTTGTCTGGATGCTGTGTGGATTTGGTGCAGTAATTTCAGCAAGTACAGCCCCTTTTCTCACGTGTGCTTGTTTTCCACCAGCAGTGAAAACAATGGGGATTGCTTATGCCTCCACCAGATATGGCTTCCTTTGGTGAGAAGTGCTTAGCAGCATGCTTCGGGGTCTTCGGGGTCTTCTTGGCTCCTACTCGCAGTCTTTCAGCATTTGTGTGAGGCAGAAGATTTATTGTAAATACATTATTAGATTTTGTTAAACTCTCTTATGGCCTTAGTGGCAAAAGAAGAGAAGGCGTTTATTCCATTAGCTCCATGCCTTTTATTACTGTTGCTGAAGCTGGTCCTACTGCAAGCACCGTGTCGCAAGCATCTTGATGGTCATTGAACAGGAAACCTATTTTACATTCTGATTATTTCCAGGAAGTGACAGGAAGGTGCAGATTTCTCTGCTTCTTGTACCAGTGGTTTTCAGTCTGTTTTCCAGGATCTGAGGAGGAGTTGCCTCAGAAGCTGCTTCAGGCTGCAAAGGAAATCTTAAAAGTGGCTGCCAGCAGCTGCAGGCTCTCAGCCTCACTGCAGTGCTAAAAGCCCCTTGGATTTTGTACTGCTTGAGTTTCACTTCATTTGAAGAAAAGGTTGTTTTGCTTAATAGGGAATTCCTGCCTCAGACAAACCAGGATTTGGGAGCAAGAAGGGAGTACGGAGTGCATGTGGAGGCTGGCTAGGGCCGCGCCTGCTTTTCTGAGGGAGGGCTCCTTTGGTCTTCATTGAACCTCTGTCAGCCTCGTCTTATTGCTTCAGTCAATATTATCAGTTTGAAGTTTTCTTTTCTTTCTTTCTTTCTTTTTTCTTTTCTTTTCTTTCTTTCTTTTTTTTTTTTTTGGACCTTTAATAAGTTATAGGTCTTATCTAACTGTAAAACAAACTAACCTGAGTATGGACCCCACTTCCTTAATGCCAGTTGGCTGATCTCACACGGGAGGTTCTTTTCCTCTTTTAAAACATTTAAAATGTATTTTTAGGGTATCTTAAAGCTCTTTTATACAAAGCTATTATTTCCTGTCACCCATTGTTGAGTCCATCTTTCTGAGAGGCCAGTTTGACTCCTGCCTAGTGCTGTGGTCTGGCTCTGTTAGCCTGGCGTCTCTGCCATTCCTTCCACCTTCTCTTTCTACTCTGACTTCGGTTCTCACTTCTATTATTTAATTTCTCCTGGGCTTCCCCTTCCTTTCCTCTACCATCTCTTTGTATTTTGGGGTATCATTTGCCACTAAAAAGAAATCATATCTTTACATGATGCTTTAGTGAATTTGCTTTTTAGCCGTAAATGATAAGCTATTTTATTTTATTTTTGATAAGCTATTTTAATCACATAATAATTTTATAAAGTCAGAAACTTTTGGTGCTTTTTCATTGTGTATACAAAGAAACCCTTAATATTTGTAGATTTTAACTTTTGTCCTTTTTTCTTTAGGTTGCTAGGAAGAGGATCCATGTTTGTGTTTTCACCAGACCAGTTTCAGAGACTGCTTAAAATTAACCCGGACTGGAAAACCCATAGACTTCTTGATTTAGGTGCTGGAGATGGAGAAGTCACAAAAATCATGAGCCCTCATTTTGAAGAAATTTATGCCACCGAGCTTTCTGAAACAATGATCTGGCAGCTCCAGAAGAAGAAATACAGGTACCAGCTCTAGAGGTGTGCTGGGTGTGCTGGGCATGCTGGGTGTGCTGGGCGTGCTGGGCGTGCTGGGCGTGCTGGGCATTTCCTGGCTTTAGATGGATTTCTTCTTGACAGTGTGTGTATGTGTATTTACATACTTTCCCTCTTCCTTCCTTCCTTCCCTCCCTCCCTCCCTCCCTCCCTCCCTCCCTTCCTCCTTCCTTCCTTTTTGGTGGCACTGGGGATTCTCTGCAGGGCCTTGTGCTTGTTCAGCAAGCACTCTACCTGTACCGAGTCCTAGTGATAAGAATCAGGAACAGTTTTCCATGGTTAAGAATTAAACACAAATCATTGGCAAACCAGAGGAAGGGAATTTCCGGTGGTAGCAGTATTCTGAAGCACAGGACTTGCTATCACAGGGAAGACAGAATGAGTGAGAGACAGCTGGGATCAGGCAGCTATATAGGAGGACATGTGCTCTTGATAGGACCTTGCCATGCCCACATATTTTGTACACTTAAAAACTTTTTTGGTAAAATATATTTTATTCTAAAATTTACCATTTTATTAATTTAAAAATCTATAATTAGGTCAGTGGTAGTGCTGCATTTGTATCATCCGTCTCCACAACTTTTTCATCTTCAGTAACCACCCTCTTGAATAATCATCATCTATTCTTCTTTCTTTCTACCCCATAATCACCATTCTAATCTGTTCCTACTTAATCTCCCTACTTAATTAAAACTCAGCCAGGGTCGGTGAGCGTGGTGGTGGGAGGAGAGAACTGACGCCGCACGTTGTCTTCTGACTCCCACATGCGTGCAGTGGTACAGACATACACATAAATGTCATGAGAACTAAAGACAATGCTTACAGTGGTCTGGGAGGGAGAGTAGCAGCCTCTTCATTTACTTAATGGAAAGACGTTAGAGGCTGGAGGGCACGATGTCGTTCATGCTTAGCTGGGTAGCCTGGCAGGCCTTCTTCAAGGAGTAGTTGTCATGGTGTCCCTCACCTTAAATGGTGAGGGCCAGGGTCCTTCAGCTGAACAACATGTTAGGAGGGCCTCCAAGTTCTAATTTCTGTGCTACATTGTGAACTTGCTCAAGACACTTTTCATCTTGTCATAACAGGAAAAATTCCAGCACCTTACTAGTACAGCTTAAAGAGTGGAACTGGGTTTACAAACGGAACCTTAAGAAATGAAGTGAGGATGAGATTGACCTGCTGTCGGCACAGCTTGAACTCTCCCAATGTTAACACTTTCTAAGTTTTGCTTCAGAGAGTGTTTTTCTGTTTTCTAAAATTCCTAACACAGAAACTGCTTGTCTGTGGCTGCTCTGAGGTGGATTAAGTGAGAGGTCGTCTTAGAGAAGCATGGTGCTTTGTGTCTGGCTTCTCTTCTGTTGCAGACCTAAGAGGATTGGTCTTTATCTAATATGTACTGTTAAAGCGTTATACAAGTATTTCTTTACAGTTTCTTCCATTGTTTCACAATAGAACTGATGACATTTTCTCCTGAAGGCAGTCTGCACAGTAGACTCTGTTCTGAAGCTCCTGATTTCATCACACAGTAGTCTCACAGTGACAAAGGGCTTCTGAGCGCTAAGGCCATCTCTGTTTCAGGAGGTATTTAGTGCAGACAGACACCTGTACAGCACAGGAACTGCCTGCTTTCTTGGTTTGTTATAAACTTGTTCGGAGTAGGCCTTAATTTTACAAAAACACAGATTGAAAAGAAGATACACCTGAGTGGTTTGTATTACTTTTTGTTGCACTCAGACGTTATAAAATACCAACCAGGCATGGTGGAACATACCTGTAATCTCAGTGCTGGGAGGCAGAAGAAGGAGTTGGAGGCCAGCCAAAGCCACACAGCAGGATACCATCTCAAAAACCAAATTTAAAAAGAAAGAAAGGAAGGAAAGAAAGAGAGAAAGGGATGCTATAAGACAAAATATGGACTGGGGATCTAACAGTGCAGTGTCTGGCATGCAAGCGTGAGGATTTAAATGCAGTGCCCGGTACCCATGTGAAAAAGCTAAATGTAGCGGCATGGACTTAGAATCCTAGCACTGGGGAGACAGATCAGGAGAATCCCTAGGGCCCACTGGCCTGCATAGCCTAATTATTGAGTTCCAGGAAAATTGAAAGTGGGTGGCATCTGAGAAACAACACCCAAGATTTAGTTCTGGCCTCTACAGTTGCCTTTTTCCCCTTACTTATCCTTTGTATAATTGCACATATAAATTATAGGTACATAGTTTGAATCTACATTGATTTAGAAAACAAAGCTTAGTTTATTTATTGGCAACTTAGTTTTTGCTTTATATCTTTTCAAGACAAGAGTCTCACTATGTAGCTCTGGCTGTCGTCTAGGAACTCACTACGTAGACCAGGCTGGCCTCAGATTCACAGAGATCCACCTGTGTCTGCCTCCCGAGTCCTGGGAGTAAGGCATCACGACTCCTTGCTCATCTTGTTATTTTTAAAGCTATCTCTAAACGGGAGAAATATTAACCAAGTTCTCTTTTTTTTATTTTTCCAGAGTGCTTGGTATTAATGAATGGCAAAATACAGGGTTCCAGTATGATGTCATCAGCTGCTTAAATCTGCTGGATCGCTGTGATCAACCCCTGACATTGTTAAAAGATATCAGAAGTGTCTTGGAGCCCACACAAGGCAGGGTCATCCTTGCCTTAGTTTTGCCCTTTCATCCCTATGTGGAAAACGGTAAGTATAGGCAGGCCAACTCTTCTCAGAATGCCTACCTATTGGTATTTGTGATGTTATGTTATAAAAAACTAAGCGCAGCCTAGTGCTTCTCTATTTGTGCTGTGTACAGTACATTTGTATCTGTCCTCTCTGGCTTTCAATGGAGCTTGAACCACCTAGTGGCTTATAAGCCAAGTCAAGCAGTAAATTGTATCTTTTAATCTGCTAGTAGATATTTGCTAAATGTCATGGCTGTTTTGTTTTACATTTTGTGATTCTTGTCCCAGACTCTAAAAATGATGAATGTTCACTTTTGAAGATTAAAAATTAATTTTATTATTTTTAGAATTGTCTGTGTGTATAGTTAGTTGTGCATGTGAGCACAGCATCTGCAGAAGCTAGAAGGTAGTACCAGATCCTCTGGGCCTGGAGCCCTGCAGGAGTGCTGGGAGCTGAGCTTGGGTATATGCCCTTCACTTTGAAGCCATTCATTTCTCCAACCCCTGTAGTATGATTTTGTAAATGAATGGTGCTCCTCTTCAGCAATACTGATTGAAGAGTGTACTGGAAGAGATGGGTTCTTTCCTGGCAGTTATGTTCAGTACAACTTCTGACCCTCACTGAACTTAGTGTCACAGTGATTCATACTTTAAGCTGCTGTGGTTGTTAATGTATATTAATATACAACTACTTGTTATATATGTTAATATTTTTAAAATTTTTAGGTTTTTTTTTTTCCCTGAGACAGTCTCATGTAGCCCAGGATGGCCTCAGACTTACTAGGTAGCAAAGCAGAACTTGAAGTTTTGATCCTCCTGTCTCCACCTCTCCAGCGCTAGGATTTATGTGGTGGTAGAGATTGATCTCACAGCTTCCTGCTGTTTGTGGCAAACACTCTACCAGTCGAGCTATTTCTGCAGCTCCTAGTTTTCTAATTGCAATGCCCAATTGGACATTTCCTCAGCTCTCAAGTACTTGCAGATATTTTAAAGGAATTCCTTGATATTTTGTAAGGGTTAGAGTCACTAAATATTATGGAAATCCATATTTTAATGAATAATGTTCCTGTTTTCTGTAATTGTGGAATACTGTGGATTTATGTTACTATGTGTGTGCTTGCTCCTTACATCTCTTCTTTGCCTTCTTTTTCACCCAGAGTCACAGTCCTTCCTTCTTTCTTTCCTTTTTCCTCATTATTTCTCATTTGTTTGTTTGTTTTGGAAACAGGTGCCTGTAGCTTCAGCTGGCTTGGTCATGATCCTTGTGTTTCAGCTTCCCGTGTGCTGGGGCTACAGTGGCACCGAGACAGGCCCTCCCTCCCTCAGTGCTTGTCTGTGCATTTACTAAATAATAAAGGGTTTTGTCATTAGTATGGAAAACAGGAATAGGAAATCTACGCCCTTCACCTGTGTGTGTGGGTGCGTGCACAGAGGAGGTTGACGTGAGTTGTCTGTTGCTCTTCATCTTTACTTGTGAGACAAGGTCTCATTGGACCTGGAACTCCAGCTTTACGGCTGGACTGGTTGGACAGCAAGCCCCAGATAGCTGCCTGTTTGCACCCCTCCCCTTAAATTACAGTTCCACAACCCATCTCTTCTGTGGGTGCTAGGGATCTGAACTCAGGTCTCATGCAAGCATGTTACCTACTGAGTCATCTCTCCAGTTCTTTCCTTTTCTTTATTCTTTTCTTTTTCTTTTTCTTTTCTTTTCTTTTTTTTTTTTTTGAGGCAGGGTCTTAGGAACTTGCTGTGTAACTCAAGATGGCTTGACTCCTGGTCTTTTTCCTTATTCTGCCTCTCAGGAAGTGGGTCACAGGTGCTTACGAACATACCAGGCTTAAAGATAGAAAACTGTAGACATGGGAGGGCAGGGAGGAAATAGATGGAATAAATGCCCTCTCTTTGATCTTACGTCTTTGTACATTACATTCCTATTGTTGAATGGCTTTTTATCCTGCTTTAAATGTGATATATGCATTATATCGTATGTGTGTTACACAGTGAAAAGACCCAGTAAGTGTCCTCTGACCCGACCTTGCTGTAGTGCCATTCTCTGTGATTAAGCTTGGCTCCATCTCTGCATTGTACTCACTACTCATTGCGTTGTAAGGATCTGGCTTCCTGTGTCCTATTGGGCAACCGCATGATAGAACTTTAATGCTACTTCCTGGCATAGCAGGAGGTGGAAAAGCAGGAGGAAGAAACATCAATCTAACCACAAATTTCATTTCCTTGTGTTTCTGACAAGAAGAATTGAAAGGAAGTCAAACTAAACAAGAGAGCAGTCTTCAGTTAGGGCTGAGAACAAGCTCCTTGATTGTGGGTGTCCAGAGCCTCCTGTGGACTCTAAGGAGTGGCCTGTGACACATTACAAACTTGAGACAAAGCTTTGTTGCTAGGGGTGACCTTTATTGACCTGTAACTTCTGCAGATTGTCTGCGCACTCTGTTGCTGCTGTTGCTGCTTCCTCTCTTCAAGTCTCTAATTAGGTCCTGATGATTTCCATGGGAAACTGTGAGGCCAGGAGACCGCAGGGCACCGAGTGGGCTTGTGTGAGGTGCTGAGTGTGCTTAGCCTGATGGCTAATTAATATTTTAACAACAACAAAAACAGTTATAGGTGAGATGGTTATTCAAGGTTTTTTTTGGGGGGGGGCGGACTGTCAGTGTCATGTATTTAAGTACAATTTTGTTGTTTAGACTAACTTGGAAAAAGCAGTCTCCTGGGTTTCTTTTTAGCCTGTTTACTTTGTTCCGTCACCTAGTCTTCCTTAGCGGTTGGTAATCAGGTAAGGCCTATCCAGAGAAAAGGATGTAATTAAGGAGAATTAGGTTGATAAATGAAAATTTAAGCACATGATTTGTTGAAATAATAATTTTATGCAAAATTACTCATGGTAAAATTGTTCAGGCTGTTTGCAAAAGGGTATGTAGTGAAAAATCTTTTTTTCTCCAGTCCCTTTGTATTTTTAGATCACTTTAAATGTGCTTCAAATGTTACTCTACCTGTATGCAGGTAGAAGCCGTTAGGAATACTTTAGATGCCTTTTCTCTTAAATATATCTAGGAACACATCTTAGTACTGCATGTGTCATTACCTGGATGTAAGCATTGGTGTGCTGAGCTGGCTCAGACTGATTCATGGGACCTGACTGTGACATGGAGTGGATGCTCTGAGTGCGCTGTTAAGTAGGATTGTTATTGCTTTAGATCACTGCTTAGTTGATACTTTTTAAAAATTAATTCACTTATTTTCATTTTATGTACAGTGCCTGCATGTTTGAGGGAGGCAGATCCCCTACTATAGGAGTTATAGACAGCTGTGAGCTGCCATGTGGGCGCTGAGAATTGAACCCAGGTCCTCTGGAAGAGCAGTCCATGATCTTAATTGCTCAGCCATGTCTCCAGCCCTGGTATATGTTTTTTGAGACAGGGTTCTCTGTGTAATAGCCCTGGCTATCCTGGACTCTCTTTGTAGACCAGGCTGGACTTGAGCTCCCAGAGATCTGCCTACCTCTGCCTCCTGAGTGCTGAGATTAAAGGCACGCACCACCATGCCCGGCTGGTTGATATGTTTTTGACAACTCTGTTTAAGAGTGTACAAATCTAGGAGTTAATACTGTGTTTTGTATCTGAGTGTTCAGCGTCTCTGGAGATGATCATACTAAAGACACCCTCTTTCGACTGGGAGGCTGGCACTTCAGTCTTCTACCATTTTCATTTAGTGCAGCACTGGGTTGTATTTGTAGACATTAAACATTCTAAATGAAAATTTCATGAATGCTATTATTACTACCTTTTTTTAAAAGCAGTGCTAGAGATTACACCCACAGTCTTATTTGTGCTACACGGGTGCTGTACACTGAAGTATATATCTCCGGCCCTTTAACATTTTTACATTGCTTTATTTGCTTGTTTGTGTGTGTGTTGGGAGATACATATGTGGAGGGCAGAGGCCAACTGTGGGACATGTTTCTCTGCTTCCACCGTGTAGGTCCCAGGAATTGAGGTCGTTAAGCTTGGCTGCAAGCACCTTTACGCTCTGAGCCATCTTACTGGCTCCCACTTTTTAAAAACTGATTTATGTACATGCATTGGGATATATGAGTGCAGGTTTCTGAGAAGCTGGTAGATAAAAACAAGGAAATCCCAAAATTTCTGGACAAATGGATGGGACTAGAGATGATCATACTGAGTGAGTTAACCCAGAAGCAGAAAGACTCGAATGGTATATACTCACTTATAATTGAGCACTGGCCCAAAAGGCATGTCCCATGAAAGTCTTCACTTACCAGGAGATTGGGATAGATGTGAGGACATCCTACTGAGACTCTAGGTAAGAGAAATATAGGAGATGGGGAAATAGAAGGACCCAGAGCATCCTAGAAACCTACAAGAAGAACATTGTGATGGGTGGATTGGGGCCTAGGGGGCTCTGTGCAAATTATTGCACTAACCAAGGACAATACAAGTAGTAAACATTGAACCCCTACTCTGATCTACCCAATGGACAGGACATTCTCCATGGTTATATGGAGAGCGGAGACTGACTTTGACATGAACTCTGGTGCTCCATATTTGACCACCTCCCCTTGGTGGGGAGGCCTGGTGGCACTCAAAGAAAGAATAAGCAGGCTACCAAGATGAGACTTGATAGCCTATGACCATATAGTGGGGGAGGAGGTCCCCCTTGGTCATAGACCTAGGGGAGGGGAATAGGGTGAAAGTGGGAGGGAGGAACGGGAGGATACAAGTGATGGGATAACAATTGAGTTGTAATCTGAATAAATTAATAAAATTAAAAGAAAAAAGAAGCCAGTGGATTCCCAAGGAGCTGTGTTCCATGGGTGCTGAGAAGCACAGTCCTATCCCTGTCAGTGTGGTAACGTCTCTGAACATCTCCCCAGTCTCTCTGCACCGCACCCCCCCATGTCCCTTAGTGTTTATTGAGATAGTGTCTCACGAGGTTGTTCGGGCTAGCCTTGAACTCAGGATATCCTGTCTTAACTTCTGAGGAGATAAGATTAGAGGCACAGTGCTTCATGGACAGCATTAATACTATTGATAAGTAGTTACTTACAGCTGATCTTTATGTTATTCTGCCTTTATATCATTGTCTTGCTGATTTTGTAGAAAGTAATTAGAAATGTTATGCTCTGTTTTATTCCTTGGAATTTTTTTTAAAAAAATAGAGGTTTATTTATTTACCATTGTGCATACAGTGCATTGCCTGCATGTACACTTGCAGGCCAGAAGAGGGCATCAGATCACATTACAGATGATTGTGAGCCACCATGTGGTTGCTGGGAATTGAATTCAGGTCCTCTAGAAGAGCAGTCAGTGCTCTTAACCTCTGAACCATCTCTCTAGCCCTATTCGTTGGAAATTTTAGAATTACTCTTTGAAAGTGTTTAGGCCTGTGCTTTTGAGGAATAGCCTGTTAGTGACTGTCTTACTTTATAAGGTCCTGGTCTGATTAAATTAGACTGTTGCTGCTGCTGCATTGTTATCGTTATTGTGTCCTGCTACATAGTCCTGGTTGGCCGGAAACTTGCTATGTAGCTTGGGCTGGTCTCAAATTTATGTTTGTCATCCTGCCTCTGCCTCCTAAGTGCTAGGATTTATAGGCATGCCCACTATGCCTAGTCAGACATTCAGCCGAAAACTCTCACGCAGATAGAAATAAGCAGGACTCCCAGTCTGTTTTGTGGAAGAGCTTAGTATCAGAGAACTAACCCCTGTTTGAATTTGAAATACGGGTTCACCTGGCCAGAGTGGCTAACAGCAACCTTGGAGGTTGTTATGAGGGTTAAGACATGTATTGAACAGTGACCGACTGTATGGGTCTGGATTTTGGTATTCGATCCATGCTAGATTCATTCTAGTCTGTCCTTTTTTTTTTTTTTTTAACTGTGTTTCTATTTGGGACTTTATTGATCATACTTGTTCATAGTTCCTCAGACAGAAGTATTTGCACCTTTTAGTCTGCCTTAAATTCATAAGGAAAGCATCAGAATCTGAAGGCTTCGTTCTGCACTGTAGCTGACTCAGTGTGCTTTCCATTTCGTGGTGTGCTTTCACAGCTGGATTCCTATTGCTCACGGGGTTGAGATTCCCACAGAGGTGAAAACGGAATCAATGCATTTGAAAATCCCATTGGTGTGTCTTGGCGGGCAAATCAGGGTAGAGAATATAGAGAGAAGACTTCTGGGTGCATTTACCTTTTCTGTGTTAAGCTTCCTCACAATTGTGCCAGGAGGTGGGCCCTTTAAGACGTGATGGGGTTCGTGAGGTGTGTGTCTTTACTAAAGGCCCTAGAGCCTGCACTCCGCCTTCAGCAGTTTGGAGGAGGGACCTAATTAGAACTCAGCGTGGCCATTTTGATTCCATTTCAGCCTCCAGAACTCTGAAAAAGACATTTTTGCTGTTTTAAAACCACAAGGCCTATGATACTTTGTCACAGCAACAGCAGCCTCTTCATTGTCATGGGAGACTCCAGTTGTAATGGGAGGGTACAGTTTAGTCTTTGTTTTTTTTTAAATAATTATTTATTTTTATGTATTTGAGTATTCTATCTGCATGTACACTTGCATGCCAGAAAAGGGCATCAGATCACATTGTAGGTGGTTGAACCACCATGTGGTTGCTGGGAATTGAACTCACAACCTCTAGAAGAACAGACAGTGTTCTTAGCCACTGAGCATCTCTCCAGCCCCAGTTTAGTCTTTTCTAACAGGGAAATTTTTCTGGGTGTTCAGGGTTCAGCCAGGAGTCTTTGGAGAAGTGTCAGTGAAGGGGGTGGCGGGCGAGTGTTTCTCATCTCAGTTGAAATGCAAGAAGTTTAAAAATTGTTGTTCAGTTGTATTCATACAAAGGTATTTGAAGGCCTACTATGTGCTGGGAAGAGCCAGGCAGTGGAAATACAAAGATAAATGAACAACAGTGCAGGTTGTAGCTGTGATAGGCAGTGTCAGGATAGTGTAGTAAGAGACAGGGCACAGTACTGTGGGGCTAGAGAAGGCAACACCACTAACTGGGACTAGGGAGGCTTTGTGTCCATGGCACGGAGCTGCTGTGCTTGTTGTCTTTGTTTTTACACTGCTGGGGTAGAACCCAGGGCCTTGCTCTTTTCTATTGAGCTGTCTTCATAGTATGTTGCAAACTCACAAGAATGCATGTAAAAGCATGAAGATGCAGACTTCATGGGGTTTGGGGCAGAGCAGGTTCATTGTAAGCCAAACACAGAGTGCATAGTAGCCAAGTGCTCAGCGAGTATTGGGTCCTATTGTGTGTGACATCGAAGATACAAGTCCTTCTTCTGAAAATACCTTCCAAATTTTAATTTAAAACCACCTTTGAGGCAGTTCTTGAATTCATTCTTCAGCAAACACATATTAGAATTCAATCCTGATACATTAGAGATTTTCCTGGGAACAATACCAGAACACAAACACTGACAGCAGTAAGTAAGTGGTGCATGCATCCAGTACTCTTCTCTCCTACATGGAGCTAGTACATGTCCCTTTTCTGCCATTTCATGCAGAAGTTCATTTATTTTGCCTAAGCTGCTAGTTTTACAGGGAGGGGTTTGCCTCTTGGAGTTCATAGGAGGTTTGTTTTGGAGTGTGGAGGCAGAAAGATGATGAGTCCATAGGCGACATGAGGCTGTGCATCAGAAAGGGATGGCGCAGTGGTCAAGATGCCCTTTCTTCCCATCACTCACATCGGACAGATCACAACCACCTGTATGTCCAGCATCAGAGGAGCTGGTGTCCTTGCACACATGTGCACAGACACAGACACAGACACATAAATAAAAAATAAAATAAAAATTTCAAACAGCAAACAAGCCAACCAAAATACTGCTGTGTGTGCCACTGTTTTTATTCCTTTTGTGTGTGTAAGTTGCAAACATACATATGCATGTGTATATACTATACATAGAGATCGTGTGTGTGTATACAAATAAAATGAGGTTACCTTCTCCTTCATCCCCAGTTTTTGGGACACATATTATCAGGATTGCACTGATTGGAGCCACCAGTGTCAGACTCTTTCCAGAGAGACTTAGAAGTGTGTGAAGACTGGATTTGTATTTTAAGAAGAGTGTTTAGAAGCCATTGTACTGAGACGATACACTGTGTTCGAGTCAGTGAGCAGTGAATATAAAGTTGGTGCTTTATGTTCAAAGAACAATCCATGTCAGACTCCCTCATCCACCTCCTTTGTTTTCTCCAAGACAGTGAGTGTGTCAATGTGTAACAGCCTGACTATCCAGGAACTGGCTTTGTAGGCCTGCTGGCCTCAGACTCACAGAGATCCCACCCGCCTCTGCCTCCTGAGTACTGGGATTAAAGGCATTTGTCACCATTCCTGGCTTGTGTCACCTCTTACTAAGATAGTGAGGACCTTTGTTACCAGGCCCTAAAAGTGCATGGCCCTGGCCCTCCTTGGGTCTGCAGTTCTTTGGTAGCAGGCTGACATCCAGAGTCAGGTGTGTACACTTGTTCTGAGGCATTTTCTGATTTGCTTTAGGTTTCTCTGTTAATATTCGTCATCTGCTGTCTCTTTTAGTCTTGGTTTGGTTGGTAGTACAACCTAAGCTGCTTTGCATGCCTCAGCAAGAGGCTGCATTGCCCACTGCTCTTTTACAGTATCAGAAGAAATCATTTTTTTTTTTAAATTTATTTATTATGTGTACAGTGCTCTGTCTGCATGTAACACCTGCCTGCCAGAAGAGGGCACCAGATCTCATTATAGATGGTTGTGAGCCACCATCTGGTTGCTGGGAATTGAACTCGTGACCTTTTGAAGATCAGACAATGCTCTTAACCTCTGAACCATCTCTCCAGGCAGAAGAAATTATTTTTACAGCGAGTTTCTCTTACTCAGACCTTGGCCTTCTCCTCACTCCTTTTGTCCCTCTCACTGGGTTCTAGTTGTTTCATCATTTCCACAGCTTAGGAAGATACTTATCCCCCATCAGAACTGAGACTGGGTTGACTTATCCCAGGTGTTGGCATCATTCACCTCGGATGTTGGGGGAACTGACAGGATACACATGATAACGATTTTAAAAGACTGATAAGACGAAGGCTCTTGTTTTTGTTTTTTGGTGGTGGTGTGGTGTGTGTGTGTGTGTGTGTGTGTGTGTGTGTGTGTGTGTGTGTGTTTGTGTTTGTGTGTGTGTTTTAATTAGGCTCCTTAGGCTGTGCCTGGAAGATTAGAGAAAGAGGTCCTCCAGTTGGATTTTCTTGAGGCGTTCATATTTTGTAGTTACTGTTAGTGACAGCTACGTCTGCTCTCCCTTCTGAGCTGGCTGCTGTCCTCTCCACTTGTCTTTTCTTTTGGTGGTGGTGGTTGTTTTTGAGATTTTTCCTATAATCAAAGGTGACCTTGAACTTCTGACCCTCTTTATACCACCTTCACAATGTTGGGATCACAAGCTTGTGTCCCGCTGCTGAGTTTATGTGGTGTTGTGCATCAAACCCAGGGCTTTGTGCCTCCTAGACACGCACTCTGCCAACTGAGCTACATCCCACTCTGTGTGGTGCTGTTTTAATTGGTTTGTGTCCATTCACACTGCCGTAGATGCTGGAGTTGCACTGTCAGTGGTTTAAGTAAAAAGTATGCACATCTATGGTCTTCCAGGGCTGGGGAGTGCTCTTCTGTTTTCGTAGGTGCCGTCTGTTTCCTGTGACAGTAAACAGTGAGCTGTGTTTAAGGTTATGTAACCAGCGCTGTCATCCTACAGCTACATAGGAGCTACTTTGTAACCATACAGATTTGGTCTAGTGTACACTTTGAATCATTTTTTGGGTATGTGTGTTATGTGTGCACACATGTGCATGCACATGTACTTGCATACACACATGAGAGGGCACATGTTCGTGTGTACAGTACACGAGTAGTTTGACTTTCCTTTTTACGTGAGGGCCTTCCCCTCCCACCCTTGGTTTTGGCGTTGTGTAGTCTTTTGAGACAGGCTATCATGTAGCCCCAGACTGACTTTGAACTTGTTGTGTAGTCAAGGACAACACTGAGCTTTGACCCATTGAGTGCTGAGATTACAGATGTACGTGACCATTCATTCTCATCTTGGTTTTGTTCTGAAATAGGGTTCAAGGTCTTGCTGTGCAGCCCAAGCTGGCCTTGAGCCCTAACCTCCCAAGTGCTGGGGTGACTTGTATGCACCGTCGTGGTTTTTCCCGTTATTCTGAAAGTCTGCTTACCATTTTTTCTTTCTTAAAGAACAGTGTCTCACTGTATAAGTCTATCTAGCTTGCAAGTTGCTATGTAGACAGGCTCTGCTTCCCAAGTGCTGGGATCAAGGTGTACGCCACCACACTTGGCTTGATTTATTTATTTATTTATTTATTTATTTATTTATCTATCTATCTATCTATCCTTTAGAGTAGGATGGGAACTAAAATAAACTCTGTCTGGAGGCTGTTGTCAGATCTTTGACGTGGTGCTTTAAAGTTCTTAGTTCTAATCATCTTTCATAGTGCTTACTTTTGCTTTTGTTGAAAAAGCACCCTGGAGCCAGAGGCAGGCGTGTCTGTGAGTCTCAGGCCAGCCTGGTCTACATAGCAAGTTCCCATCCAGCTAGGACTACACAGGGAGACTCTGTTTTAAAAAGTAAGATAAAATAAGCCCTAGCTTTAATAGGAAAAAGTATGAACAGATTTTTGTGTTTATGCTTTTTATGTCACAGGGGATGAATTAACTATGTGGATGATACTCTCTTTTGGTTAAAAAAGGTTAGGTTTTTATATGTAAAACTGATGCTGGGGATGGAACCCAGGCCTTAATGAATATTGGGCAAGTGCTTTGCTGTGGAGCTACACCTGTGGTCCATGGAAAGCTCTTACAGATTGGATAACTCTTCCATTATCTCATATTCAAAGGGTGTGCGTGGGGGAAATCACACTTCATAGTTATCATCCTGTTGTAGTTTTTTCTCTCCTAGTCATCAGTTCTCTGTGTACATTGTCAGAATGCCTAGCATCTGTGCCATGCATTGTGGGACCAGGTCTCCTTAAAGCAACATTCCCTTGGGAAGCCTGACTGGTTGAGAGGCACCATGTCCGGAAGTTGTCCAGACCATTCTGTCTACAGCGCCTTAGCCCCACAGCTAGCAAAATGCTGCATTTGTATTATTAGCAAAGTTGTTTTTCCTTTATTGGTAACAAGTGACTTAAAAAGACACAGGTATGTAGCACTGACTCTAGGCCTACTGCTCACTGGGTGTAGTATGAAGTAGTTCCTAGTCGGTAAAAGCCCCCTTGCCTGTCCTTAAAACAGTTTCACATCACTAATAAGGAGGCCTCTGACTGTTGAAAATGTTTGCCATGCTTTTGGCGGAACAGGTTCTCTGATAAGCACACTTTGAGTGTTTTCTAAAGGAAAAGTTATTATTGACAGCTTTTTGGCAGCATATTCTTTTCAGTGATCGATACTGTTGTATACTTACAGGTTGTTGACTTGCTTCCACATATCTCCTATGGTATAATTCTTGAGCGATTTCCCGAAAGATACGCCGAGCACTCTTCTGCAAAATAAAAGGGAAAATGTATTTTTCAGGAGGATGAGCTCTACCTCATTGCAGGGGGCTCAGCAATGGGACCCCTCCACAGCCACACAATTAGCTCCTGAGCTCTGAGTGCATTCAGTAGAATTTATGGCTGAAAGCTGTCAGATACAGATGGCAGCGTCCTCCCAGATGTTGACTGTGGATCCCTAACAGGGAATAGAAGCCTCCAGGGTAGAAGTTACTGTGTTGTTTTCTGGGCCTCCTAACACAGTTTATGTTCGAACTGGTTCCCACCCACAGCGGTATGAAAACACAAGTTCTAGCAGTACCTTTTGAGAGTCTTCTTTGGTGTCTCTGCTTCTTGGGCTGTTGGGTTTTAACTGCCAGGAATAAGACAATCTGTGAGCATTTTGTGATCTTATGCCAAGAGAGGGATGAGCTGGCACAGGGTTGGAGTGACACACATGAGGTAACTTCATAACATCTTAGGTGGTTTTGTTTAAAACTTCAGTAGATGCTTATTTATAACATATAAATAAATCCTAGTAAGTATTTATACCTCAACTTTTTAACATATATATAGACTCTTTTGGAATATTAAGATCTTGAATATTTTAAGGCAACTTCTAGTGTCTTCATTAACTATTTCTGCTCTTAAAGATTGTTCTTCAGGTTTTCCTAACTAATAGAAACCTCTCCCCTCCCCAGTCCTCACCCTTGCAGTAGAAAGCCAATACAGGGGCTTAATTCCCCAGTCTGGGCTTTAAAGAAGAAACACTGAATGTTGTCTCTTGTTAATAGTCTCAGTGGTGAAGGCTCAAGGTGACTTCAGCCTCTGACGTGGAGGCCCCTGAAGTTGTGAGCCAGGTAGTTGCTGGGCCAACTGTTTCTGAGGCAGACAAATGAAAATACCCTCTTTCTGGTAACATTCAAGATGAGAATATTAGACTTACTTTGAAGAAGACTATGAAGATCACACACACCCCGGTGGTGTAGACAGAGAGCAGTGTTAAGAGCACTATCAGGAGACTGTGCACATGCCTTCCGAGAAGACTTTCTTCATGGAAACAGAAAGGAACAGTCACTGTAGACGCATGTTCCTGCAGATGTCTATGAGAGTCACTTAAGCTACATTAGAGGTGGAGCCTGAACTTGCTGTGCTCACCCATCCCAAAAACGTCTCCCTGGGGCCCCATGAGTAGAAGGTGCTCAAGAATGTGATAGAGTCAGCTCAATGGGCTTTAAATGTGTTAGCCAGAAATGCTTCTCCATAACACTAAAACATAAAAAAATTAAGTTGAAGAGCCAAGCATGGTGGCTCACACCATGACACTTGCAAAGCAGAAGCAGATGGGCTCTGAGTTTGGGGCTACCCTACTTTACATAGTACGTTCCAGGACAGTGAGGCTATCTCAGACAGACAAACTGAGTTGAATATGTTGTGGTGCTAAGACTGACCTATGTTTTGATTTTTTCCCCCCCTTTCTTATGGTACCATACTGCTGATTGAACCTAGTGCCTCACACATGCTTAAGCCTACCTTCTGCCACTGAGCTACATCCAGCCCAAGAATTACTTTTTAGAAACATTACTTAAACACACAGGCATTTACATTTTATTTGGTTAGAAGTGATGAACGAGAGTCACGAACTCTGCTGGCTCAGTGCAGATATTTTCTTGTGTATTTGTTGGTGTGGCTGTTAAAAGCTAACTGGTGCTGTCTGGTAGAAACTGGAGGAGGCTGTCTGTTGAGGAGTGGAGAGCCAGCTCCTTGCTTTAACGGTGGTTGCTCTGTGTGACACGTGCTTCCACTAGTGAAGCTCTCCAAGGAGAGATACTGAAACTATTTTCATATTCTGAATTCTCCTTTTGGGCAGGAATACCTGTGTTCAAAGAGGCGATTAAGTACCATGTGTGCTTTTCAGTACTGATTATGTAAAACATGAGGAACAGTTATATAAAATTATTTTCCATTAACCTATAGTTCTAGCTAAATATCCCATATGGACTCAGTTTATATAATGCACATTTTTTTGTTTGTAAAACATCGCAACATTTTGCTCAGATCTATAAACTCTTATCTTACAAGCACAAATTATAATATAAATCTGGCAGTATAGTATGTTAGCCGGGGCATTATCTTGACACAAGCTGCCAGTTTCCAGAACCTCCTTGACTGCCTCCATCTAGTATCCACAGGCACGGAGGCAATGGTGGACCTTCCCAGTTTTCTCTCCATCTGCAGACTTATTCCTGAAAGCTGAGCAGCCACTCCTCTTTATGCTACAGTGTCCTGTGTGTTTTACAGCTTTCTTAGAAACTGGCTAGCCATTCCATCACCTAACATCACTCTGTAAGTGTAGCAGAAATGACCAATAAATTGGACTCAGAAAAAATGAGGAGAATTAAACACAAATTTGAAAGGAAGCCAACAGTAGATTCTTGGCCATTTGTCATTATGCCTGGATTTCAGGGAAGAACAGCTGTCGACTCTGGCTTCCTGAAGAGATCCCTGACCATCCCTCACTCAAACGCAGGATTCAGCCCTACATAACCCCAGCGGTTTCACCAAGCTTTTCCCTTGAGTAGTCTAAGATAAAGACATTCAAACAGACTGCGATAGCACATGCCTGTGGCGCCAGCTCCTTGGGAAGCTGAGGGAAGAGGAGAGCTTGGAGCAAGAGTTCAAAGCCAGCCTAGAACAATAGATGGCAAGACTTGATTTCTTTTAAAGGAAAAAAGACTGAACAACATAAGCAACAACAAAAATTCAGAAGAAGGCTTCATACAATCATGAAACTAATATACATCTTAACAAAAATGTGATGTAGCTCTTTGGACTGACCTCTTACCACCAGTGTCGTCCCGTTTCCGGTCTGTTTAGCTCTCGGTGTCACTTCCTGAGAAAATGCTATTCCACAGATGTAAATTGCACTGTCATTTGGAGATACCCTATTGACAGTGAGGAAGACTTGGTTCTGGTCCAGGATTTCTTTCACTGTGAACTTGTCTGCCTCATGTCTGCATCCATCCAAGCACAGAGCCTCAGGCTGGTGAGTCCCACAGCGAAACCACAGGCTTCTTGGTTGCTTTGAAGAACATTCAGTTGTGGAAAAGGTACACTCCATGGTGACAGACTCAGAAGTGTAGTCCACCTCTAGGTAGCCTGGCTGCCGTACAGAGACTGTACAGGCGCCCACCACGCCTGTGAGGAAGCACATACATGTTGAGGGCTTTGCTGTTGGTGCTGTTTGTCACTGTTGGGCCAGGGACCAGTCAGTCTGTTTTTTGTCCTGTTCCCATTGAAAGCAAGACTGTAAAGACAACGGGGCCCTTACCTGTGCTAACCCATTGCTGCTGTCTTTCCTCATGGTCCTTGGCATGCCATTTGGCTAAGTGAGGATAACCGCAGAGGTTCTTGTGGGATCAGTGTGGTTGTTAGAGGTAGTGTACCTGAAGCCAGAAGGACACTCAGTGCTGACGAGCATTCCCTTGGTTTCAGGCCACCCTTGTAATCTTGAATTTCCTCATGTGCACCCGTTGCTGTGGGTGTGATTGAGCACATGAGCACATGAGCACTGGCAGATGTTTTGCCTTTTGGCCTGGGCTGCCTAGAGATGAATCTGTGTCCATTTGGGAATTAGGATGACAGGAAGGATGTATCTATGAAAAAATAGAGCCCTGGCTCAGCTCATGGCTTCCCTGACTGCTGTAGAGCTGAGGCCAGGGAGGGAGTCCGCTGTGCGTTAGTTACTCTACAGTAACAAAGAACACAGACTGGAGTTGGAATCTATTTCTGTGATTGTAGTTCTGAGTGCTGCATGAGTTCCTGTCATGGTGGGGATGTTGCTCCCTCGAGCAGTTATTGTAGAGTCAAATGTGATGTTACCAAGGCCACAGTATTGCTGCCCCTGCCATTACTGTTCTCCATCTGTGGAGGGGCTTCAGGCTTGAGTTTGCGTCTTGACCTTCTAGCCCCAGATAGGGTGCTGAAAAGTCATTCAGGTGCTTCTTAATAGGAAGTCCCCATAAGCCCTTTGGAGCAAGGGGCACCATATGCAACGTAGTATTGGGTGAAGCAGAGGCGAATTTATGTGAGTTTTCAGTTCAACTTCTGTCTAGTTGTATAGGCCATATGGTCTCAAAATAATGGTCTAAGTGGTTTTACTCACCCTACTGCTCCTGTGAATGGAGGGAAATATCCTCTGGGTGGTGGCGCACGCCTTTAATCCCAGCACTTGGGAGGCAGAGGCAGGTGGGTGGATCTTTATGAGTTGAGGCCAGCCTGGTCTACAAAGTGAGTCCAGGACAGCCAGGGCTACACAGAGAAACCCTGTCTTTTTTTTTTTTTTTTAAATCCAAGTCCACTGTTGGTTATATTAATTTAGCAGTAGTTCTAAACCTTCCTAATGTTGCAAGCCTCATGTTGTGGTGACCCCAACCATAAAGTTATTTCACTGCTACTTCATAACTGTAATTTTGCTTCTTTTGTGAATCAACTGTAAATAAGCAGGATACCTGATAATTGACCCCAAAGGGTTGTGACTCACAAGTTGAGAACCACTGATTAGGGGCTATGGCCCTTTTTCACTAAACATTTTCTTCTACAGGTTCCCACCCAGAGCAGCAAAGGCAGTAAAGTTAGTCACCGCATTTGTGGGAGTCTGTTCTTGTATTTCTTTTTGAGTATTGTGTGCTTTGAGGTAAGCTGAGGCTTTGTGCTGACTCGCTGAGAGGAGTCAGTCAGCGAGGATTACCACCTGGCTTCCTGTGTACCAGGAGGCCCAGCCCCAGGGAGTGGGCTCAGGCTAGCCTGCGGACTGCAGCCCTGCTCTGCCCAGGCAGTCACCTTAGAAGTCCAGAGGCTGCTGTACAGATTTGAAATGTGCTGTCCTGTCGTTCCAACCCAGCAGACAGAGCCCCAGTCTCATGTGGCTTTCAGGTGAAGATTGTAGAAGTAAAGCCAACTTTTAACACTTGCAACTTAGGAGTTTCCTCTCACAGTCTCGGGGGGGGGGGGGGGGGGAGGGAGAAACCAAGCAGGCCAGGGAGGGGACGGTGCTGCACCCTCCCCCTCCAGTTGAGCAACACTAGTGAAAAAGAGAAGTCTGGATAGTATCTCACCAGAGCCCTCTCCTGTGAAGTTTTTCTTTTAGGAATTTTTAGGTTCTTTTCATTTTTTGTTTTAAATCAGTTTCCACTGAAAATGTTGAAAGTTTAGCTTGGTGGAGGAAATAAAATCAACCTACTCCTTTTTGAAAACTTAGAAAATAAGTAAGAACTTAGTTTTGGATACTTTAAGCTTATTTTGTGTCTGCTGTGTCTGTCTGTCTGCCTGCTGTTCTAGTGTGGCCATGCGGGCATGAGTGTGCAGGAGTGTGTGTAGGCCAGGGGACCACCTCAGCTGTGGTTTTTTAACCACAGAGTTATTTAACTTTTGTTTTTCCACAGAGGGTCTCAGTGGCTGAGTAGGCTGGGCTGGCTAGTGAGCCTGAGGATCTGTCCAGCTCTGCCTCGTCATCACTCAGATTTAAGCGTGTGCCGCCAGGCCTGACTTTTTTCACATGGGTTTTAGAAATCACATGTAGGTCCCTCTGCTTACGCAGCAAGGACTTTACTGAGTTAATCTCCCTAGCTCCAATATTACTTTTATTGTTGTTGTTGTTGTTTTTAAGACAGGGTTTCTCTGTGTAGCCCTGGCTATCCTGAAACTTGCTCTGTAGACCAGGCTAGCCTGGAATTTAGAGATTTGCCTGCCTATGCCTCCTGAGTGCTGGGATTAAAGTTACACACCACTGCCCTGCCCAACATTTATTATTATGGAAAATGTCAAACAGATGCAGCAGATCCCAGCACCGCCTGGGCTTACTCAGTCTTGTCCATCTCTCTGCACTGTGACATCTGTTCACTCCTTTATTATTATATCTGCCAACATTTCATAATAGATCTGGAAAGATAAAATTTTTCTTTAACTCTAGCTAAAACAGTGAACAAAAGTAGTGTCTATTCATTGCAGACAATAGAATAGTATAAGACAGCACCGCTTTTCTTTAGCCAGAAGGGCCACTGTTAACGTTTTGATATAACTCATCCCTCCTCCCTTTCCCCGCCTCCCCTTCCTCCGCTATTCTCCTGTCCGTTTCTTGTGTGTGCTGGAGACTGGACCAGAGCCTTGTGTATGCTAGGCAAGTGGCCCACCACTAGGCTAGCTCTGCCTTGTATTTCTTTACAGATGAGAAAAAAAAATTAATTTAAACAACTTTTGGCTTTATTTCTGCCCTGCAATCTTGTGAGTAAAACTGAGATTATTTAAACTGTGATGAAAGAAATAACTGTTATAGCTCTAGAATAAGTACAAGGCAGAATTGAAGGTTAGTTACATTATTGGGTGGCTTTTCTCTACAAGTTACAGCAGCGTTAAAACTAAGTTCTTTTCACCCTTCAGAAACACTGTCCTATGGGAGTTTCAAGCAAATACTGCGCAGAGTGCAGTAGTCCAGAGCTTGCCTGTGTGGGGACAGACTCTTGGTGACTAGCACGTGCGGTCCTGAACAGGTTCTGTTTGGTGAGATGTGCTCAAAGCCGCGCAGCAACGAAGGGGACGGGGGCTAGTGCGAAACTCTTCTTCAGCTGTGCATCCACCCACCCCCTGAGACAGGGTTTCTCTGTGTAGCCTTGGCTGTCCTAGACGCACACAGTAGACCAGGCTGGCCTCGAACTCACAGTGATTCACCTACCTCTGCCTCCTGAGTGCTGGGATTAAAGGTGTGCGCCACCACACCCGGCCAGTGGTGCTTTATTACCTAGTTCTATGTGGAAGAAGAAAACCACTGCCTTACTGTAGTGCCGCGTGTCTTGGACTATCTGTTAAGAGCTTAAAGTGTACATACATTAGGTGGGAAGCAGCAATTCATGTAATGAAATAGAGAAAAGGATAAAAAAACCGACCCTTCTTACCGATGTGAAATAGGATCAGGCTGATTTCTAGCCGGAGGCCGATCTTGCTCCTGCTCACAGGGCTCATCTCTCTGTGCATGTGCTGGGTGTGCCCTCGGGAGGGTGGCCTTCCTTTCCTTTTTCAGAAAGGAAGAAGTAAAGAGAGGAACTTGGATTAAGCAAGCGCAAACAGGAACTTTTAGAAATTGTGTAAACATGATTTGTAGTAAGTTTTACCATTTAAAGTTGAGATTTCAGTCTGGAGCATGTTTCTAAGTATGTGTGTCTATTAGAAATTGTAAGCATTTCATGTTCTCTGTGGAAGCGTGCTTTACTCCCAGCTGTGTTCCACAAAGTCATGTGGTCCTCAGACAGTACCTGACATTTTCAGAGTGTTCTTGTTGGTATGGTTTGCTGTTGAATGCCTCTCAACCTGAGCAGCAGTGGGAGACCGTGTTTCCTGTAGGCCTGGGAAAAAACCAGTGACCAAAAGTACACAGCTGCTGTTGAACATGTGCGCCTGACTTGAACTCAAAGACTCCTTCTGCTGACTGCTCCCAGCCCCTGCTAGTCAGATGGTTCTTTGTAAGTAGCAGGAACTGACTCAGGCTGATCCAGCAAAAAGACTTGTTACCAGGATTTGAAATGGCTCCTGGAGTTGTAGAAGGCCTGGAAACCATGTGAACTCAAAGTCAGGAGGAACTTGAGTCCTGCTGTGACACTGGTCTGATGCTGGGCAGTAGGTGCTGCAGGTCTCTCACTAGCACCCGCTCATCAGTCCACATCCCTAGTCCCTTGATGTCAGTGCCTCATTTCCTTCTGGGTCACCAGCTTCTTGTCCCAGTCTTGGCAACAGACTAAGGTGCTACACCAGTTTGCTGTTGCAAGCAAGGCCAGAAAAGCATCCCCTCCCACCAAGAATTAACTTTCCTGTCCAGGAGAGAATGCAGTCCTGGCCACCGAAAAGAGTGTGCAGTTCTGGCCACGGAAAAGAGAATGCAGCCTTTCCCCTGTTCCCTGTGTACTGTCACCTGCTGGTGGTAGATCTCCTTAGCATCAGAACCTTCACTCTGTGTTTAGTGGCATGTCACCACAGCCTCTAGGAGCACCCCACATCCAAATGTGCTCTTGGTTTCGTCTGTGTGCAGTCAGAGTAGGGAGCATGAGGTTGCCTGCTTCCCACACCCCAGGCTCCTAATACACATAAATTTGGAAGTGATTGGCAGATGACTTAGAGAGTGGGTCAGCTTCTCCTGTAGAGCGTGTGTATTTCTGTGAATTAAAATTCCCCATGAGCCTATTATTTTCATCTAGGCAACTCTAGACAGGAGCCTAAGTGTTTTTATGCATGTGATTCTTGTACTGTCCAAAACCTTCTTTGAAATACTAGTGGTTACTCTTGACAGCATATTTCATTATTTACTGGCTATTTTTCTGAGTCTCAAAAGAGGCTCTATCAGTGTAGGCCATGGATGCGGGTAGCATGGGAGCATCGCTTTGGACAAGTTCTGTCGCTCCTTCCAGGATGTGCCTACCTGCCTTGAAGAGTGTGGAGAACCGTTCAGACACGGCGCGTCTCACATCGGTACCTGGAACTCTAGCTCTCCCTCTCCTTTCCTCTTTTAGTGAGTCATTTGTTCAAGGATCTAACTTAATGTTTTTATTTGTTCTAGTAGGTGGCAAGTGGGAGAAACCATCAGAAATTTTGGAAATCAAGGGACAGAATTGGGAAGAACAAGTAAATAGCCTGCCCGAGGTGTTCAGGAAAGCTGGCTTTGCCATCGAAGCTTTCACTAGACTGCCGTACCTGTGTGAAGGCGACATGTACAATGACTACTACGTTCTGGACGACGCTGTTTTTGTTCTCAGACCAGTATAAACATGTGGAGGCCTATGTCTTCAGAGTCACTCCTGGAATCTGCCCCCCAGAAGAGGGGATGCGTCCAGTGATGTGGGGGGAGGGGACCTCCGGGGACTGCCATTCTCAGTATCATGTAGGAATTTAAAAAGCCAAAATACTAATTCTTTCTTTGTAGTGTGTAAAGGAGTGTTTTTAAAACAAAACCCAACTCTTTGTGTATTTTTAATCAACCAACTCGTTACTCAGAGTCACGCTCCAATGCAGGTCACTCTCCAATTATGATGGAAGATATTTTTTATACTTAATTGCTTAGGACTCACTTCCAGACAAAGCAATAGTCATGATGTCATGGAGCCGATAAATGGATTGTTTTTAATAAATGAAGACTGGCAATAAAGCTGTTCATTCAGTTCCAGATATTGGTTATAAGGTAGAGCCACTGATAACTCTTTCATGTTTAGAAACTCTTTCTGTTACTATTCAAAAAAATGTTTTTAATCATGCTAATAAACGTTTTTGGAGATGACTCTCACCCTCCTTGCGTTCTGTGCAGCTTTGCCTTCAGGAATGCCCAGTAGGAGGAGCATGGTCTGCACCATGCAGGCAGAGCAGGGTAGGCAGGCTCCGGCTTGGCCGTGGTGGAGAACGCAGCTTGTGGAGAACCCCAGACAGTTTGACACCTCTAAAATGACCAGCCTTATTCGGATACAGTATTCCAAGAAGCACCTTCCTCAGTGTTGCGAAACACCTGCTTCTGGCCAGCCTCTCCCACAGCTTTGTTTTCCTAGACTTCCTCATGTCCTAAGGATCGAAGCAGTCCATTGCATTGACTGACAAGATGCAGCCTGACGTGTTTATTCAACTTCTTCATATGCTTTCTTCCCAGAATCTGGCTTATCTTCAGATCCTTAACTGAGAATAAGGATGTTTACTGAAGGCCATATAAAATACATGCTAGAATCCAGGGTACCTCCAATAAACCCAGAAACATGGTGATAGGGGAGACCTCATTAGCAACATGAGTAATTGTGGACATTAACCCAGAACATAAAAGTTCCAGTAGTCAGAGCAGTGACATTGTGAGTGACGTAGTCACAGTGTGTTATCCAGGTGCTCATCAACTGTTCACCTGGCAGAAGCGACAGGGTGTTCATTAGGAGCAGCATCCCCCCCAGCTCCACCTCAGCGGCCCTCAACTGTTGCTGTGTAGTCATACAATGGGTTTATGGTTGATTGACAGTTGTTCGTGGTGTGTTATATTTTTTTCTAGGACTTGAGGTAAGTGAAGTATAGATAGAGTCCTAGATAGTGAACATAGGAGTGGAGCAGCCCTAATACACTTCTTTTGCGGTGGAGACTTGCTTCTTTACCTAGCTGGCATCGTTAGGGGCTGCTCTTTAATCCTGTCAAACCCGGGAAGGCTGCTCAGAGGCAGGTGGCTTCAAAGGAGCTCCTGTCTTTGAAGTTGAGGTCTGTTGAGGAAAGACTGTAGAAAAGCATAGAAAGCACTGGTGTATATGTATTTTAAAGAAAATTTCTCAGGAAAATTGGAGGTTCTCTGAAGACCAGTTTATTTAAAATGCTATTTTGTGGCTTGGAAACCAGATGCCGATGGATTTCCTAGCTCGTCTGGGAAGTCTTGCTGTGTTGTGACTGCTGGCCACCAGGTGGCGGTGTTGCTTACTGCATGACAGTGGTCCACCTGCATGGAATCATGCTTTTCTCTCCAAGTAAAATAATGCTGCCTTGTGTGCACCGTGCCTGGTGTAAGTGCTCCAGACCCAGTGAAGGTTGTGTTTGAAAAACCAAGAAGAGCCCCATCTGTGGTCAGGCAGGTTTGCCAGTTGACCCTAAAGGTAAGTGGAGAAAGAAAACTTGCACTTGGGATTCCTGGTTCCCTGCACCTGCCTTCAAAACCCCTGGAGTGTTGAGAGCATTGATTACAGAGAAGGGAGGGGGAGAGGACACAATGTCCCCAGTCAGTTCCCCTTTGGGCAAGGTCATTACAAGTGATACTGTATTTTCCCCCATCCTGTTTGAATTGTCAGCAGGTTTTGTTTTGTTTTTTGTTGTTGGTTTTTTTTTTTTTTTTTTTTGCTTGTTTTGTATAGCCAACTTATAATAGTAAGCTGGACTGGGAAATAAATGAACACTTGATGTTTCCAGCCTCTCTGTGAAGCTCTGTCTTGAGAATATGTCATTAGGATTGTATAGAAGTCAGGCTTGGCACCCCACAAGCT
The DNA here is from genome assembly GCF_964271855.1 of Acomys minous. Taxonomy (NCBI): domain Eukaryota; kingdom Metazoa; phylum Chordata; class Mammalia; order Rodentia; family Muridae; genus Acomys; species Acomys minous. The sequence continues at coordinate 77,961,484 of NC_140484.1, read as the reverse complement.
TGGAGTCCATGTATCAACGCTATAATGGGTCGGCAGGTAGCTGAGTTGTTTGTTGAGCAGGCATGAGGACTGGAGTTTAGGTCCCTGGGTAGTTGTGGAGACCTTGAAATTCCAGCATCTGGGAGCCAGACATCCCTGGAGCAAAGTGGCTATCCAGGTTAACTGCAACAGCGAGCCACAGGTTCACTGAAAGCTCCTGTCTCAGTATATAGAGTGGAATGCGACTGAAGAAGCTACCAGAAGTCTGCCTTGGACCTCAGCACACACACCCACAAATGTACCCAAATATAGACATGCGTGTGCACACACAATACAACATAATGGAAGAAGTTCATATTACATCTGCCCGAAGACATACTTCTGATGCAGACAGGAGTAAAACACCCTGGAATTAAACAGTATGTTGCATGGGATTCTAAGGTAAATGAGACACTGGCTACGAGGCTGCGACAGGCTTGCAGCTGCACACATCTGCATTTCGCTTTATTAGTTCAGTCTGTTCTTCTAGGTAGGAACTCTAAAATTCTAGTAGTGTCTTAATTTTCATTTTAAAGGTAAACTGACGGGGCTAATTCTAGGTTTGTAAAAATGAGAGTTTTATCTGATTAAACAGTCATCTAGTTGGCCCTAGTGCTGCTGTTCGGTGGACCCATTCCATGTTCAAGGCTGTTGGGGTTTCACTACTTTTTCTTATGGTCTTTTTCCTTTCCTCAGTTTCTATTCAGGATGTCCCACCCCATCAGCTAGTTTTTTTTTTTCAAAGAATTGTTTTTATTTCATGCTTATGAGTGCTTTGCCTGCATGTTTATGTGTGCTGGCATGTGCACCCGGTGCTGGTGGAGGGCAGAAGAGGGTTCCAGGTCTTCTAGAACTGGAGTTCTGCTCTACTGTGAGCGGTCATGTAGGTGCTGGGAACTGAGCCCAGGTCCTCTCAAGAGCCGCCAGTGCTCACTCAAATAGAATGTCATTTGATTTTCTTCTTTTCCATTTTTTTTAAAAATGCAGTCAAATACATGTAACAGATTAACCGCCAGCCATTTTGTTAGGTGTAGCCATTACAGTGTGATCTCTTCTCTCATTTGGCTCTAGAACACTTCTAGAACCCTACTTATTAAATAGCCAACTCTGTTTCTAGATTAACCACCAGCCATTTTGTTAGGTGTAGCCATTACAGTGTGATCTCTTCTCTCCTTTGGCTCTAGAACACTTCTAGAGCCCTACTTATTAAATAGCCAACTCTGTTTCTAGGTTCTTTGCATATATAGAATCATAAAGTTTTTGTTGCTGTTGTTGGTGGTGAGTTTTTTGTTTTGTGTGTGTATGGTGTGTGTGACTGGCTTATTTCACTTAGCATATACGAAGTTGCAGCCATATTTATACCATGTTTCAGAATTTCCTTTTTAAGACAATACTATCCCCTTGTATGGACATACCACATTCCACGTATGCATTTCTCTACCGATAGATACTCGGAGTGCTTCCATATTTCAACTGTTGTGAACCATGCTGTATAAATGCTTCAAGACTCCCTTCAGGTTTTAGGAGCAGAGACCAGAAGTGGAACTGCTGGATCCTGTTGAAATTCATTCTAGTTTTAGGTTTTTTAAAGAAACTACAGTGAGGAAACCATTTTATATTCCCACCAACAGTGCACAAGAGTCCCAATTTCTCCACGCTATTGCCATTATTTATTTAGATAGGAGCCACCTAATGTGTATGAGGCGACACTCTTTGGTTCTCACTCCCTAGTGATCAATGCATCATACTTTCATAGTTCAACTTGGGGCATTTGGCTTCATTTTCTGGTAAAGTGCTCTTTGTAAATATCTTCTGGTACCCCAAACAAGAGATTCCTTTCTCTCTATGAAATCTTAGACTTCGCTGGAAAATTGGGAGAATATTATTACATAACTAGAATTTAAGAGTCCCTCTGGGTTTGAAAGTCACTATGTTCCATTCAGATGGATTAATGCTTTCATTATAAAGTCATTTTAAAGTTACTTTGAATACCTGCAAAACAGTGACATAACACTGGCTGTCTGCGTTTCAGTTCTAGAACATAAGAACAGATAGAATGCCCACATGCTGTTAGCAGACACCTTGATTAGGATTTGATATAATAGTGATTTAATTTTGAGATGGGGGTCTTGCTACGTTGCCAAGCTGGTCTCAAACGGAAGAGTACGCAGTGATCCTGGTTCAGCTTCTTGAGCAGAGGGACTGCCGCTTTGTGCCACTGCCTTGGCTGGAACATTGTGTGTAAGTGTCTGTGAGTCCCCAGCCCTCCCCCAGGGGTGGGTTTGAAGTGGCCAGGACCATGAGACTGTTCTTAAACTCAGATTCAGTCCCTCAGCACTTGTATCTGACACTCTGATGGCTGTTACAAAGCCACTGGTCACAGAGCCCTGTTGAGCTTTTTGCATTCCAAATGCCACACTTGAGAAAAGAAAAAACAGGCAAAAAGAAGACAACGAAAATGCACCTCACCTGTGTGGTCTGTAGCTGCTGTGCACTGCTGTTGACTGTTCTGGTTGGTTGTCCAGGCAGGGCTCCCAGTGCACGTGTGTGTGTGTATGTGTGTGTGTGTGTGTGTGTGTGTATGCGCTCGCGCTGCTTCACGTGGGAGTAGATGCTTTTATTTCTCTAGGAGAGGTCATGCAAAGCTCACAGGCACCTGGCTTCTATTCAGAAGCTGCAAAAGATGCAAAATGTTTCCTATCATTCAGGGCTTGAGAACAAATTGAACCAAGGCCTGGAGGACAAAAGGACGATTTTGAGCATGTTGGACAAAAAGAATATAAAAATTAATTGGTGGGCATCAGAACACCTCAGCGGGACCTTTCTGAATAAAATGTTTAATATTGTTGTGACAAAATGATATAAAATTTAGAATGATTGAGATGTTTCATTAAATGGGAGAATTGCAAGAAAGCCTCTTGGGTCCGTGATTATATTTTCGCTGAGTAAGATGAAAAACAGGTATGTACAATCTCACTGACACAAACCCATTATTTTAGTTTATTTTTTTAAACCCATTATTTTAATGTATTTGTATCTTATTTTAATAAAAGCACATATATTAGTAATTGCCTTTTTTTGTTTTGTTTTAGAGATGAGAGAATTTTTTTGTGTTTTTATTATATGGTTTTTCTTAAAAGATAGTCTTTCCATGTGTGGGTGGGGCCCATGTGCTAAGCTCATTCTCTACCCATGAGCTACACTGTCAGCCCAAGGCTATTGTGCAGTCAGCTAGCCACAGGCTTGTTGCTGAACACCTAGGATGGTTCTCTCCCTGCTATCTCTGATATGTGTGCATCTATTGTAGCCTGGCTAGTAAGAATGGCTTCTTTTTTCTGCAAAGTTCCCACCATGTTTTTTTTTTAATGCATGATGTGTTGTCTAGTCTTATGTCTATTTGATAAACAAACTAGAGTTATCTGAAAAGAAGGAGCCTCAGTTGAAAATCCAGAAGATCCAGCTATAAGGCAGTTCCTTAATTAGTGATTGATGGGAGCGGCCCAGCACACTGGGAGTGGTGCCGTCCTGAGCTGGTGGTCCTGGGCTCCTCCTGGCACAGGAGACAACTTCCTGAACAGAACTCCAACAGCCCAGGCCTTAAGGTCAACAATTAATAAATGGGACCTCAGGAGGCTGAGAAGCTTCTGTAAGACAGGAGACACTGTCAACAGAACAAAGCGACTGCCTACAGATTGGGAAAAGATCTTCACCAACCCTTCATCTGACAAAGGTCTAATATCCAAAATATATAAAGAACTCAAGAAATTAAACACCACCAAACCAAATAACCTAATTGAGAAATGGTTCTCAGAACTAAACAGAATTCTCAACAGAGGAATATCAAAAGGCTGAGAAACACTTAAATGCTCAACCTCCTTAGTCATCAGGGAAATGCAAATCAAAACGACTCTGAGATTCCATCTTACACCCATCAGAATGGCTAAGATCAAAAATTCAAGTGGCACCACATGCTGGTGAGGATGTGGAGAAAGAGGAGCACTCCTTCATTGCTGGTGGGAATGCAAACTTGTACAACCACTATGGAAATCTACCTGGCACTATCTCAGAAAACTGGGAATAAGACTTCCTCAAGACCCAGCTATTCCACTCCTTGGAATATACCCAGAAGATGTGCCAGGACACAACAAGAACATTTGCTCAACCATGTTCATAGCAGCCTTATTCCTAATAGCCAGAACCTGGAAACAGCCTAAGTGCCCCTCAGTAGAAGAATGGATAAAGAAACTGGTACATTTACACTATGGAATACTACTCAGCTATTAAAAACAAGGAATTCCCGAAATTTGTGGATAAATGGATTGAGCTAGAGATGATCATAATGAGTGAGTTAACCCAGAAGCAGAAAGAATCAAGTGGTATATACTCACTTATATCTGGACACTAGTGTAAGGCGCGGCCGCACCTGATAATGGCGGCGACTGTTACCACTTGGCGGCGACCGTTAACGCTCCCGCGCATGCGCAGACCTAAGCCCTCTCAATGCACCCCTCCTGAACAGGGGTATGCAAATGAAGCACTCCAACACAGCCCTCTCGACTGCGGACATGCTAATGAGGCATGCTAATGAGGCATCCAAATGCAACCAATGGGACTTTGACACGCCACTTGTACAGACAGTATTTAAACGACATGCTCGTGGGCATTCGGGGTCTTTCGCTTCAGCTTCAAGGGTGCTCCCAATAAAGCGCGATTGAGAAGAACCCTGGTGTCTGCGTCGTTCCTGCCAGCGGGAGGGCGTGACACACTAGCCCAAGGGGCATGTCCCATGACAGTCTTCACCAGGAAAGTGGGACAGAGGGGAGGACATCCAATTGGGACTCTAGGTGAGAGAAGCATGGGAGAATGGGGGAATAGAAGGATCCAGAGTGTCCTAGATACCTACAAGAAGAACATTATGGTGGGCAGATCTGGACTCGGGTCCTGCTCAAACTATGGCACCAGCCAAGGACAATACGTGCAGTAAACTTCGAACTCCTACCCAGATCTAGCCAATGGACAGGATATTCTTTACAGTTGAGTGGAGAGTGGGGTCTGACCTTCACACGAACGCTGGTGCCCCATGTTTGACCACGCCCCCTGGATGAGGAGGCCTGGTGGCACTCAGAGGAAGCATAGCAGGTTACCAAAAAGAGAGTTGATACCCTATGAGCATATACAGGGGGAGGAGGTCCCCCTCAGTCACAGTCATAGGGGAGGGGAGTAAGGGGAAAATGGGGGGGGGGAGGAATTCGAGAATACGAGGGATGGGATAACAATTGAGATGTAATATGAATAAATTAATAATATATATATATATATATTTTTTTTTTAAAAGAATGCAGTCTGAGCAAGCCAGGAGGAGCAAGCCGGTGAGAGGCACCCTCCACGGTCTCTCTACCTGCCCTGTTTGAGTTCCTGTCCTGACTTCCTTTGATAATGCGCAGTGATATAGAAGCATAAGCCAAATAGACTTGTTTTTAGTCATGTGTTTCATTGCAGCAATAGAAACCGTAAGACACATGGCTATCATGTAAAGAGCCTTTCTCACCCGGCTTCTGCAACTACAGACACGTCCCAGTCTCATCTCATCCTGCACCCCAGGATTCCATCTCCTTCATGCATTGCTCTGCCTACCTTACAGTTTGTAAATATGTTTACAAAACCTTTTTTTTTTTTTTTTTACTTTGAAATAGGATTCGCTACGCAGTCCTGGATGGCTCAGAATTTGGTTTGAAGGTTAGGCTGGCCTGAAACTCACAGACATCTGTGTTCACCACACCTGTCTAAGATGGGGCTTTTAAGGAGCCTGCTACAAGGAGCATGTCTTTAAATAGCCTGACTGCCAAGTATCCAGAGGCCATATAACTCCAACTGTAATTTGGCTTTTTTTGTTTTTTGAGACTGGGTCTTGTAGCCCATGCCGCCCTCAAATACATCCAGTCTCAGATTCCCACATCCTGCAGTGACAGGTGTGCCGTCACTCCACCCAGCTCGCTCGACTTTTAGTTTTGAATGGTGTCTTTGAATCTGGAGCCAAGTAAATTCCCTGCATTGTCATTGGCTGCTGTCTTCAGTGAAGCTAACCGCCCCTGTCTGGCTGCTGGGCAATCTGGCCTTGGCAGGGAAGCGGGTGGAGGAGCTGCGTGGGCAAGCCGAGCTGTCCTGAGAGGTGTGGCCCTGGCCCCACTGCCACCAGACACAACAGTGGAGCCTGAAGCACAGCAGGTGAGGACCTGAGGGCCAGGCACTGGGGACTGGGGGAGTGAACAGACGGAAGGATAGTGTGGGTCCTATCCTTATGGGCTCCTTGGTATTCATAGGATGGTGGGAGGGTGTGTGTGTGTGTGTGTGTGTGTGTGTGTGTGTGTGTGTGTGTGTGTGTGCGCGCGCGCGCGCGCGCGCGCTGACACATCTCAGAAAGGCATCAGAACCTGCTTAATAACAGTCACATCAGCAACAGAGATACACTGTTGTAAGAACACCTGCAGCAACAATAGCATTAGTCACACATAACAGCTACTGCTATTTGAGTTCGGAGGGCTGGGCTGGGAGTTTTGGGAATGTTAAAGGTGACATGACAAGGTGATAGTTAATGCTTGCCTGGCTCTTGTAAGGAAATGTGAAAAGATGGGCCCAGTACACACTGGGTATATAATTTATTTTGCACTGGGCAGTGAATGCAATCCCCACACACATGCTAGATGAGCAAGCTCTCCCCATGAGCTATCCCAACCCTCCCATGATACATTTATGAATACCTAAAAGTATGATTTCATGTCATCCTCATATGTAAAGATGGAAAAGGCCAGAGAGGTTAAGGAATTTGCTCAATTGTACACAGCTAGAAATTGGTAGTCCAAGTTGAAGTTGTCCTATTCCTGGGTTGTGTCTGGTACCTTGGTTTGAAATCTGGGATTGTTGAGCGTGTTAGCATTTGCAGTTCCTTAGCTCAGACTTGGCTCTGTCACCTAAGAGCTGCATAGCTTTGGTCTGTTGACTTGACTTCTGAGGAACAGCTTTCTCATTTGTGAAGTAGGCACATTGGTGGGGTTTGCCTCAAAGTTTCTGCAAGAATTTAGTGTGGTGATGCATGTACAGGGCATATCCCTGGCTGTCTCTGAGGGCAGTATTTCTGAGGGCCATGAATCTTGGGGGTACTGCCTCTGGGTTTTAGAGTATGCACTGCCATTTGCTTGCTGTGTGAGCTTTTCAAGTGCATGAACTTGCCAGTGAAACACAGCAGAGTGAATGCGGCTGATAGAGTAAACAGCGAGGAAGTTAATATGAAGGATCCCTGGTGAGGAGGGCACACAGGAAGTGCCACCCCTGGTGAGGATGGCATACAGGAAGTGCCACCCCTGGTGAGGACGGCATACAGGAAGTGCCACCTTTCCTCTCCTTCCTTGCATTACAGAAGTCGGAGCCTTTCATTGATAGTCAAGGCAGGTGTGACTGAGAGTTTGTGTTCTGGGCAGAGGGGAATAGGTACTTAGGCTCCTGTATCCCCTCCCTACAAGCTCACCATCCCCTGATTTTGGCATCCCTAAAGTAGGAGGTCCCAATATCAAGTACTGAAATAAAATGTCTTTGCTTGTTTTGTTTTGGTTTTTGAGAGAGGGTTTCACTATGTAGCCCAGGTAGACTAGCCTTGAACTGGCAGTGATCCTCCTACCTCTGACACCCTCCAAAATACTAGGATTGGATTATAGGCACATGGCCACATATTGCACTCAACTATGAAATAATATGCCCCCGTGTGTGTGTGTGTGTGTGTGTGTGTGTGTGTGTGTGTGTGTGTGTGTAAACCCTCCCGGTTGGTGTCCATGAGCCCATTTGTGGTGCTCATGCCACAGACTTTAAATAGAGCTGCCTCACAACAGTGGAGAACTGTTGGTAGATGTCTGGGTGGCATGTCCCAGCCTGAAGGAAACTCTTAGCATCACTTCTCTAAGTGCCTGGTCCACAGCCTGAGCAGCCTGAGTGGCCCGAGCAGCCTCTTTCTGTCTGAACTGTGACTGGCAGGTTTTGAGTTGCTATGGTGGAAGCCCCTCAGTTCCACTTGGCAGGACAGCTGGTCACTCCCTCAGGCCACCTCTGTCTCTATAATGACCGCTGGTGTCTTCATCAAGGTCCTACCAGGTGGTTTGGTGGCGAAGGGGCAGGGCCACTGAGACAGCTATCAGCTGTCCTCCACCAAATGGCCCATGCCTTGCCCAGTCCTTTCAGTCTTTTGACCAGCCCTCTAAAAGAGAGTCCCCCAAAGGAATTTTAGTTAAAACCAAATCCTCAATTGGCAGTGGGCTGGGGTTTCACTGGACTGAAGACATTCTGTGGCCAGAAAGAGGATCGTTTATTTCGTAATCGTAAACCTCTCACAGAGGTAACAGGATAAGTGTAGCCATGAGCACAAGAAGCCTCATTGTCTGGGAAACCAGAGAACCGTGGCTGAAGCTGATGGCCCCGAGGCGTGTGACCAAGGAGAAAAGGGAAGGAGGTCAAAGGTTTCCCAACCACCCAAATCCAGGAAGTGATTGTTAGAGCTGAACATAGCAGCTTCCAGGGGCAGGTGGCAGGCAGAATGTTCTAGAATACCATGGGCTCTGGGTGTTCGGATCCTGTCAGAATGCAGGGTTTTGGTGTCTGGAGGTTTTGAAAGCATTCTGGCCTGCCTTTACCCTGGAAAGTCAAATGATCACAACTGCTTTTTTATGTTTGCTGAGGAGGTTCCCTGAGGGATGGCACACTAATGTAATAAGTTAAGAGATACTGATGAGAGTTGGACTAAGGAGTGTTGGGGTGCCTGTAATTTCTAGATACCACCAACCTCGCATGAGGTTTTCTTTAGCACCAGAAGTTCCTGTTAATACTGAAAGAGGGGGTGCTCTTGCTTCCTTAGTGCTGGAAAAACTGAGGGAAGTTCCCTTTTAAGGTTCTTAGTCTCATAAACAGTTTATACCCTGATTCAGAAGGAAGGTCAAAAACAATTTTATTGGAGTTTAAGAGAAAGAAATAAAGAGGGCAGGTGATAGTCCCAGCAGCCACGGGAGTGGGGTCAGGGGGGTGGTGGGGGGTGAGGAGGGGTGGGGGAAACAGAGCTCAATGCCCCAGGGCTGCTGTGGTCTCTAATAGCAGCCCTTCACCGGGCCTTCTTTCATGCTGTGTTCATTAGATGAGGCCAGCATGAGGAAGTCTCCCTCTGCAAACCAGCTTCTTTCATGTTAGTCCAGTCCTAATTCCCACTCATATTATCACCTCGCTAGGGTGTGGCCTGCCTGGGGTCAGTAGAAGCAAAGTGCAATTCATGGTCTTTATCCTACTTGATCCCTGAGCATCCTTGCTAGTCTTCCTCATGGTCACCTCTCTCACCTGAGGTCTCCCCACTCTATGACCTTTCAGTTTTCTTTCCTGCTTCCTCCACATCTGCCCAACAAGCTCTTTTAACTTAAAAACAAATAGCCAGAACCCAAACAACAACAACAACAACAACAACAACAACAGAAGTGTTTACTACAGCGGAGATAGAGAAAATGTCAAGCATTTACACAAAGAAATGTGGGCGTGCATTGCTCAGTGGTAGAAACAGTGTATGGCACTGCAGCATTGCAGATTAAAACCATTGTGCGTGCTTATGTAGTCCAGATATGACAGGCCAGTCCTGCCATGTGGTCACTGACAATCAGAGCTGGCAAAAATGTATGTATGAGGTTTCTGTTGCAGAGACACAATGTTTCACAGTAAGCAACTTAAAATTCCATTTATGTATTGATTTTTTGTGTGTGAAAGTGTGGGTGTGAAAATTTCATATGTGGAGTGTTTATGTTGTCAAGAAATATTTTTTCTCCTCCTCTTCTTCTTCTTCCTCCTCCCCTCCCCTCTCCTCCTTGTCCTCCTCCTCTTCCTCCTCTTCCTCATCTTCCTCGTCCTCCTCCCCATCCTCCTCTTCTCCTTCTCCTCCTCCTTGTTGTTGTTGTTGTTGTTGTTGTTGTTGTTGTTGTTGTTGTTGTTGTTGTTGTTCTTCTTCTTCTTCTTCTTCTTCTTCTTCTTCTTCTTCTTCTTCTTCTTCTTCTTCTTCTTCTTCTCACTTAAACAATCCTTTGTGGTTACCACCAATATGTCCAAACACTTGACTCAATCAGCTTATAAAGCAAAAGGCCTATATCAACTCACAGGGTTGGCGGCTTCTCCATGACAGGTCGGTGCCTGCGGTGCGACTGCCCATCGTGTCTGCAATGTTTAGTAGAGCAGAACTGTTCACCTCATCAGCCAGAAAGCAGGGGAGGAAGAGGGAGGCTCCAGGATGCCACAGTCTCCTCCCAATCCCCTTTGAGCACTCTCCTGCCATTGACCCAACCAAAAAACCTTCCACAAGGTGCCACCTCTCAAAGGCTCCATCACCTCCTGAGAGTGCTATCCTGGGGAGCAAGCCTTTAACATGAGCTTTGGGGGGACATCGGTTATCCAAACCACAGTTCCATTCTGCACCCATGAGCTCTATAAATCAGGCAGCCATTTGAGTTGACCAAAGGTGTAATCTGCTAACCCCTCCATTAAACTGTCAGATGGCTCAGCAGAGGCCCTTGCTGCAAGGCCTGACCTGATGACTTGAGTGCTATCCCTAGCATCTGTGTGGCGGAAGGAGAGAACTAATGCCTACAAGTTGTCCTCTGACCTCCACATCAACCCTATGGCATGCTCCTCAAGAGAAATAAAATTATTTTAAAAGATGAGGGCTCCTTAGAAAATGTAAAAACACAGTTTTCATGATCAGATTTAAGAATACTAGTAATTATTCTTTGAAATATGCACACACTCAAGGCTTAGATTTCTCCAGTTGTTTGTCTTTTTTTTTTTTTTTTTTTTTAGATAAAGTCTGGTAGAGAGCCCAGGTTGGCCTTGAAGGAAGACTTGAACTTTGACCCCCATGTCTCTGCCATCCAAGCAGGTGTGTGTCAGCATGCTTGACTTATGTGGTGCTGGGAATTTAGCCCATGGCTTTGTGCATGCTAGGCAACTGGACTGCATTCATAGCCCTAATTATTTTCTTAATGTTGTGCTGGAATCAGAATTCAAAGAAAGCACTATGAGTGATGGCTGTATCTCTTGAGCCTTCCATTTTTATTCACTGGAGGCGCTAGATTGTTTGCCCCAACATTTTCCTGTCTTGGCTTTGCTGTTGGCATTCGGGTAAGCCAACAAGTTGATGACAGAGTCTCACCCTCCTCTAGATCCACCATGTGTTGCTCCTTAAACATCTCCTTCCTCTCTGTGCTTGTTTCTCTGTGATCTCATCTAGTTCTTGCGTTTAAAAATGTTCTGGCTGCTGTGTGTGGATAGTGTCTGTCTGAACTGCTCCCTCAAACCGCAGACTCAAATCCTGCCTTTCCCAATGCTATCCGTACCATGCACTCAACAGACCTCTCAAAATTAGACTGCCCAAAATGGAGTTTCAGTGATCCTTCCACAAATTGATGCCCCCAAGGCTCCTACTTCTTCTTTTTTTTTTTTTTTTAACATGCTCAGACCCAAATCCTTGGCATCATTTATAGCTTCTCTCTTTTATTCTGTACACCCGAATGTTTTGGCTTCATCTTCGAATACCTCTGGACCTAACCAAGTTTCCTGACTCTCACTGCCTGGGATAGAGTCCTCTGTACACGTGTCATCTAGGCTGTTTCCTGGATACAGCCACTGTTCCATCCAAGGAGTTCCACAAGTTCAGGATCCAGTTAAACATAAACGCCAGAGTGCTGGGCAACAGCAGGATGCTCATGCGGATCCAGTGTTGATGGTGCAGCAGGCGCCAGAGGCCCCAACCAGACCGGTGACTCACTACCACGAGCATCTGCAAGTAAAGAAGTGTGGGCTGTGGGACCCACTGTGACACAGCACAGCGTTCATGGCGAGATTTTATTTTTTGGGGAAAAGGAGGTTACAAGGTGTGGGTACAAGGGGACGAGGATGAGTAGGATTGGAGTGCATAGTGTAAAATTCACAGAGAACCAATAGAAGGTTAAAAAAAAAAGATGTTCCTGTCTGTGCTCATGCCCTTCCAGGGGCTGCCAAGTGTAAGTGCTGACCTCACCTGAGAGGCCAGCCACGCCCACCAAGTGTAAGTGCTGACCTCACCTGAGAGGCCAGCCACACCCACCAAGTGTAAGTGCTGACCTCACCTGAGAGGCCAGCCACACCCACCAAGTGTAAGTGCTGACCTCACCTGAGAGGCCAGCCACCTCCAGCTTCATCGCTTTCCTTTCTCATCCTTGCATGGCTTATGGGAGAACTTGCAAATAAATTATGCTCCCAACTCCAAAGGCCTTTGTGTTTCTTTTCTTTCCCCAGATAGTCCTGTAATTCATTCCTTCCTGTCCTCAGAGCTTCCCTGCATGTTTGACCATGGCTCCCCTTCCTCCCCTGCATCTCTTTCCTCCATGGCATCCATCCCTCCTTGACGTAAACAGAGTTGCTCCATTGCCTATTTGTTTTCTTCCTGTCTCCCCAACACATCAGCAAGGACAAGGCTCTGCAAGCTGCTGAATCCTCAGAATGTAGAATAATGCCTGGCCCCTGGTGCTGATCAATAAACATTTGATAGATGAACACATTAAATAATTCCGCAGACATAAATATGTTTCTTAGCCATGCCCATGCCCGGTGCTCTACAAGAGAAGTAGTGGCTTTTCCACCTGGCTAATTGTCTTTAAATCTTAGAGAACTCACAGAGGGCTCCATGGAAGACTTGGGATTTATAATGAGTTGAGTTGGCTAGGCCAAAAGGGATCTTTAGGCAGGAGGAATATTCACAGAGGATCGTGACCTGGGGAATATGACATCTTGGAGGCTTAGAAAGAAGCCCTGACCAGAGCCTGGGGGAGTGAGGCACAAAAAATTAGGTGGTAGGGCCACTAAGGGGGGTTTCTCCCAGGGATAAAAAGTGACAGGCATAGATTAAAACTTTGAAAACTGCAACAGACCTCTTTGCTTATTAAAAACTCATGCTCAGAACATGTTCCGAGCAAAGCTCCATTCAAAGAGACTAATCTATTTCCCAAAGGGCAGTATAAGGTGGGTGCCAGGGCTGGTTAGTTTTGTCAACTCAACACAAACTAGAGTCACCTTGAGAGAAGGAATCTCAACTGAGAATTGCCTCAGTCAAACTGGCCTGAAGGCATGTCTGTGGGACATCTTCTTGGTTAAAGAAGTAGGAGAGCCCAGCTCACTGTGAGTGGGGCCACCCCTGGGCTGGTGGTCCTGGGCTGTACAAGAAAGCAGGCTGAGCAATCCATGAGAGCAAGGCAGGAAGAGCAGCACCCTCCATGGCCTCTGCCTCAGCTCCTGCCTCCAGGTTCCTGCCTTGATTTCCCGGGATGACGGACTGTAAACTGGCAGCCAGATAAACCCTTTCCTTCCTAAGTTGGTTTTGGTTAGTTTTTTATGACGGTGACAGCAAGCGAGCTAGGACAGTACCTGCCCCATTTTATAGCGGAGAAAGTTGAAGGACACAGAGATGAAGCCAACTGCTTGCCATCACACAGCTAGGGAGCGGGCAGAGGTGGGACAGAAAGCAGACCGTGTGACTCTATAGCCCTTGGTTTCCGTTACTCTTTAGATTTCAGCTTTCAGGAGGTGTGACTTAGATATAATAACATCCACTTGCTAAAAACACACATGTCAGTGAGAACTGGTAAGTGTGGCTTCTGTGTAAGACCCACTGCAATCAAAAGATAGACATTCCCACACTGGGACTGGAAAGACAACGCAGTTCAGAGCACAAGATACTTTTCCAGAGGACCTAGTTCGAGTCCCCGTAACTCCAGTTCCAGGAGGATCTGATGCCCTCTCCTGGCCGTTGCAGGCACTGCACACATGTAGCTGCAAGCAAACGCAAAACAAAAATAAGGTAAAAGAAGTTTTCATCATCTTCCCTAAAATTCTCTTTTGCTCTTTTGCAGCAAGGCCTCATAGTGTCCCAAAGTCCTGCTGACTTTGTCACAGTAAATGATTTTTAGCTGTCTTGGAATTTCACGTAAATGGAACTGTACAATATACCTTTTATTTTGTAAACAGTGTGTGTATGTGTGTGTGTGTGCATGCGCGTGAGCATGTGCACACTCGAGTGTGTATATTCACACATGCTTGTAGTGGCCAGAAATTGTCATCAGGTGCCTCCCTCAGTCACTCTTCCTACCTTTTGAGATAGGCTTTCCCTCTTTCTTTGAAGCTGGACCTTGCCAATTCGGCAAAATGGTGGGCCATCGAGCCTCAGGGATGCCTCTCTAGCTCCGGGATTATAGGTGTGCACCACTGCCTCTGGCTTTTACCTGGGTCTTCGTGCTTGTGTGACAAGCATGTACCTGTGGAGCCACCTTCCCTGCCCCGTTTCTAGATTTTTTTTCACTCTGCTTGTTGCTGATATTTATTCTTGCTGTTGCATGTATTAATCATTTGTTCTTCTTTTCCTGTGCATCATATGCTTTTCTTTTATTTGTGGTGCTTAAAATGGTTTTGCAATTTTGAAATACAGATTGACAGGAAGTTAAAAATGTGGAATGAGAAGGCAGGCGCGGTGGCGCACACCTGTAATCCCAGCACTCAGGGAGGCAGAGGCAGGCGGATCGCTGTGAGTTCGAGGCCAGCCTGCACTACAAAGCGAGTCCAGGACAGCCAGGGCTACACAAAGAAATCCTGTCTCGAAAAACCAAAAACAAACAATTAAACAAACAAAGTGGAACCAATCTTTGCATCTACATGCTTCTATTTCTCTTGGAAAAACCTGAGATTGAAATTCCTTTTCTTTTCCTTCCTCCTTCTTCCTCCCTTCCTCCCTCCCTCCTTCCCTCCCTTCCTTCCTTTCTTTTTTGGAGATTGGGTCTTACATAGCCCAGGCTGCCTTTGAACTTACTAGGCAGCTGAGGATAACCTTGCACTTCTGACTATTTAGCCTCTCCTTTCTGAGTGCTAGGATTACAGGCATGTACCTCCAGTGCCAAGTTTATGGAGCTTGGATAGAACTTAGAGCTTTGTGCATGCTAGGCAACCTCCCTACCAACTGAGCCACACCCCAACCCCTGAAATTCCTTGACCATAGCGCACCAAGTATATGATTTTATAAAACTCTAGCAAATAGCTTTCCAGTCACACCATCACCATTTGATGCTATCAGCCTTCCTCTTTGAGTCACTTTAGTGAGTGAGTGAGTGTGTGTGTGTGTGTGTGTGTGTGTGTGTGTGTCTCATTGTGGGTTTATTTTACCTTTGGTTTATCCCGGGGATAATAGGAAGGTGTGTGCCATGCATGGGTTTAAATTATGAAAACAACCGTCTGTCCTGTCTATTTATTAAAAACCACAGCTGGAGCTTCTTTTGAGCAGAGCCCTGCATAAAGTGACTCACATTCTGTGTGCATACTGGACACTTTTATATCAATTTAAAGCAGTTCACTTCTGTTTCCCCATTGACCCATCTTCTTGCTGGATTGTGAGATTTCTTACATTCTGGATCCAGAGCACGTGTGAAAGACGATGGGGTGAGCACTGTGAGGCACTCCTCTTTTCTGGGTGCAGTAGAACAGGGGTGGTGGTCAGAATAGAAATGAGGTGTTGAGGTCATTGGAAGAATGATGAACGCGTCATACACACACACACACACACACACACACACACACACACACACAGGAATCATTAATATTTTAAAACATTTTTGAAGAATTTGTAGCATATCCCTTTTGCTACTGAGTATTCTTGAATATATTTTTAAAAGAAAAAGACACCTGAATCACCTCTGTGTAATGGCAGGAGAATGTCTCAGGAACCTAGGATGTGCTCCCTTCTCCTGGTCTTCCTTCTGAGCCATGTGGGTGCATGTCAGAAAGATGCAAGCTCCACGGAGGGTAAGTCTCAAGGAGAGAAACACCTTTTATGGCTTCCACACTTTTAGGGGATGTAGCTGGATCTGTCAGTCTTAGCTCATGATGCATTTAGGTGAGGGAGGGGTGCGCTCTGTGTGCCTGTGGATAGGTGAAGGTCTTTTAGGTTTATTATGCATGGTTTGTCTTATTTTTTATTAGTGCATATTATTTGTACAAAATAATAAATTAATTATAACATTTTCACAACATGCACACCATGTACTTCAATGAAATTCACCCCCAACACCTTTCTTTCCCCTACTCCCCACGGGCTCACTAAAACCCACACGTGAGGGAACAACACCCAGTGCCTGCCTTTATGAGTCTGCCTTATTTTGATTAACATGATAATCTCCAGTTCCAATGTTTCTCCTGAAAATGACATAACTTCACTCCTCTTTATGGTAAAAAAAAAAAAAACAAAAAAACTCCATTGTTTATATAGACCACATTTTCCTCACCAGTGTTTTGCTGATGGATTTCCAGGCTGGCTCTATATCCTGGGAACTGTGGGTACTGCCACACTGAACACATATGCGCAGATATCGCTGTTGTGCTGCCTCAGCTGCCTGCGTGACACTGAGTGGGTCATACAGTAGTTCTTGATTTCCACAGCGGCTGGACAAACTGACACGCCCATTGACAGTGTGGAAAGGTTCTCAGTGGTGGTTGTAAACTAAGGTTTTCTTACACTGGCCGTAGTTTGTGCAATGGCTACAACTCATGGAAAGCCTGAGTGGCTTTTGCTGGGCTCCTGGGGTAGCTACGCTTGCCTTTATGAAGGTCATACTGTTCAGTTCTAGTCACACATCCAATGGCTTTTTTTTTTTTGCAGATTTACAGGCATTGTTGCAGAAAATGGCGGTGAGTGTTCCATTTTTATTTTAATCAAAATCCCTTCCACGAGCACTGCCAAATTTGAATGTTATACTCGATGTTATCTCTTTGCCTTTTAGGAAGAAATAATAGAGGGAAGCTATTTGCATGGTAATGTCCCCAGTCTGTCCCCATGTGTACCTTCTGAGACCTTCAAACAGAATACGGATCTGGCGCCTGTGGAACGATTCCGTTTAAAGCTGTCTCTTTATTTTGTCCCCACTGTAGCATTACTGGATCTCATACAGTTTGAAAGGTAAAGTGCCTCTGAGGGGTTGCAAAAGATGGTCCCCGCCCCCCCCCCCCCCCCCCCCCGCTGCCCCCAATAACCGCCAGGCGGAGTTACTTACTTGAGAAAAGTAGTATATACTCATTGCAAAGAGCATCAACCAACATCCGGTGTTTTAGTTGACACACTTGCTCCCCAAATACTATTGCGCCAGTGCTGTGGCTCAAGACCAAGGTGCCCGAAGCACTCTTGAGGAGGCAGCACTATCCACAGTGCAGCTGCAAGAGAAACACGTCTGTGTTTACTGCCCCCGCAGGCTGGGGCCCGCTCTCTATCCCTTTGGGCAGGAGAATGAAGCTGAGGGTTGAGGGAAAAGGGAGTGGAGGCCCCACCGCTGGGGAGTGGCAGAGCTGGAGCGTGACCCTGGCACCTGGCTCCAGCGCCTGCTGCCACCACTGCCCTGCTCTCTGCTGCTCAGGCCTGAAGAGATGGGGTGATATGGCAGGGTGGCAGAAATTCTGTAAAGAAGAGGGAACCGAGGCCCTGTACCCCTTCCGGGGACAGCCAATCATTTCTAGGGAAAGGCCCCTGTCCCCATCCCTCCAATGGGATATCTCCATATCTCCAATGGGAGGTATTAGATACGCACTCTCAGGCTACATTTTATTTATTTACTTATTCTATGTCCATCCTTCCATCTATCTGTTTGTCTACAATGAAAAAGAGATGACAAAAAAAGCTATTTGTGTCAGGCGGGAGTGGCACATGCCTTTAATCCTAGCACTCAGGAGGCAGAGGCAGGCAGTCCTCTGAGTTTGAGGCTAGCCTGGTCTGCAGAATGAGTTTTAGAAAAGTCAAGGCTATGCAAAGAAACACTGTCTTGAAAAACCAAACCAAAACCAAACAACAAAAGCAGTTTGTAGATGGCTGGAGATGGCTCAGTCAATAAAGAGCTTGCCTACAAACATGAGAGCCTGAGTTTTGTCCCCAGAACCTGCATAAAACTTTTTGGCCTGGCCATGCTTGTAATTCCAGGGCTGGGGCACACAGACAGGAAGTTCTTAGGCTTTGCTGCTAGCTAGTCTAGCTGAATCAGTGAACTCTTGGCCAATGAGAGACCCTGTCTCAGTGATACTTGAGGTTGTCGTCAGGCATCTCCATGAAAGCACACACACACACACACACACACACACACACACACACACACACACACACCCCTGTATACACACAATACATACCTATATATACACACACATCTGTATATACACATACCTGTATAGGCATACATACCTGTATAAACACACATATATGCACAAACACCTGTGTATAACACACACCTGTATATACACACATACCTGTATACACACACATATATATACACACACATATATACACACACACCTGAATACACACATATACACACCACCTGTATACATAATACATGCACACATCTATATACACATAGCACACACCTATATACACACATACATGCACACACCTGTATACACACATACATACCCATATATACACATATGTATGCACACACACTTGTATACATACATACATGCACACACCTGTATACACACATACATACCTGTATATACACACATACATGCACACACCATACATACATAAGTTCCTGTATATACTCATACATACCTGTATACACACACACACACACCTATACACACACACACCTGTATGCACACTCATGAACACATCCCTTCCCACATTGCCAGGTGAAGGCATCCCTTATTTCTTGACTTAAAGATCCCTGGCATCCCTGCCCATTCCCACCATCCTCTCTGAGCCTCAGGGCACATGGCTGATACAGCAGTGTTTGCAGGGGATCTGGCCATTGATTTCCTCCCATCTGTCTTTGCTTGAAGCTCCCATGTGTGGACTACAGACCTGTCCCAGAGAGTCCTTACCTATCTGAACTCACGGAATGTGCCCTTCACCATCCCCAGCCTGCAGGTGTGTATGTGAGACCCGTCCTTACGTTCTGCTATTGGTCACACATGAGTGCAAACCAGCTGTGGAAACTGGAGGGACTTCGCTGATTAAAGAACAGCAGGAGTGTGTTAGCCACCTTTCTATTACTATAACACAGTATCCGAGACCAGGGACTTCTGTTTCTATAGCAAAGTCCCCAAGACAGGAATGAGTTTTGGGATGAATGAACGGATCAGTAGCTAAGAGTTTTTGCTGTTCAAACATGAGGACAAGAGTTCAGATCCAAGCACCCATGTTGGTGACTCACAAATGCCTGCAACTCCATATACAAGGAATCTGATGTCCTCTTCTGGCCTCTGCGAGCACGTCCATACACATATGCACACATGCTCGCACAGATACGTATATACACAAACATGAATATTAATTTACTTCACAGTTCTAGGGGCTAACAGGCCATCACCCCCTATGAGAGGGAAAAATCACAGGGGGAGACAGGAATCTGGGGCAGGGTTCATGCTCAAGATCATTTTCATCTTTTCTTCAAAACTGGGCAGTGTCTCACAGGAACTGTCTCAGTTCCTTCCAAGGGCAGCAGCCCTATCACCTCCCGCCCGGTTCCACCTCTTAAAGGAGACATCACCTCTTAATGTCATGTCTCTGGGAAGTGAACTTCAGATGCATGAGCCTTGGGAGAAAAACTGCACCCAACATTCACACAGTTGTTGGTGACAGCAGTGGACATTTGGCTAGGGCACCAGTAGGGCACAGTGGGGGTGTGTGATTGATGACTGGGTTGTCTCTGCATGCTGGTAGCTCAGGACGATACCTTGAGAACAGCACGTGAGACCAAAGATGTGTTATCTCGGCACTTGCACACCACTGCTCTGTTTAGCAAAGATGCCACCTCAAGGTTGGTGAGTAAAGAAACCGCACAGTTCTTTGCTATTTCCAGTTTTAATAAAAACAGAGATTTCAGCAGACAGTCACTCCCAAACTGCACCCATAGGGCTGCTTGCTCGTTATTTGATTCACCTTCCAGCTGGAGGGGCTGTCGGGCCCATATTGCCTCTGTCTTCATCTCTCCCAGCCTTGTAATTAGCAGTAACCTTTGCCTCCCTGACAGTAAGATTTGCCATATTGTAGGTATATCACTGCTACATGCACATCTTCATTCAGCATCACTACAGTCTTAGCTGATTGGCATGACTGTAGACACCAAGAAGGAGTAGAGAAAAATGGTGGCCACTACCGAGCACTTCTACGCTAGGCACCTTTAAGAATGCTGGAGACATTTAATTCTCACAACACCCCACATGGTGGGGCTCTGTTTTCCAGATGTGAGTTCTAAGGCCCAGGTGTAGGACTGCCAACTTAGCAAACACAGGTAGAGGACGTCCAGGGACTAGAGGCATAGCTAGGTTGATAGAGTGGTTGCCTGGCTTGCATGGAGATCTGGGCCTGTCCCCAGCACTGCAGGAAATGGGCACGATGGGCACACACACCCACCATTCCCGTGCTGGGGAGGTGGAGGCAGAAGAATCACAAGTTCAAAATCATCCTCTGCTGCACAGTGAGTTTGAAGCCAGCCTGGCCTACATGAGGCCCTGTCTCAAAAGACAAAGCACAACACTCAAATAGATGACATCTAATTAGACTGACATTCAGATAAGTGTGAACTTGAAGATTTGCATATGTGCAATCTGTCTTTTATATCCAATGTTTGCCCACAAGCGTTATTTCACACTGGCTTCCCAGAGCCTATTTGTATAAGGGATATTTAAGCAACTGAGCATGGACAGACAACTGTAACCCCAGCACCTTGGAAATTAAGGTGAGAGGAGTGTGGATTTAAGGCCAGCCTGGAGCACATAGCTCCAAAACTGAACAACAGCAGCAGCAAAATCCAAAAGCTCCGAGGTCAAGAAGAAAACAAATTCACAAATAGCAGAGGAGCGGCTGGCGGCCCGATGGGGCACTACAGACACAGATTAAAGTGCCTGGGTTTCCGCCTGGGCTCAGCACTGGGGCTTGAGTGGTAGGAAGAAACCAGGGAATACTTGGCTTTCTAGAAGAGGTCTGCAGCTGAGGGCATGGACCAGGCAGGCCACAGAATGGGGAGATAACTTTGACCACCTGAGGGAGAAGCACGCTCAGTGTTGTTCATTCTTTGCATTTCCTAAATGGAGAAACCCCCGACTTCACAGTATTTGCAACTACAACCCCCCCCCCCTACCCATGCAGGCTTCTTGACAGCTGGTGGACTCTGGTGAGTCAAGGGCAACAGCTAGGCTGCTGGCCATGGTGCTGACCCGCTGCTCCGTCTTCTGTCCTCACGGATTGAATCTCTCTTGCCCAGGCAGTCATGGAAACCCACCTGGAGCAGTATCTGTACCAGCCTCGGAAGCTGCTGGAGGACCTGAGGGACACCGATGCCCAGCAGTTCCACACTGCCATGAAATGCCTTTTGGAAGACAAGTGGGACCGGCTGGTGAGGCATCAGATGAATAGCGGGGAAAATCGGTATTTGCTGGGCCATTCTTGACTCCTTTCTCTCTTCTGCATCACCTCCCCAGCCTGGGACTCTAGGACCTGGCTTTTCTCCTTCAGTTTCTCCACATTACGTTTTTCTATTCTTTTGGGCACTAAGTGTGCTGAGGGTCTTCTAGCAGTTTGAGTTGGTAAGCCTGAGGGTGATTGCTGTGTGCAGTGGGTGTAGAGAGAGAAAGGGCTGTCCTTGTCCTTAAGGTTACAGTGTAGGATAAAGACAAACAAATGACCACAAAACAAGGTTAGTAACACTTGCAGCACAGAGAGCAAGATCCCCAAGCCCCAGAATACCCTGAGGCTCCAAAGCTGAGGGCTAGCATCCATTTATTGGGGAGAGTAGGTATGGATAATTGCTCCAAAATGGAGTCAAGCCTTTGCCAAGCCTCAGTTTCCTCATGTGAGCTCAGGACGGAAAGATTCTTCTTCTTCTTCTTCTTCTTCTTCTTCTTCTTCTTCTTCTTCTTCTTCTTCTTCTTCTTCTTCTTCCCAAAGACTAGTTTATTAGTTTATTTTTATTGTATGTATGTGAGAGTTTAGTCTGCATGTGTGTATGTGTACCACATGTGCCTTGTGCCTATGGAGGTCAAAAGAGGCCATTGGGTTCTCTGGAACTGGAGGTTCTGGAAGGTGTAAGCTGCTTTACGTGGGTGCTGGGAGTTGACCTGAGGTCCTCTGCAGGAACAGCACATACTCTTCATTGATGAGCCATCTCTCCAGATCTAAAATGTTAAGATTCTTATTAGTTTTAATTCACATGGGTTTTGTGAAGATTTAAACATTTTAATGATTACATATTTATTTTTATTTAATTATTTTGGTAGTGTTAGGGATCAAACCTAGGGCCTCAGGAGTGCTGGACAAGCTATATTCCTAACTCTTAATCTGTCTTACTTTAATATTAGCTATTAAACTGTAACAGCCACTAGTTTGGTATGAATAGATTTCATTCTGAAATGAACTTCAGCTTTTAAAAGAGATTCAGTTTAAGATCTATAAAAATATGTTATAATGCTTATTGAGGCATATATACGTATATATATGAAATGTTTTTCTAAGGGAATGACCAGCAAGGGACAAGTGAATAAAAATGTAAAATTTGTAGGCCATACCCCCCAGTCACAATTAGTTAATTCTGCTATTAAGTATATGCCAATAAAACTTTATTTACAACAACAAGAAGTGACTCAGTTTTGGCCCATGAGATAGATAGCCTGTCTGCCATTGTTTTAAGGATTTAGCATAAATGGATTAATTTAATCTTCATGGTATTCTTCAAAAAATTTAATTTTTTTCTTTTCTTTCTTTCTTTCTTTCTTTCTTTCTTTCTTTTTTTTTTTTTTTTACCATTTAAACCATTTAAAGCTAGGTTTGCTGGCTCAGGGCTGCCATCCGAAACTCAGGAGGCTGAGGCAATAAGAGAATTTGGCATTTTCTGGGCTACATAGAAAGTTTCAATTCAGACTGGACTACAGAGTGAAGCACTGTACACACACACACACACAGACACACACACACACACACACACACACACACACACACACATAGAGAAAAAATGTCTGAAGGTTTATCATAGTGGTCAAGTGCTGGCGTAGGATGCACAATGTTCTTAATTTCATCCATAGTGCCTGTAAACAAAATAAAAAATTAATTTTGCATTTTAATAACTAGATGAGGAAATGGAGTCTTGGAGAGTCTAGTGACACATCTTGCATGTATTGACTCTGAGGTTGGAAAACAGGTTCTTGCCCGTGGAAGCTGTGGGTCTATCTCAGAGTGATGTTTTAAGGATCTATGAAACAAAATATAGGCTACAAAGGAAGTCAGTTCTCTTGAAGATCACTTATAGAAAGACCCAGTACAAATGCAGAGGTGAACTATGTGTTTCTTTAACACATCCATTAACTAACAGAGCTCAACGCCAGGTTTGGTGACTTCTGGAACCCTCAGCAGGTGTTGACTGTAAAGCTCTCAAGATTAACTGTGATGCACTGCGAAAATGCCCATGATCTCTGCCCTGACAAAGATCCTGCTCCCACTGTGAGGCCTGGTGCCTAGGGTCCTCCTACCCCAGAGGAGCACCACAGTTCTATGTAATGAAGGTGAAGATGTGATACCTATGCTGTCCACCCAGAGAATGGGAAGCCATCTGGTGCAGGAAGAGCAGGTGAAAGCCTGGCCTCTGATCCAAAGGTGATAGAAACTTCTAGAAGTTCTCACCTACCAGCATGATATGAAACTGTGACCCCGAATTTCTTCACGAAGCAGAATGTGAGTCCTTTCCAGTGCTGTTGAGTCAAAAGGCAGCTTGCATGTGACCATAATGGTTTGAAAAGGAAACATGCTTCGTGAGCTCATGGTCCCCAGCCAATGGGACTATTTTGGGAGATGTGGTGGAAACTTTAGAAGATGGGGCCTAATGGCAGGAAGTAGGTTTTGAAGATTGTGGTGGTCTCTCTATTTACCTGTTTTCTGTTAACAGTGCAGTGAACAACCCCCTTTGACAAGCTCCCACCCCTGTCACGTCCTGCTTAAGGACATGGGGCCAAGTGACCATGCAGCAATCCTTCTGAAACTAGCAGACCAAATAAGCATCTCCTCTTTCAAACTGTCTTCTCATGCCCTTTGGCCACTAAGCTGCAGTGACTGAAATTTCTCTCACCCTTCCAGGACCTGAAGGACACTGTCATCAACTTGAGAGACATTCGGGAAGAGGCCCTTCAGAGCCCTGGTGTGAACCGCAGCCTTTTCCTCATCATACTGGAGAGGTGTTTCCAGGTGTTGAACCCCTTGGAGTGTGTGGAGGTCCTGGGCAGGGTGCTCAAAGGGTCCTCAGGCAGCTTTCTGCAGCCAGACATCACAGACAGGCTACCCCAGGACCTGCGCGAGGATGCCTTTAAGAACCTGTGAGTCGTTCCCTCTGAACTCTTAATTCTGTGTGCTGCTCAAGGTCTGCTGTGAGGGTTCAAGGAGGTTAATATCTAGCAAGGGAGAAGAGAGCGGGCACAGGTAGACGTAAGTCACCTCAAGCAGAGCTCAGAGATGCTTTGATCAAAACTGTCTTCTCTCTCAAATTGTAGTCACCTAGAAACTATAGTCCAGTTTTTGCCACATCTATCCACCAGCTGCCCTGTGGTCTGTTTCATGATTTTATTATCCTTCATCTTTCTACTAAAAAAAAAATTGTGCTGTAGGGCCCGGAGAATGGCTCAGTGGTAGTGCTTTGGCTGTGCAGGCATGAGGACCAGAGCTCAGATTGCCAGAGCCCATGCAAATGGCAGAAGGATGTGGCAGTCTGCCTGTAATTCCAGCCTGGGAAGGCCAAGACAGGGCATCTCCAGGACAAGCTGGCTGGGGAGCTGAGGCTTGTCAGAAAGCTCTCGACTTGACTCTGCCTTGCCTCAATGAAGAAGATGGGAAAAGCAAGCAATGAAGATTCCCAACATCAACATTAGCCTCCACAGGCACAGGCACTCATGTGCTCCCGCACACGTGCAAAGAGACGTGTGCACCACACATAGATACATGGAAAAGAAAAAAGTTAAAGAAGAATTGCCTCATTTCCATAAATGGGAAACTAGTATTTTTGTTTTAAGTAAAAAGAAAAAAAAAAAAAACTTAAAATACACTGAAAAGCAGGGCTACTGTATCCTAGCTGTCTGCACTGCTCTCTATGTAATATATTAGTCAGTTGTAGGTCAGGTACCTTGGACAACACCTACTTATCTCTGGGAGCTGGGACATCCAAGGTCAAGGCATGGTAGATTTGGTATCTTTCTCTTTTCTGGTTCATAGCAGTATCCTTTCACCGTGCCCTCTCCTGGCAGAAGGGACACAAGAGCCCTGTGGAGTCTCTTAGGCAAGGCCACTAATCCCAGTCATGAGGGCTCCAGCTCCTGACTCTGACGGTATTTTTGTCCCAGTTTCTCTCTCCTCTTCTTACTCTACCTGCCCTCCCTTTTCTCTTCATTACTGATGAGGAAATCGAAGGGTGGAGAACCTAGATGCCTCATCCTAGGGCAGTAGTGTTCCATAGGGAATTGTAAACAGCGTTTTTTGGAGTGAGAAATCTTTTCCTTAAATGATGCTTACCATTCTGCATGCGTATGTATTTGTATGTTTGTGTGTTTGTGTGTCTGCCTGTCTGTGCCTTTCCACTTTCCCTGCTTTTTCAACCATCTTTGCTCTTAAAAAAAGAAAACAAGCTGGATGGCAGCGGCTGGGGGCTGCTTTTAATCCCAGCACTCATGGAGGCAGAGTCAGGTGGATTGCTGTGAGTTTGAGGCCAGTTTGGTCTACAAAGCAAGTCCAGGAAAGCCAAGGCTGCACAGCGAAACCCTATCTTGAAAGAAAAACAACAACAACAAAGAAAACAAAACAAAAAACCCAACAAAACAAACCAAGAGGTGGTGGTGCATGCTTTTAATCCTAGAACTTGGGAGGCAGAGGCAGTTCAGTTGGTTCTTTATGAGTTTGAGTCCATCCTGGTCTACAGAGTGAGTTCTAGGACAATCAGGACTATACAGAGAAACCCTGTCTCAACAAGCAAACAAGCAAACAAACAAATAAACCAAACCAAACCAGACCAAACAAAACAAAACAAGTACTTGGTGCTCTTCCAAAGAACCTGGCTTTGCTTCCCAGCATCTGTGTCCTGCAGCTCACAGCTACTTATAACTACAGGACCAGGGCATCAGACGCCCTCTTCTGGCCTCTGCTGCTACAGCACACATGTGATGCGCATACAGGTAAGCAGGCACATGCAGAAATATACACAAAATAAAATAAAAATTTAACAAAAGACAAAAGGAAAGAGAAAGAAATAGAAAATATAAAGACAGTGTGGGGTTAAGGGAAAATTTATATGCTCACACCCAGAATGCCTGGGGAAGGGACTGAGGGGACTGTACATTCGAAAAGGCAGATGGATGATTGACATGGCGAATTAGAGTCATGGTGCTGATGTGGAAAGTTGGACTCATGGTCTGGGTGTGAGTGGAGAGGCTCCCAGGACACAGAGGTGTGGAAGATTTTCAAGATGAGCAGAAAGGCTGGGCAGTTACAGAGGCTATGAAGTAAGTGGCAAGCCCTATTTTTTTTTTTTTTACCAACTGGGACCTCTGGGTTGGGTGAGAGGGAGAAGATGGTGGCTGGACCCATGGGGGTAGTAGAGCAATGGCAAATCAGACTGCAGTGGCTTACAAAGTGACAAGACCATTTCACAAGAGCAGGAAGTTATTTGTCAAAACACCAGAGACTGACAAGTCATGAAGACAAGTAGAGAAATCAGAGGTGGGCTGTGGTGGTGGTAGGGATGCACAGTGGTGCAGCTGTGGTGGAGACAATTGGTGGTTCCTGAAAAGGCTGAACAGGAGAGTGGGGGTGCGGCTCACTGGTACAACAGATGCATCACATATGGTGTGAGGCCTCAGGGTAAATTCCAAGCACCAACCAAAAAACAAAACAAAAGGTGAAAACAATCTAAATATTCACTAGTTGATGCTTTGACAACCAAAATGTAGTCTACCCACATAATGGAATATTATTTGCTCATAAAAGGGGATGAAGGCCTGATACATGCTCCAACATATGTCAGCCTTGAAAACATCCTACAGGAGCAAGAAGCAAGACATAGAAAAGATCATTGTAGTCTCCAGAACAGGCAAATCCACAGAGAGAAAGTGGGTTAGTGGTTTCCAGGTTCTGGGGAGCTGGGAGTTGAGGGGTGACAGTAAGCTGCTGGAAATGTTGACAATGATGGGTTTTAGTGAATTCCAGATGTAATCAAGTTGACAACCAAGCACAGCCATCACACACCCACTCTCACACAATGCATATGTGAAAGCCAGAAGCCAAGATTTGTGCATGCTGCCTTTGGAGGCTGAGTTACCTCCCATAATACAATATTTTTAGTTCCACCCATTTCCTTGAAAGTATCATGATTTTATTTTCTTGAGACATGATATTCTTATGCAGCCCAGGACAGCCTCAGATTTGCTTCATATCTAAGGCTGACCTTGAACTCCCAACTTTCCTGATTCTATTTTTGGGAGTGCTGGTGAATTACATACCTTAAAGAGATGAGTTATAGGGCATGTAAGCTGTATATAAAAATATTATTGCACACAAAGAAAGAATTCAGAGCCGAGGAAGCAGATATAGGACCCACAGGCTGGCCTCTGCAAGGTGCTTGGTTGTGAATGGGAAGAGAGAAATGAGGAAAGCAGTCAACACAGCAAAGGCATGCGGCATGCAAAGGGTTTCTGCACTGCAGCCCTGACAAAGTGCCCCATGCCTCCTTCATGGGCATCTACCTGTGTGTTGTTAATGGACACCCGTGTCTGTGCGTCTTAGATCTGCAGTGTTCAAAGACCTCTATGACCAAACCTCAGCCCACGCCCAGAGAGCTCTCTACTCCTGGATGACCAGGACCCTGAGGACACCCTTCAATGTCACTGGTGAGGCCTGCTTGCCAGGGAGGGGATGGGGTTGCTTGGAGTCCCTTGTAGGGGAACTTGGTGAGGCCTGCTTGCCAGGGAGGGGATGGGGTTGCTTGGAGTCCCTTGTAGGGGAACTCTACCCTCCAGACAGATGCTTCACTTCCCAAATCGGGGTTGATTTAATTGCTTTTGTGATTTTCATTTCCTCTGCCACACTTCCCAAACAGCCTGCTTGTCAAATGCTGGAGTTTCTGAGATGAGGTTGTGTCTACCTTACCAGTGACCGCTGCATGTCCTTGTTCTGCGGTGATGTCTTTCATTTTATGAGAGCCTTTAGAGTGGGATTACAAGTTTAAAGCCTGTGTAAAATGTGTGCATTGAAGTGAGATAAGATGGTTTTTGTTAGAAAAATTTCTCTTGGTTCTTGGCAACCAAAGCAAGGATTCCTTGGGGTGCATTTATTTGACCGTTGTGCACTAAAACCTTGCTTATGTCCCACAGTGGGCAAGGCAGAGGTGGGAACAGTGTAGAGCTCCTCTCTCTCTCTCTCTCTCTCTCTCTCTCTCTCTCTCTCTCTCTCTCTCTTTCTCTCCCCCCCCCCCCCCCCGTGTGTGTGTGTGTGTATGCACGAGTGCAGAGATCAGAAGGCAACCTCAGCTGTTGTACCTCAAATCATCACTGTCCTTTTTGAGACAGGCTCTCTCTCAGAGACCCAGGGCTTTCTGGCTAGGTAGGCTAGCTGGCCAGCAAATCCCAGCGATCTGTCTGCCTCCATTTCTCCAGTACTGAAATTCCAAGACCATGCTACCACATCAGGCTTTTGCTATTGTTGTTTTATTTGTTTGTTTTGGTTGTGAGACAGGGCCTCACTATGTAGCCTTGACTGGCCTCGAACTCACTAAGCAAAGCAGGCTGGCCTCAAACTCATGGAGAACCGTTGCTCCCTACCTCCCCAGTGCTGGGATTAAAAAAAAAACATGGATGGCTTAAAAAAAATGAGTTCTGAGTATTATACCCAGGTCTTCTTGTGTGTTTGACAAGCACTTTACTAATGTGTAATCCGTTTTGTGCACTGAGCATGTGTAAACGTTTCACTTGTCCTTGCTCCCTAAACAGTACAACAACTGTTAGTACAGCATGCTCACTCTGTTCAGCATTATAAATGATGTAGAGATGACTGAAAGTGAAGGAGGGGAATGTGTGCTGACTGCATGCAAATGTTGGCCCATTTAGATAAGGGACCAGAACAGTCAAGGGTTTGGGTGGTCTGCAGGGTGTTGTAGGCTCTTGGCTCATTATGTTTGATGACGCTACAGAGACGGAAAGAAAAGAGGAAGAGAGATAAACAGGGCATCCTGGAGGAAGCTGGTTAGCTAGTCTACCTAAATTGGTGAGTTCTGGGTTCAAATGAGAGACCGACCATGCCTCAAAATATCAGGTGGGGGGCAGCCAAGGAGGACGCTATATTCAGCCTCTGACCTTCACATGTACATGCACACACACACATGTACATCATGCAAATGCTAGTTAGTGTTTTAGGCTTTTAAGCCTGTATGTCATCAGACACTGAATCTTGAAAGCAGTCAGTGATAATGGATGAATGGGGTGGGGGTCTCACCCCAGTAAAGCTCTGTATGGACATTGGTATTTAAACTAATACAATGTCCATGCTTTACCAAAAATTAGTGGGCTTTTTTGTTTTGTTCTGTTCTGTTTTGTTTTGTTTTTTGAGAAAGGGTCTCTCTGTGTAGCCTTGGCTGTCCTGGACTCACTTTGTAGACCAGGCTGGCCTCGAACTTACAGTGATCCGCTTGCCTCTGCCTCCCAAGGGCTGGGATTAAAGGCGTGCACCACCGCCCAGCAAATTAGTGGTTTTAAATTTTCAACCATGTAAAAGCTGTTCTTGGTTTTCAGACTACGTAGAAACTTGGTGGCCCAGGTTTGTCCCATGGGCTGGGGTTGGCCAATTTCTGAACTAAGAAACCAGGGGAAACTTCTCCAGTGAATCTTATCTGAATTAAGTCTGAGATGAAGAGGTTCACTCTGGCATGTGTGGCTTGGTGAAGGGAGACACTCGAGGGTGAGGGACAGCAGGCACGTACAAAGGCTTCGGAGTGAGAGTGAGCTCAGTGTGTTGGGGGGACACAGAGGAAGTCAACAGATCAGGGGAACAGGATATGGCGGCCAATCCTTCCCTGGAATTAGTCTCCAAGAGACCTGTGGGAGTAACTTTAAACAACATACAACCAATGCCTTCCACACATGTGTGCATTCACTCTGCCTAGCTTTAGTCATGGCTTCCAGGAGCCTGAACCTCACACCTCATAACCCTGAGGAGGTCACTCAAGTCTTTGTTGTCACTCTAGTTAGGAACCAATTTTCCTTCTAGAATTCCCAGATGTGGCAAGTTCCATGGTTAAATTACAGTGAATTCAAGTGCATTCTATTTGGGCCCTAAATTCTTTTAGTCTGTGAACTTCCCAGAGGTAATGGGCTGTACTTTGACCATTAAAATACTCCATGCCTGGGGATCATGGCTCTGCAGAAATGCAGCTCATACTTTGTGATTGGTTGGGGAAAGGCCAACACAGTTTGCATCTTGGTGAATGTTGTGGTCCTTCCTTGTGGTCCTGTCCTTCAACAGTCATCCCAGATGTCAACAGTGGTAGCTACACACTTCAGTTAAAAATATTTATGTGTGTGTGTGTGCACGCGTGTGTGTGTAGTGTGGGTGCATGTGCTCATGTGTGTGATGGCTAAAGGTAGTAGACATCCGATGTCTTCCTCAATTACTTTCCACGATATTATTGTAAGACAGGGTCTCTCACTGAGCCCGGAGCTCACTGATTGGCTAGACTAGCTGGCCAGTGAGCACTGAGGATTTATTTAAATCCTCACTGTCACTCGAGTGCTTGTGTGGATGCTAGGGATCCAAACTCAAGTCCTTGCACTTCTGAGGCAGCAATGTACCATGGAGCCCTCTCCCCAGCCCCCAGTCTCTGCACCTCTGACTCCCTAGCTTGAGCAGATAGCAGGGTTTTTGTTTGTGAATCAGCCCATGAAAAAGCTGACTTCTCTGTCTCATTTAGACCTTGCCAGTGTCCACATCTCCCGAAACAGCTCTTGGTGTCGGGTTCATTTGTTCTCGATTCTTCCTTTTCCCTAACTGCTGCCAGTACAATGCTGTGTGTAAAGATCTGTACCAAAGGTCTCGGGGTGGAGCAACCTCAGCCTGCCCAGATCATTGAAACTCCATGTTGGATCATGACTGTGATTGTTGTTAGAGACCTAATGACATGTCATAAGTGGGAGATTTCAAATGCCAGAACTCAGTGACGCAGATGCTCCTGGGAATTGCCAAGAGAAAGAGATTACTTATTACTTACTCCTAAGGAGATAAAAGACAGCTTAAGCTGGATTTGATAGCACAATCCCAGGTATGTGGGAGGCTCAGCAGAAGGATTGCAAGTTCAAGACCAGCCTAGGCAAGTGAGTAGGACCTTGTAACTAAGTGAAAATGAGGCAGAGAGTTTCTTAGTGGCAGAGAACTGTTCCTGGTGAGTGTGAAGTCTTGGATTCCATTCCTAGTATCACGTAAATAAAAAAAACAAAACAAAGCAAAAGCAAAAGAAGCAAATCTGAAGGGCAGTGGGGGGAGGGGGTAGGGGGAAGATGGCTCAGTTGGTAAAGTGCTTGCCCCGCAAGCTTGAGGACCTGAGTTCGATCCCCAGAGGCCACTCAAAAAAGCCAGGCCTGATGGGGGTATGTTCATAACTTCAGTGCTGGGGAGGGAGAGATAGGTGATCCTTGGGCTCACTGACCAGACAGCCTAGCTTGCTCAGTGAGTGCAAGTGAACAATCCCCCAAACAAAAACAAAAAATAAACAAACCAAAAAGGAATTGGATGAGAATGAGAAATGACACCGGAAGTTGTCCTTTGGTGTTCACACACACACACACACACACACACACACACACACACACACACACAGTACATGGTAGTTATGGTATAATCTAGTTATTATGACTAACCAGATTTAAACGAAGGTGGTGATAAAGAGAGTCTAGCATGCTGTAGGCTGTCAGGTTACTGACTGAAGAATTGAACTCAAAGTAAATCACTATATTTTCTGGTCTCAATTATTGAAAAAAAAAAAACCATCTGAGTGCCTAACAAGTTCCAGGTCCACTGATCTGAGTGTCACACAGTCAAGTAGCGGGTCTCAGTGGTGGCTATCTGTGGCTTGTGTGTAGCATGGGGCTTCACAGTGGGACTCAATAGATGGTAGCTGAATGAATTTTAAAAATGCCATAAAGAGTCCTGACATCAAAGATGCCTTAGGTCACCACACACCATGTGGCACCAACGCACATGTATGTATGTGGAGGCCGAGGTCAGTGCTGAGAGTCTCCACAGTCACTTTCCACCCTTTAGCTTACTTCCTGTGGAGGCCACAGGAGAGGGTCAGGTCCCCTGGAGCTAGAGTTCTAGATGTGAGTGGCCTGACACAGGTTCTGGGAAACTGAACTTGGGCTCTCTACAAGAGCATTTCGGGCTCTTAATTGTTGAGCCATCTCTACAGCTCTTCCAGCTTGTATTTTGAGACAAGATCTTTTGTGGAACCTGGAGCACACTAATTTGGTTAGGCTGGCTGGCCAGCAAGGCCCAGGAATCCTCCCATCTCTACCTCTCCAGTGCCAGGACTGCAAGTATTAAAGACAGGCCACTCTGCCTGTTGTTTGCTTTCTTTTCTTTTCTTTTCTTTTCTTTTCTTTCCTTCTTTTTTGTTTTCTTTTCTTTTCTCTCATGTTGGCTCTGGGGAATCAAACTCAGGTTTTCATGACTGTATTGCAGCATTTTTATAATTAATTAATTAATTAACTTTATATCCCAGTCACAGCTCCCTCCTTCCTCTCGGTCCCACCCTCCCTTCCTCTTCCATGTATCTCCCCTCCCCTCCCCCTCAGGAAAGGCGAGCTTCCCCACCACGTCCCCATCCCAGCACATTAAGTCACATCAGGACTGAGCACATCCTCTACCATGGTGGCTTGGCAAGGGAGTCCCAGCATGAAGTGATAGAAAAACATGCGAGAAAGCCCTTGTCAGAGACAGCCCCCGCTCCTCTTCCTAGGGGACCCACATGAAGCCTGAGCCGCCCATCTGGTACATCTGTGTAGGGGGCCAAGTCCAGTCCATGCATGGTCCTTGGTTGGGGTTTCAGTGTATTGCAAGCATTTTAACAGTTGAGCCACCTCCCCATTTAGAAGCTGTTACTTGTTTACTTATTTGTTATTTATTTCTCTTTTTCTCTGTAGATGGCTCAGTTTCATGGGTCAGTGCAGAAAAATTATGGATTTTGGGCAGATACATGGTTCACCTGTCATTTGAAGAAATTATGAACATTAGTCCCAGAGAAGTAAGTTGGAAAGGTCTGTTTTCATGTTGTTGTTGTCAATACACCTGGAGTAAGGCATTCTCTAAACTTCCAATGTTTGTACAACAAAGATGGCCTGGGAACCATACACCTGCCTCAGCCCACACACCTGCCTCAGCCCACACACCTGCCTCAGCCCATACACCTGCCTCAGCCCAATCTATTTCTAGCTTTTAAACCAAACTCTTAGAACAAAGCCTCCGAGGATCAGTAGTGGAGTTGTATTTTATCAAAGAAGAGCTAAGGAGAAAAACGAATTGTGGATAACCGAGAGCTTTGACATGGCCAACATGATATGAAGGGAGCATTGGCTGTGAACCTAGACTCACATGAGGGATTTTTTTTTTTTGTACTCAAGAAAAGCCAAGAACAATAGCTATCGAGTTTCTAGTCCCTGGAAGCCTGAGCTCAAGCCAAAGTAGCATGGATTAATGGCTGCTTCTATTAATGGTGACTTCTATTAATAGCGACTTCAACACGAGCAATGATTGGATCTGAGCTCCGGACTTTACAGTGGAGAAATGTTTGTGGCTCATGTTACTTAACAGTCAATTTGTCTCTTTCCTTCTGATGTTGACTCAATGTCCCTTGGGCACTGTGACTTTGAAATGTAGCTTCTGGTTTTGTTTGTTTTTTTGAGACAGGGTTTCTCTGTGTAGCCTTGGCTGTCCTGGACTCACTTTGTAGACCAAGTTGCCCTCGAACTCACAGTGATCTGCCTGTCTCTACCTCCCGAGTGCGGGGATTACAGGCGAGCGCCATCATGCCCGGCGAAATGTAGCTTCTGAAGAATGCTCCGGTAGAGGTTTCTAAAGAGCAGGGGGCTGGACTCTATTGAAACAAAAGCAAAAAGCACACGCGCCTTGTCTTTCCCCTTTCATCAGATGACAGTCTTCTTCAGAGAGCAGGCCACCCAGCAATGTACGGTTGTTACAAATCCCAAGGCAAGACTTGGTTCCTCTCCTATCATTATGTGTGCGTGGTGTGCATCCGTGAGTGTGGGTGTGCATGTTGCCATGGTGCCTGTCTGAGGGACTGAGGACAGCTTTCAGTTGGTTCTTTTCTTCCAAGGTGAGCTGAAGAAATTGAACTGAGGCTTGCACGGCAAGTGCCTTTCCCTGCCAGGCCATCTTGTCAGGCCTGGCTCCTCTCTGTTATCTAGGAGGCTAGGAACACATCAGACATCCTTGCTGGTTTCAATTCTTGGTCTTTAGAAATTGGGGGATTTCTAAGATCAGGCATCCCCGGGCAACTTCTGATGACCTACAAACACAGAGGTTTATATATGGTCAATGGGTATAATCCTCAAGGGAAGATTTATGGTCACCTTTTCCGTGGTGTCTGTGTGTGCGTGCGCATGCACACATGTGAAACTACATTTACATATTTGTGCAATGGTGTGTGTAGGCCCAAAGTTGGTGTTAGCTGTCTCCCTGGATTGTCCTCCATTTACTTTTAAAAATTATTACTTTGTTATCTTTATTTGTATAGTGTTTTGTCTGCATCTATATCTATGTGCTACCTGCAGTGCCTGGTGCTTGTGAAGACCAGAAGAGAGCATAGAATCCCCTGGAACTGAAGTTACAGATGGTTGTGAGACCCATGTAGGCGCTAGGAATTGGATCTGGATTCTCTGAAGGAGCAGCAAGTGTTTTCACCTGCTAAGCCTTCTCTTCAGGCCTGGCTCTCCTCTTTGTTCATTTGGGCAGGGAGTCTAGCAGAGCCCAGAGCTCATCCATTCTGGCTGGGATACAGCACGCTGCTACTCCTGTCTGATTCTTTATGTGGCATCTGGGAATCTGAACCCTTTTCCTCATGCTTGGATTTTTACCCACTGAGCTATTTCCTCAGCTCATTGAGAACTTTTTGAAATACAGAATTAGAGTGCACCAACACATAGATTGCAAAACCCACTAGAAATAGGAGGTAAGAGCCAGGTATGGTGGCACACGCCTTTAATCCCAGCACTCGGGAGGCAGAGGCAGGTGGATCACTGTGAGTTCAAGGCCAGCCTGGTCTACAAAGCTAGCACAGGATAGCCAAAGCTACACAGAGAAACCCTGTCTCGAAAAAAGAAATAAGTAAATAGGAGGTAAAACTGTAATGAGACCTAGTGTAGTATAAGATATCAGTGTGACACCTTTGGCCATGTGGGCAAAATGGAGCAGGAATATAGAGTCTGAACAATACACTTAGTGCTATGTGTAATATAAATGCTACATTTTATATCTTGCACGGAGAACACATACTCTATCCATCACCACAACACCATCTACAAATTTATTCATCCATTTCAAAAATAATTTTAATTCTTCAAAGCAAAAAAAGAATTGTGGATTATAATATCTGACCTCAGCACAATAAATTTAGGAGCACATGCACAAAGATTAGCTTTAAAAACTTTCAGCCACTGGGAATGTTAAAGAGTAACATCTACTTGCCCAGCCTGGTGGTACGCAACTGCAATTCCTTCCCCAGGACCTTAAAAAAAAAAGGCTGGAAGGATAAAGAGAAGAGGGAAGCTTTAAAGCTGGGCATGGTGGCACACTCCTTTAATCCCAGCACTCGGGAGGCAGAGGCAGGTGGATCTATGTGAGCTCAGGGCCAGCCTGGTCTACAAAGTGAAACCTTGTCTCAAAACCAACAAACAACCCCAAACTAGATCTCTCATATGACCCAGCTACACTACTCCTGGGTGCTTACCAGAAAGCTTTTTTTAAAAAAATAATTTATTTAGTTTTATTTTTATGTGCATTAGTGTGAAGGTGTCAGATCCCTTGGAACTGGAATTACAGACAGTTGTGAGCTGCCATGTGGATGCTGGGAATTGAACCCGGGTCCTTTGGAAGAGCAGGCAGTGCTCTTAACCACTGAGCCATCATCCCTTCAGCCCCCTACATGAAAGCTTTAAAGGCAGCCCTCACAGAGACACTTGCACACCAGTGTTCATCACAGCACTCTACAACAGCGGAGTGATGAAGCCAGCTCGATACCCAAGAAGAGAGGAGAGGATAAGGAAAATATGGTCTCTGCGCAAAATGGAACTTTTTTTCATCATACCCTTTTTATTTGAAATTAGTGTGATTTTTACTTTTTAATGATATTGTGTTAATTCCTTAAGAATTTTATTATATTTTGAATATATTTCCCTTTATACCCTTACATACAACATTGATATTGCTATTTTCTTTTGTTTCTTTCTCCCATTAAGCACAGTTTTACACAATGGAAAATTTCAGCCACAGTGAATGAAGTTAGGTTGTTTTGCAGGCAATGAGTGCAGCTGGAGATAATCATATCAAGCTAATTAAGTCAGTCTCAGAAAGACAAATATAGTTTTTTTCCTGATTGTGGTGCCAGATTTTAAACAGATACATAAAACCATGTGTGTATGTAAGACATGGAAGTAGAAGTGAAATGTTTAGGGGAACAAATGTGGCTAAGAAGATGGGGAGAGGTGAGAAAGACGAGGGGTAAGGGACTCTGGGGAAAATACATACAATATATTCATATAAATATCTTTGTGTAACATAGTGCCATATACAATGGATACATACACTGAACATCTAAAAAATCATAATAAAAGAAAAGAAATAAAGTAATATGGGAACTCGTAGCACAGCCATATAGCTGAGATGGACCCAGCATAAGCCACTAGGATGGCCCCCGCTGGACCACTTGACCCTCCTCACTGACCTCACCCATCTCCCCATCCTTGTTTATCAGATTGGGCTGTTTATCAGCTATGACAACGCCACCAAGCAGCTGGACACGGTGTATGATGTCACCCCCGAACTGGCCCAGGCATTTCTGGAGAGGATCCGCTATTCCAGCTTTGACATGAGGAACATATCCACCATCCACAGGCAAGGGCGGCCCTGGGCCCTTCTGATATTTGGTCTAAGGCTTGAGGAGGTGGCTCAGTTAGTAAAGTGCTTGACAAATGATCATGAAGACCCGGGTTCGAATACCCAGCACCCAGGTAAAAAGCTGGCTGTGTCAGCATGTGTGACCCCATCACTGAGGGAGGACATCAGGCAGAGAGGAGGATACTGGGAACTGGCAGGCCAGCCAGGCTAGGTAACTGATGAACTCCCAGTTCACTGAGAGACCCTGTCTCCAATAAATAAGGTGGAGGGTGACTGAGGAAGACACTTGATGTCATCCTTTGGCTTCTACATGGATACACACACATGTGGGTGCATTCTTACATGTGTGCGTGTGTGCTCGTGGGTGTACACACACACACACACACACACACACACACACACACAGACACACACACAGATATATACAAATGCAGGCTACCAGCTACAAATCCAGGGTTCCCTGAGAGCAACCCCACACTTCTCTGCAACTGAAGAGAGAAATTTGCTACCAAGGGCTTGTCACCCTTCAAATTTTTCCTGACTGGGAAAGGGACAAATCTTTGAGCATCACCTAGAACCCAGGCATTTTTGTCACCTACCTTAGTACTTCTTTCAGCCCTGAGCTGGAGCTAGGCCATCTTCAGTACCCAGGGTGCCATTGCAAGGTGCATTTCCGTTAGGTTGGGGCAGTGCTGGAAGCAGCTGGTAGGTTCCCGAGTTTGAGAGAGAACCCCTTGTTACTATTAGGCTGTCAGCTCTAGAATTTAGTCATGGTACCATGACCCTCATCTCTAGCCATTTCTAGTCAGGGAAGCCTAATCCTGGAGGGAGGGAGTGGGTCAAGCAGGGGAGGAGGTGGTGAGAGCATCTGTCCTAGGTTGACTTTTGTTGCTTTGATAAAATATCATAATCAAGAGCAAGTTGGGGGGTTATCACAACTTACAGGCTGTAGTCCATCACCGAAGGGACTCAGGACAGGGACCTGGGGGCAGGAGCTGATGCAGAGACACGGAGGGGTGCTGCTTGCTACCTTTGCTTCCTATGGCTTGCTCAGCCTGCTTTCTTATAAAACCTAGGACCATTTACCTAGGCTTGGTACCTCCCACAGACTTGCCTACAAGCCAGTTTGATGGAGGCATTTCTCAACTGAGGTTTCCTCTTCTGAGATGACTCCAAGCTTGTGTCCAGTTGACAAAATATCTAACCAGCACAATATCTCTCCATCCTCTCAGGGTCTTGGATGTTACATCCCATCTTACCCTAAAATGCCTCCTTAGGTCCTCTCAAAGATTTATATTTATAACATGTGCTTAATAAATAGGATTCCTTTCCTAGGACTGTTTTGCAAATAAAGTTGTGTTTACTTGTTGTGTATAGAACATAGTGCTGGTCAATTTTTGTCACTGTGGCAAAGTACCTGAGAGAACTAACTTAAAGCAGCAAAGTTTTATTTTTGCCTCCTGGATTTGAGGGATTCAGTCCGCGGTTGCTTGGCCCCATAGCTTTTAGGCTTGTGGAGGTGACACACTGACACTTCATGGTGGAAGCAAGTGACAGAATAAAGCTGTTCAACTCATGGAACCCCAGAAGCATAGAGGTGGGGGCGGGGAATGAAGGTATCAGGGCAAAATATGTCCTTCCCAGTTCCTGCTTCTTCTAGCAAGGCCCTGCCTCCTAATGTCTTCACTATCTCCAATATCCTGTGAGGCTGTGCATCTATCAATGGGTTAACAGACAGGAGATTCTAGCCCTTGTGATTTAATCACCTCCCAAAGGGGAGATGGCTCAGTGGATAAAGACACTAGCTATGCAAGGGGGAAGACCTGAGTTCAAATCCCAGCACCCACAGTGTGAGCATCAGTAACACCAGAGAGCTGGGGGAAGCAGAGA
Source organism: Acomys minous (assembly GCF_964271855.1). Taxonomy (NCBI): domain Eukaryota; kingdom Metazoa; phylum Chordata; class Mammalia; order Rodentia; family Muridae; genus Acomys; species Acomys minous. Next base: position 77,922,321 of record NC_140484.1, on the reverse strand, counting down.
CAGGAGTATCCTCAGAAGCTTGTGGGCCAATGAGCTTGGCATATATATCTGTGAACAAGAGAGACCCTGTCCTTAACAATGCGGAAGGTGAGGACTAACCCTAGAGGTTGTGCTTCCACCTTCTCTAGCCATGACGCTCACATCACACACAAATGTGCACAAACCACACATATTCATGTCCCTACCCATGAATAAAAACCCATAACATATGTGTAGATTACCTTCTATATATACATTGTGTGTTTGTATGCGTAGTGAGAATGTTTAGCATCTACTCTGAGCTCTGTTGTTAACTATAGTCACCATGGTCTCTAGAACTTATGCCTCTTATCTAATTGAAATTCTGTGTCTGTTGACATTTCTCCTCCAATACCTGGTAACCACCATCTTATTCTTTCATTTACTCAATGGTCCTCTGTGTCCATGCCCAGATACAGCAATATCATTCTGAAGGGGCTGAACCAGGGTGCTTGTGGTCAACCAGCCTGTCAGGCCGTATTGAGCTGGCCAGTCCTCACATGATCTCTAAGACTCATCATTGGGTCTGCCTGTCCTGACTTCCACAGTCACCCTCATTCCTACTTCATCATATTTCCCATGATGCACTATGATGAATAACGTGAACCTAGTTACTAACAGTTCAGAAAGACAGGCTCCTCCTTTATGGTAGCCCACAGCATGTGCTGCACTTCCATAGGCAGCTACCTCAAAGAGGAGTCAAGCAATTCACCAGAGGCAAATATCTCACAGAACTGTCCTTTAAACTCAAGTTGGCCTGATTCTATGCTCTCAGCCACGAGATATATTGCTCCTAGCTAGACCAGAGTTTGAGCCCCTCTGCTCTTGAATCATTCTGCCTGTTTGTTTTCTTTTGAAGTCTTAGCGTCATCTGGGTGGGTAGGCGGTAAAGCATCCTGGGAATAGAGCTGTCATTCAGGGTGGATGACCCTACATTTTCAAGTGGAAAAGGCATCCTCCTTTCCCTGTGTTTCCCCTCCCACAAGATGAAGTGGCTTAGTTGGATGGATCGAGATTTAAGTTCCAGCTCCATTACTTGGGATCCAATTCCTTGATCTCTCTGGGTCTCAGTCTGCCCTTCTGTGAAACGGGGCTATGTTAGATCTTTTTCTTGTTGCTGTGATTAAAATACCTGACAGAAGCAACTTAAAAGGAGAGTTTGATTCTGGCCCACAGTTTCAGAGGGTAAAGCCCATTGTGGTGAGGAAAGCACGGCAGTGGGGGTGAGGCTACGGATCCTTACAGCATGACTGACAAGAAGCTTAAAGCAAGACCAGAAACAAGAGCAGGCTATAACCCTCAAATGTCACCTCTCCAGCCATCGTGAGCCTGGGGATGACATTCCACATTCAGCCAGTACCAGAGGCTAATGAAAACCTTCTAGTTGTTGAGAGGCAATGATCCAGGTAGAGGGCACAGGACAAAGCAGGCGAGTGATGGCCTCTGTGTTGACATGGCTTTCACGGTTTGGATTACGGGTCAGCCTCTCTTATCTTTGCACACAGGTTGGGGCTGTTGGTCTGTTTCTACGATGATGTGGAGCTGCTGGACGCCGCCCTGGCCCAAGTCCTCCTCCACCAGATGCTGAAGTGCAGCCGCCTCCAGAGCTTCCAGGCTGGCATCCAGAAGGTACAGATGAGGTGCGGGTCTCTGGCCTTGGCTTCAGTTTCACCAGTTTGCCCAGCCTTTGAGAACAGAAATGTGTTATTAAGCACTCCAGCCCCAGCAGATGGCATCTTCAGTCCTGGAGGGGAGGAGCAGAGGGAGGAATTAAAAAAAAATGTAAAGAAAACATGGATGTGTTTTAACACCATCAGAGCATCCATGGGCAGCTGAAATGAGTGGAAGGGTCATCGGAGAATTTGAGCATCTCTATGGAGCACAGCCTGGGCTTGCTAAGTGCAGATCCTCTCAGCTCTGACAAGTGGCTGAAGGGCAGACAATGCAAACGTAGTACAAGGGGCTCCACAGGAGTAAAGGTTCTGCCACACTCACCTCAGGGACAGATGTTTTTGGTCTGGGGGAAGTGGCCTGGGCGTGCCATGTTTCTAAAGAAGTCCAGAGGCCCAGCATGGTGGCACAGTCCTGTGATCACAGCTGCTAGGTTATCTGAAGTAGGAGGGTCACAAATTCAGAGTCAGCCTGAGTAAGACCTCAAAGTCTCAAAAAAAAAAAAAAATCAAAAGGGGTTACGGTAGAATTCTTGCATAAATTGTGTGGGCTCCTGAGTTTAACCCTGAGAACTGCAGAGGCAAAAAACAGTTGCCAGGGCAAGGACCAAGCTGACGACCCAAGTTTGATACCCCCAGAACCCACATGGTGGCAGGAGAGAACCGACTCTTGTAAATTTTCTCCTGATTGCTACAGACATACCTGGCGCATGAGTGACCCTCTTTTCCATGAATGAACGGATGGATGAATGTAAAATGAAAGTCTTCGGTGCCTCCCAGCACAGGCAGGATGGATGCGCCCTGGATGAGTGTCTGTTATTTACTGAGCCCCTAGACTTGTTTCTGGTCAAATTAGCAAATACAGATGGTTCCCTGCCTCCATCCTTTTCTCTCTCAGTTTATTTTAGTTTTTAAGTCAAGCCTGATTATGTAGCCCTGGCTGGCCTCCAATTTGTGATCCTCCTGCCTCAGTCATCTGAGTGCTGGGATTTCAAATATGTGTTACCATACCAAGTCTTCTTATTTCTATGTTTTTTTCTCACTCAAGTGTCAGATCATTTTTTTAATCAAAAGATTAGAGCTATAACATTGGAATCTTGTTTTACCAAGAAAAAAAAAATCTTGGTAAAGGCATCATCAGTACTTCTGTAGCAGTTTTTCACACATAATTTCAAATGTATTACATTTGGGTCACTGGGAAACAGGTGAGGGACCCGGAGCACAGCAGTTCTCAGACTGGAGGATGCGCTGGGTTCATTCGTTAAAATGCACACAACTGGGTTTGGTGCCACCAGCTCTGATCTTTCAGGTCTGGCTGTGGCCTGGAACTGTGCATCTCTAGCTGTCATGTGCTGCTGCTGTGGCAAGTGACCAGGCTTTGAGAGCCACCACTGTCATCCTCCCTCCCTTTCCCGTGTGGGAACACCACCAGGAAAGGGAGCCTGCTGAATGACTCTGAGGCGGTGACGGTGTCTTCCACTTAGCTTTGCTGCCTCCCAGTGGCGATTTCAAGATTGCAATTTCAAGAGTTACACAAACTCACCCGGTTAAACCAGTTCACTAGCCTCATGCTTACCAGTTATTTATTTCTTTTTGCTTATTTCTTTTTTTTATTAATTTATTCAGATTACATCTCAATTGTTATTCCCTTACTTGTCTCCTCCAGTTCCTCCCTCCCTCTCTCTTTCACCCTATTCCCCTCCCCTAGGTCTGTGACAGAAGGAGACATCTTCTCCCACCATATGGTCACAGCCTATCAAGTCTCATCTTGGTAGCCTGCCTATTCTTTCTCTGAGTGCCACCAGGCCTCCCCACCAAGGGGAAGTGGTCAAATATGGAGCACCAGAGTTCATGTCAGTCAGCCCCTGCTCTCCACTCAACTGTGGAGAATGTCCTGTCCATTGGCTAAATCTGAGTAGGGGTTAAGTGTTTACTGCACATATTGTCCTTGGTGCGGTAGTTTGAGCAGACACCCCCCCCTCCCCCCCGCCCCGCTGGGTCCAGATCCACCTGTCATGATGTTCTTCTTGTAGGTTTCTAGGACTCTCTGGATCCCTCTATTTCCCCATTCTCCCATACTTCTCTTACTTAGAGTCCCAAATGTATTTCTTTATTGTGTTGGTGTGTGCATGTTTCTGTGTGTATGTACATGCACATGGTGCCTGTGGAGTCGGAGAACAACACTTGAGAGTCAGTTCTTTTTATCCACCTGTGGAGTCTGGGATCCAACTGAGGTCATGAGGCTTCGTGGCCAAGAACATCCACCTGCCGAACCATCTCACTGGCCTCTCACGTTCTTTGTACAGAGGATGTGATACAGTTAGTGAGTAGGTGGTAGGACCTTCTTCCTTACCAGAATCAGATGGGAATTCTCGACTGTAATTAGGGAAGTATATTACAACAAAAATAATCATTAAGACAGTCTTAGAACCATGCAGACATGTAAGAGACATGCTTTAGGTGAAAATATAGAGCATTAACTAGTCCTGTTCATGTTCATTATAAATCTATAAGAACTTCGTACTGTATATTTCTAAAGGCATTAAACCAATTGGACAGGTATGTACTAACTTCTTTCTTCCTTCCATCCATCCCTTCTTCCTTCACCTCTCCTTTCCTCTCCTCTCTTCTTTCCTTTATCTCCTTCTTCCCTTCCCCTCCTTCCTTCCTTCCCTCCTTCTTCCTTTCCCCTCTTTCCCTATGACTCCTTCCTTTCCTCCCTCCCTCTGTCTCCCTCCTTCCTTCTCCTTTCCTCCTTCCTTCCTTTCTTCTCTTTACTTCCTCTCCCTCCCTCTTTCCTCCCTCCCTCCCTCCTTCCCTCCTTTGGAAAGTGTTCTACAACTAAGCCCTATGCCCGTTTGATCATTTCCACAGTTACTTTCACAAGTTTGGACTTTCACTTTGTCTTTCCTGTACTGCTGATAATTATTTTTATGCAGATTATCTATTACCATGAAAAAGCCCCTGGATAGTTCACAAAAGAAAAGCAACCAAATATATGGATACAGAGTTCAAGAGCACAAAGGCAAATAGACACTACAAAAATGTGGTGGAGTCACAAGGGAATAAAATTCTTCCTGCCATGCTTGAAGATTGATTTAACAACTCATTAATATTTAAATGAACCCCAAAGTGAAGTTTCAGCACATGAAAGCCAGGCCTGGAGGATGCATCCTCGGGAGGCCAGTCACTGTCTGCCTGTGACCAAGAATCCCTTGCTTTGTGGTCCCTGGGCCCATAGCTAGGGAGGGCGGTATGGAGTCCTTACATCCAGAGGTGGTTGGAGGGAGCCGCTGCCTTGCTTTCTATCAAGGTTCATAACAGTTTGTTATCCTTCCAGCTCAAGGCCAGCCTCCTGGACATTGCCACAGAGAACCAGACCCTCAACGAGATGCTAGGCTCTCTGTCTGACGCAGTTGTGGGTCTGACCAGCAGTCAGCTGGACTCACTTTCTCCTGACGCAGTTTACAGCGCCATCTCTACCCTCAACCAAGTTAAGGGCTGGAGCAGGAGCCAGATGGTCGTCCTGTCTGCCAAATACTTGGCCCAAGAAAAGGTCAGCTGGAACCCTCAACCTTCCTGGGGTGCTTGAGGGCCAGTGGAATGTTAATTGGGTTGCTGTAACAAAATAACACAGAGCTAGTGGTTTAAAAACGACAGAAATTTCCCTCTTACAGTTTTGGTAGCTTCATTTTGAGGCCTGTTTTTCGGCTGTGGACAGCAGCAGCCATCTTTCTATGTTCTTATGTGAACTTCATGACAGCAATCTTGCTCTCTGTCTCTTGGTGTATATTTGTATGCTCATTTGTGTAGTTAGGTGTGGAGGCCAGAGGGATGCTGAGATGCCTTCTTCAGGCATTCCTCTGCTTGTTTTCTTCAGATAGGATCTCTTATTGACCTTAGAGGTTGGCATTTGACTAGACTGGCCAGACAGCAAACCCCAAGGATTTAGCTGTCTCTGCCTCCTACCCCAGTGTTTTTATGTGGGTGCCTGGGATCCAAACTTAGGGTCCTCACGCTGCTTGGGCAGAAAGCCTTCGCCTATGGAGAGCCGTCTTCCCAGTATTGGTTTCTCTTCTGGTAAAGGCATTAATCCTGTCAGTTCAGGGCCTGCCCAATTCTAATTATCTCACAACTCAGGTTTTTCTATTCCTGCGGTAAAACACATTGCCAGAAGCCACTGGGAGGAAAGGGTTTATCAGACTTACAGGTAACAGTCCTTCATCCTTAGGGGAAGCCACGGCAGGAACCTGGAGACAGGAACTGAAGTACAAGTTATAGAGGAATGCTTCTCACCAGCTTGCTCCCCAAAACTTGCTCAGCCCACTTTCTTGTACAACTCAAGGCCATCTTGTACTACTCACAGTGGGCTGGGCCTCTCCCACGTCCATCACCTATCAGGAAAATACCAGACAGACTTGCCTATAGGCCAATTGAAGTATTTTTCACAATTGAGAGTCCCTCTTTCCAAATGACTCTAGCTTATGTCAAGTTGGCATAAAACTACCCAAGACATCTCGTGACCTCATTACAACCCAAGAGGATCACACAGGGGTTAGGATTCAGCATATGAATTTTGGGGAGGACACAAACGTGCTGTCTATAACCATCAGCTGTGTGCAGACACAGCAGAAGCAACGATACAGAAGACGTGCTGAGGAGGTTGACTGGGGTTTCATCTCCTTGTTGTGTGACATGAAGTAATTGCTTAATTTCTCTTTGTCTCAGTCTCCTTATTGGTAAAATGGCTCCTGCCTTCAGTACTGCTGCAGATAACTCCTGCACTGCACAGGGAGGTGGTTGAGCATGGGGGTGGGGTGGGGTTGGGGAGAAGGGTCAGGCTGTGAGCTCTTAGAGAGAGCTGCTACTGAGCCTTGGATACTTGTTGGACACACCCGCTGGGATTTTCTTTGTTCTTACGGCTCCCTGACACACCTCCTAACCTGCACACTAAATGGATTGCCATGGCTGTGACAGCCACCTGACAGAACCAGGCAGAAGAAGGATAGATTTACCTTGCTTTGTGGAGATTTCAGTCTGTGCTTGGCTGGCTCTCCTGCTTTGAGTATGAGGTCATCGCACAAAGCTTGGCAGAAAGACTGTGTGGAAGAGTAGGCTGTTCATCTTGAGGTGGCCAGGAAGCTGAAATCTCTCTGAAAATGTTCTAAAGGGCACATCCAGAGCGTGCATTGTCTCCTAGGTATCTCTGGATACAAGTTGGCAGCCAGGATTACCCATTACACAGGGGTCAGGTGTGAGGCTGTTTTATCTCAGCATTGCTGGGCTGTGGAGAGGGAACTGTGAGGGAAGGAAGTCCCATTTGGTGGGTGGGAGCCTTG